>NC_058132.1:436708832-436852977 GCF_016433145.1 Gracilinanus agilis
TAATATATGCACTCAAGGATATAAATTTCCCCCTGAGTACTGCCTTGGCCGCATCCCACATAATTTGGTAGGATGTCTCATCATTGTCATTCTCTTCAATGAAATTGGTGATAGTTTCTATGATTCCTTCTTTGACAAATTGGTTTTGAAGAATCATATTATTTAATTTCCAATTGGTTTTTGACTTGCCTGTCCAGGTGCCCTTAATAATTATTATTTTTATTGCATTATGATCTGAGAAGGTTACATTTATTATTTCTGCTCTTTTGCATTTGTTTGCAATGATTCTATGCCCTATAACATGGTCAATCTTTGTGAATGTGCCATGTGCAGCTGAAAAGAAGGTGTATTCCTTTTTGTCCCTATTTATTTTTCTCCACATATCAACTAAATCTAATTTTTCTAGGACTTCATTCACCTCTCTTACCTCTTTCTTATTTATTTTTTGGTTTGATTTATCTAGATCTGAAAGAGGAATATTTAGATCTCCCACTAGTATGGTTTTACCATCTATTTCCTTCTTGAGCTCTGCCAGTTTCTCCTTTATGAATTTGGGTGCTATGCCACTTGGTGCATACATATTGAGCAGTGTTATTTCCTCATTGTTTATACTGCCTTTAATCAGGATGTAATGACATTCCCTGTCTTTTTTAATCATATCTATTTTTACTTTGGCTTTGTCAGAAATCATAATAGCCACTCCTGCCTTCTTTTTCTCATTTCACGCCCAAAAGATTTTGCTCAAACCCTGAACCTTAAACTTGTGTATGTCCACCCGCCTCATATGTGTTTCTTGTAGACAACATATGGTGGGATTTTGGTTTCTAATCCACTCTGCAATTTGCTTCCGTTTTATGAGCGAGTTCATCCCATTCACATTCAGAGTTATAATCATCAGTTGTGCATTTGCTGACATTTTCAAATCCTCCCCTCTTCCTACCCCCTTTTTCCTTATACTTTTTCCTTTTTAATCAGTGGTTTGCTATTGAGCCCTATCCCTTATCCCCTCCCTTGATTAACTTCCCTTTCTACCCCCTCCCTTATTTTTCCCCTCTTTTTGTTTTTAAAGGCCTCCCTCTTCTCCCCTCCCTTTTTTTGACCTCCCCACTCTCCTGCTCTTCTTGGTTTATCCCTTCTAACTTTCTCAGGAGGGTTAGATAAGAGTTTTATGTCCCAATGGATAGTATAGCTACTCTTCCCTCTCTAGATTAATTACACTGAGAGTAAGGTTTGATTATTACTTCTTAATGCCCTCTTCCTCTCCTTCTTATAATAGTATTTGTACCCTCTCCCTCCCATGCCCTCTTTGTGTGTAATAGAATATCCTAATTTCTTATTCACTCAAGTTTCTCTTGGTGTCCCCTGCTATTCACCCCCTCTTTCCCATCCCCCATGTCATCTTAGATTATTTAGTGTTCCACCCTCACCCTGTGAATTATTCTTCTGATTACTATAATAGTGAATATTATAATAGTGAATAGAGTTCACTACAGAGAATTATACATGACATTTCTCTACATAGGAATACAGATAATTAGATCTTACTGAGGCCCTTAAAAAGGCAAATTTAAAAATTATAAGTTAAGGGGGCAGCTGGGTAGCTCAGCGGAGCGAGAGTCAGGCCTAGAGACAGGAGGTCCTAGGTTTAAACCCGGCCTCAGCCACTTTCCAGTTGTGTGACCCTGGGCAAGTCACCTGACCCCCATTGCCAACCCTTACCAATCCTCCACCTATGAGACAATACACCAAAGTATAAGGGTTTAAAAAAATATATAAGTTTTCTTTCTTTCCCCTCTGTTTCTTATTTACCTTTTCATGTTTTTCTCAATTTTTGTGGTTGGATATCAAACTTTCCATTTACCCTGGTCTTTTCTGTGCAAATACTTGAATTCTTCAATTTTCTTGAATGCCCATACTTTCCCCTGGAAATATATAGTCAATTTTGATGGGTAGTTGATCCGTGGTTGCAGGCCCAGCTCTCTTGCCTTTCTGAATATTGTATTCCAGGCCTTACGGTCTTTTAGCGTGGAGGCTGCCAGATCCTGTGTGATCCTGATTGGTGTTCCTTGATATTTGAATTGTCTCTTTCTGGCTTCTTGTAGGATTTTTTTCTTTTGCTTGAAAGCTCTTGAATTTGGCAATTATATTTCTGGCCATTTTCTTATCTGGATTGAATGTAGTGGGGGTTCTATGAATCCTTTCAATGTCTATATTGCCCTCTTGTTGTAGGACTTCAGGGCAATTTTGCTGAATAATTTCTTTTAGTATGGAGTCCAGGTTTTTATTAATTTCTGGTTTTTCTGGAAGACCAATTATTCTCAAATTGTCTCTTCTAGACCGGTTTTCTTGGTCTGTCACTCTCATTGAGATATTTCATATTTCCTTCTATTTTTTCAGTCTTTTGACTTTGTTTTATTTGTTCTTGTTGTCTTGAGAGATCATTAGCTTCTAATTGCTCAATTCTAGCCTTTAGGGACTGGTTTTCGGCTCTAAACTTTTCGTTTTCAGCTATGATCTTTTGGTTTTCTTTTTCAATCTGGTTCAATTTGCTTATCAGTTCATTTGATTTCTGAGCCTTACTTTCCAATTGCAAGATTCTACCTTTTAAACTGTTATTTTCAGATCTCTTCCATCTTCCTCAGAATCTCAGTTTTGAACTCTTCCATAGCTTGTGAGTTTTCCTTATTTGAGGAGCGTCCAGATGCTTGTTTGTTCTCCTCCTCGGTTTGCTCGGTTGTCTGGATTTTCTCTGTGTAAAAGTTGTCGAGTGTTAAAGACTTCTTTTTCTTGTTGTTTATCTTTCTCTTCTGAACTTCCTGAGTCTGGGTAGCCATCATTAGCCCAGCAGCTTCTCAGCTTTATCCTCACGCTCGGGGTCTGTCCGCGGTCTTTTGGTTCCTGAGGTCTGAGTTCTGTTTTTTTCCAAGGTCAAGCCCCTTGGTGGACCCCCTTGCTTGATCCTCTGCCTGAAGTTCCTTTACAAGTCTCAGGGCGCTGCTTCCACAGTTGTATACCCGTCTATGCTGGTTCCCTACTCAGGGTTTCAGAGCTTTAGCTCCTGGCTATGTCTGCCTCCACCCATGCCTCCATTGCTCCCACGCTCAGAGTTCGCGTGCATTCTTTGGCTTTTTGGGGTCCCAAATCTTGCTGCTCTCAGAAACAGGCCCTGGAGCTGCCAATGACTCGATGGGTGCCCCAAACTTGCTCTATTTCTTTTTAACTTTAACTGGCTTCGGCGCTATAGGTGGTGTGTGTGGTAGGGGTGGGGGTGGGGTGGTTGCTCAGCCCATGATTTAGTAAGAGCTGTTTCACCCCTTTATAGCATGTAAATGCCCTGATTCCACGTACCTTCCACGCTGCACCCTGTTGTGGGGTACCTCCTTTCGTCTGGACTTGTTTTTATGTCCCCTTGAGGAGTCTTGTGTGTTTCGGTCAGGAGAGGTTAAGAGCTGCTTTTTACTCTGCCGCCATCTTAACCCGGAACTCAGATATAGTTTTAATTGAGTGGAAAGGGTTTTGTAGTTATGTTCATATAATTCCTATCTTTATCTTGGCAGATAGATTCCTAAATATTTTATATTGTCTAGGATGAGTTTAAATGGAATTTCTCTTTCTAATTCTTGCTGCCAGGATGTGTTTGAAATATATAGAAATGCTGATGACTCATGTGGGTTTATTTTGTATCCTGCAACTTTGCTAAAGTTGTTGATTATTTCCACTAGCTTTTTAGTTGATTCTCTAGTATTCTTTAAGTAGACCATCATGTCATTTGCAAAGAGTAATAGCTTTGTCTCCTCATGCCTATTTTAATACCTTCAATTTCTTTTTCTTATCTAATTGCTACTGCTACTGTTTTTAGTATTACATTAAACAATAGAGATGATAATGGCCATCCTTGTTTCACTCCTGATCTTACTGGAAGTCTTTTAATTAATCTCCATTGCAGATGATACCTGCTGATGGTTTTAAATATATATTGTTTATTATTTTTAGGAAAGGCTTTTCTATTCCTCTTCTTTCTAGTGTTTTCAATATGAATGAGGGTTGTATTTTGTCAAAGGCTTTTTCTGCATCTATTGAGATAATCATGTGATTTTTCTTAGATTGCTTGGTGATATGGTCGATTATTTGGTTGGTTTTCCTAATATTAAACCATCCTTGCATTCCTGGTATAATCCCACCTGATGATAATGAATAATCCTTGTGATGACTTGCTGAAGTCTTTTTGCTGGTATTCTATTTAAAATTTTTCCATCAATGTTCATTAATAGGATTGTTCTGTAGTTTTCTTTCTCTGTTTTTGATCTGCCTGGCTTTGCAATATGTACCATATTTGTGTCATAAAAGAAATTTGGTAAAACTCCTTCTTTGCTTATTATGTCAAGTAGTTTGTATAGTACTGAGATTAGTTGTTCTTTGAATGTTTCATAGAATTCACTTGTGAATCCATCTAGTCCAGGGGATTTATTTTTAGGGAGTTCTTTGATGGCTTATTCAATTTCTTTTTCTGATATGGGATTATTTGTGTATACTTTTTCTTCTTTTCTTAATCTAGGCACTTTATATTTTTGTAAATGTTCATCCATATTACCTAGAGTTCCATATTTATTGTCATATAATTAGACAAAATAGTTTTTAATGATTGTTTTAATTTCCACTTCTTTTGAGGTAAGGTTTCTCTTTTAATCTTTGATACTGTTAATTTGGTTTTCTTCTTTCCTTTTTTATTAGATTAACCAGTACTTTGTCTATTTTGTTTATTTTTTCAAAGTACCAGCTTCTAGTCTTATTTATTAATTAAATAGTTCCTTCACTTTCAATTTTATTAATTTCTCCTTTAATTTTTAGGTTTTCTAATTCAGTTTTTATCTGAGTTCTTTTTTTTAATTTCTTCTCTTTCTAGTTTTTTTTTTAATTTGTATCCCCAATTCATGGACCTCTGTCCTCCCTAATTTCTTAGTATATGTACTCAAGGATATAAATTTCCCCCTGAGTACTAATTTAGCTGCACCCCATACATTTTGATAGGATGTCTCATCATTGTCATTCTCCACAATGAAATTATTGTTTCTCTGATTTCTTCTTTAAACAATTTTGGAGAATCATATTATTTAATTTCAAATTAATTTTTGATCTGTACCTTTACTAATTATTATTTCTGCTGTTTTGCATTTGTTTGTCATGTTTTTATTCCCTGGTACATGGTCAATCTTTGTGAATGTATCATGTGCTGTTGAAAAGATGGTGTATTTCTTTTTGTCCCTATTTATTTTTTCCGTATATCTATTAACTCTAATTTCTCTGTGATTTAATTTAAATTGTGATTTTTCACAACTCTCATTAGGTTCAATTTATCTAGATCTGAAAGAGGAAGGTTCAGGTCTCCCACTAGTATAGTTTTATTATCTATTTCCTCCTTAAGCTTCTCCTTTAAATAGTTTCTCCTTTAAAAATTTGAATGCTATACCATTTGGCCCATACATGTTGAGTACTGATATTTCCTCATTGTCTATGCTGCCTTTTATCAGAATATAATGTCTTTTAATCAGATCTATTTTTACTTTGGCTTTGTCACATATCATGATTGAGACTCCTGCCTTCTTTTTCTCAGTTGATGCCAAATAGATTTTTCTTTAGCCTTTTATCTTTATCCTGTGTATTTCCAACATTTTGACTTCCTCTCCTAGTCTTGTTCTTTCTTCTTTCACTTTTTACTTCTAAATCAGTGTTTTGCTTTTAATCAGACTCCCTAATCTCAACCCTTATTTTACTTCCTCTTCTCCTCACTCCCTTCTTATTCTCTTCTTATTTTTCTTTAGGTTCCTTTTAAATTACTCCCAATCTCCCTTGCTTGTGTTGCTTTCCTCCCCACCAGTCTGTTTCTTCCCCTTCTATTTTTCTATAGGGCATGAATCAATTCTTTGCCCAAATGCTTGTTCACTCTTTGAGTCAATTTCAATGCTTGTGAGAATTAAGTATTACCTGTCTCCAACCTCTTTCACCCTTCCATTGTATTGGTCTTCTCCCTTGATCCTGCCATGCACTTCTTTAGGAAATTTAAATTTATCCCATTTTGTCTCTTTTACCATTTCTCTTAATATTATCCTCTTTTTATCTCTAGTTTTATATATATATATTTATACATACATACATACACACACATATATATATATTGACATTTCATCCTATACAGTTTGTCACTGTTCCCTCTTAAGTATACTTCTTCTAGCTATCATCACTATGATAACAATTTTTAAGAGTTACCAATATAATCTTTTCTTATAGGAATACAAATCATTTGAACTTATTGGATCCCTTAAAAACATTTTGTTTTGTTTTGTTTTCCTCTTTTACAATTACGCTTTGTTGATTATTTTGAATTCTGTGTTTGGGCATTAAATTTTCTGTTTAAGTACAGTCTTTTCTTTACGAATGCTTGGGAGCCTTCTATTTTATGAAATGACTATACTTTTCCCAACAAGAATATAGTCAGTTTTGCTGAGTAGTTGATTCTTGGCTATAATCCCATTTCCCTTGCTTTCTGGAATGTCATATTTCATGCCTTCCAAAGTATCAATGCAACTAGATCCTGTATTATCCTAACTGTGGTTCCATAGTATCAGAATGACTTCTTCTTAGCAGCTTGTAACATTTTTTCCTTGGTCTGATATTTCTTGAATTTGACTATACATTCCAGGGCATTGTCAATTGGAATTAAATGTAGGAAGTGATCTGTGGATTCTTTCAATCTCCACTTTTCCCTATTGTGTGAGGATATCAGGGCAGGTTTTTTTTGGATAATTTCCCATAGAATGCTGTCCAGACCTTTTTCTTTTTGTCATGATCTTCCTGTAGTCCAATAATTCTTAAATTGTCTCTCCTGGATCTGTTTTCAAGGTCTGTGGTTTTGTCAGTGAGATGTTTCCTATTTTCCTCAATTTTTTAATTCTTTTGATTTTGTTTTACACATTCTTGCTACCTTGAGAAGTCATTTGTTTCTAGTTATTGTATTCTAATTTTTAAAGACTGAATTTCTTCACTGGATTTTTGATCATCCTTCTCCTTCTTGTTTGATTTTCTTTGTATGTCATCTTTCACCTTCTTTACCTTGTTTTCAAACTGGTCAATTCTAGCTTTCAAGACACTACTTCCTTCTTTTAGTTTGTGTGCCTATAGAGTGATTTTAAATGGAGTTTATCTTTCTAACTCTTGCTGCTGAGTTATGTTGGAAATATATGGAAATGATGATTTATGTGCATTTATTTTGTACCCTGCAACTTTGCTAAAGTTATTATTTCCAATAGCTTTTTAATTGATTTTCTCAGATTCTCCAGATATACCAATATGTCATCTGCAAAAAGTGATAATTTACTTTCTTCATTGCCTACTATGATGCTTTTATTTCTTTTTCTTCTCTAATTGCTGCACCTAGCATTTCTAGCACAATATTAAATAGTAGTAGTGATAATCAGCATTCCTACTTCACTCTTGAGCTTATTGGAAAGACTTCTAACTTATTCCCACTGCAGGTGATACTTGCTGATGCTTTTAAATAAATACTGCTTATTATTTTGACAAAAGGCCTTTTTATTGCAATACTTTCTGTTTTTTTTTCCATTGGAATGAGTGTTATATTTTGCCAAAGGCTTTTTCTGCATCTTTTAAGAAAATCATGTGATTTCTGTTGGTCTGATTATTGATATGGTCAATTTTGTGGATGGCTTTACTAATATTAAACCATCCTTGCATTCCTGATATAAATCCCACCCAATCATAATGAATAATACTTGCAATAGAGTTCCAAGTTAAGATGGCGGGAGAGTAAAAAGCAGCTGCTTAACCTCTCCTAACCCACACATATATGACTCCTCAAGAAGACATAAAAACAAATCCAGATGAATGAAGGGACCCCACAACAGGGGTCAGCATTGAAGGTACGTGGAATTGGAGCATTTCCATGCTATAAAGGGGTGAAACAGCTCTCACTAAAATGCAAGGTGAGCAACCCCTTCTCCCCCACACCACCTACAGTGCCAAAGCCAGCTCAAAAGAGTTAGAGCAAGTTTGGGGCACTCATTAAGTCCTTGGCAGCTACCTGGGATCATCAGGACCTGCTCCTGAGAGCAGCAAGATTTAAGACCCTAAGAGGCTAAAGAACACAAGGACTTTGTACACAGACCCTGATCACAGCTAAGACGCAGGAGTGGACACAGATCCTGAGAGCAGGCACGTACCTCAGGAGGGGACCCTGTTCAGAAGGGTGCATGACTGTGAAAGCAGTGCCCTGAGGCTGTTAAAGGAGCTTCAGGCAGAGGAAAAAGCAAGGGGACTATCAGGAGGCTTGACCCTGAGAACAACTAGAACTGAGACCTCAGGAGCCTAAAGAGCACAGACAGATCCTGGGTTTGAGGATAAATCTGAGAGGGCATGCGGCTCACAATGGCAAGCCATCCACAAGAACCCTAAAAGAGAAAGATCAACAAGAAGAAATTTTTAACACTCTACAACATTTACACAGAGAAAATCCAGACAACAGAGCAAACAGCTGAGGAGGACAAACAAATAATCATATCCAAACCTTCCAAAAAAATGAAAACTGATCAGAAGTTATTGAAGAGTTCAAACATGAGATGATGAGAAAGATGGAAGAGATCTGGCAAGAAAATAAAAGTTTAAAAGGCAGATTTAAGCAATTAGAAAGTGAGGCATTAAATTGAAGACAAGAAATGACCAGATTGAAAAGGAAAACCAGTCTCTAAAGGCTAGAAGTGAGCAATTAGAAGCTAATGATCTCTCAAGACAGCAAGAACAAATAAAGCAAAGTCAAAAGACTGACAAAATAGAAGGAAACATGAAATATAACATTGAGAAATTTGCAGATCAAGAAAACTAGTCTAGAAGGGACAATTTGAGAATCATTGGTCTTCCTGAAAAAGCAGAAATTAATAGAAATTTGGACTCCATACTGTTATGATTATAATAACAGTTTGGAAAAGCAGATAAATGTGTCAGGGTCAAATAGATCTTTAAGTTAATAGCCAGAGATTGACAGGCTACAGTGAGGAAAGGAGGGGGTAAAACACTCCTGATTCTCAAACCCCTCCCCCTCTAACTGCTTCTGCTTCAGTTGGTAATGAAGACAGGAATAAGATTCTTCTGGTTCTGTTATGGCTGAAATCCCAATAATGTTTCCTTCTTAAATTTATATTCCTCTCAGGTCAGTTAGAGGAGATATATAGAAATTATTTATCTAACTGTTGAGGACAGAAGAGATCTTAAACTGGCAGCCAACAGGATTCAACCCAAATGTACAGACTGAATTGTAAGTATCTTCCCAAATAATTATCAGGCACAGATTTGAAGGTAAAAAGTTATATTAGGAATTAATAAGGAAAATTAGAGAAGTTAATGAAGGTTTTAGGATAAAGGAAAGGTGACCCTGAATTGTTAAATCGATGCCCCTTCCCCCCTCCTCACTGGAGGGGAGGAAGCAGTTAACTAAAACTGGCTCTCTTGCTATAGATAAATATCTTACTCTTTAATTACTAAGTAATTATATAATTATATTAATGAAGAATAGTAATAATAAATAGGCTAACCCTATGAGTAGAAATCACTAGCTTATGCTACAATGGTTTCTCAGGTGAAACCCCAAGTCAGGAGAAACAAGAAGAGTGTCTGCTCACATCCAATCCCACAAATTAACTGTCTCCAACCCTTCTCAACTGCCCCTCACCCAAAGTTCTCCAGGGGGGTCCCCTGGAATTCTGGGTGAGGCTCTCCCTGTATCTTTGCAGGGATTCCATGCTTTGCATCTGCACACAACAATACTAAAAGAAATTATTAAGCAAAACTGCCCTGAAGTTCTACAACAAGAAGGCAATATAGAAATTCAAAGGATCCATAGATCACCCTCTACACTAGACCCTGAAAAGACAACCCCCAAGAATATAATAGCCAAATTCAAGAGCTTTCAAGTAAAAGAAAAAATTTTACAAGAAGCCAGAAAGAGACAATTCAGATATCAAGGAGCACCAATCAGGATCACACAGGATCTGGCAAAAAAAAGATCATAAGGTTTGGAATATGATATACAGAAAGGCAAGAGAACTGGGTTTACAACCATGGATTACCTACTCAACAACACTGATTATATACTTCCAAGGGAAAGTTTGGGCATTCAATAAGATAGAAGATTTCCAAGTATTTGCACAGAAAAGACCAGGACTAAATAGAAAGTCTGATATCCAATGACAGAAACAAAGAGAAACATGAAAAAGGTAAATGAGAAACAGAGGGGAAAGAAAGAAAACTCTTATTTTTAAATTTGCCTCTTTAAGGGCTTCAATAAGATCAAATTATTTGTACACCTTTATGGAGAAAGGGCTGGAGCAAAATCTTTTGGGCTTCAACTGAGTAAAAGAAGGCAGGAATGGCAATCATGATTTCTGAAAAAAAAAAACCAAAGTAAAAATAGATTTGATTAATCCTTTGTATGTCCACCCGCCTCATATGTGTTTCTTACAGGATTTTGGTTTCTAATACACTCTGCTATTTACTTCCGTTTTATGGGTGAGTTCATCCCATTCACCTTCAGAGTTATAATTATCCATTGTGTATTCCCCAACACTTTAGTATCCTTTCCTAGTTCTACTCCTTCTTCTTACGCCCAGGGTCACACAGCTGGGAAGTGTCTGAGGCCAGATTTGAACTTAGGACTTCCCATCTCTAGGCTTGGCTCTCAATAGACTACACTACCCAGCTGCCCCCAGAAGCTGGTATTTTGAAAAAACAGATAAGATAGACAAAGTACTGGTTAATCTAATAAAAAAAGGAAAGAAAAAAACCAAAATTACAGTATCAAAGATGAAAAGGGAGACCTCACCTCTAATGAAGAGGAAATTAAGACAATCATTAAAAACTATTTTGCCCAATTATATGGCAACAAATAGAGCAATCTATGTGAGCTGGATGAATATTTACAAAAATATAAATTGCCTAGATTAACAGCAGGAGAAATAGTACCTAAATGATCCCACATCAGAAAAAGAAATTGAACAAGCCATTAAAGAATTCCCTAAGAAAAAATCTCCAGGGCCAGATGGATTCACAAGTGAATTCTATCAAACATTTAAAGAACAACTAATCCCAATACTATAAAAATTACTTGATATAATAAACAAAGAAGGAGTCCAACCAAATTCTTTTCATGACACAAATATGGTACTGATTCCAAAGCCAGGTAGATCAAAAACAGAGAAAGAAAACTAGAGACAAATCTCCCTAATGAACATATATGCAAAAATCTTAAATAGAATACTAGCAAAGAGACTCCAGCAAGTGATCAAGAGGATCATCCACCATGGTCAGGTGATATTTAAACCAGGAATGCAAGGATTGTTCAACATTAGAAAAACCATCCACATAATTGCCCATATTAACAATCTAACAAACAAAAATCATATGATTATCTCAATAAATGCTGAAAAAGCCTTTGACAAAATACAGTGCCTATTCCTATTGAAAACACTGGAAAGTACAGGAATAGAAGGACCTTTCCTAAAAATAATAAACATTATATATCCCTAAAACCATCAACAAGCATCATATGCAATGGGGATAATTTAGAAGCCTTTCCAATAAGATCAGGTGTGAAACAAGGATGCCCATTATCACCTCTATTATTTAATATTGTACTGGAAACACTAGCAGTAGCAATTAGAGAAGAAAAAGAAATTGAAGGTATCAAAATAGGCAATGAGGGGACTAAGCTATCACTCTTTGCAGATGATATGATGGTCTGCTTAAAAAGTCCTAGAGAATCAACTAAAAAGCTTGTAGAAATAATCAACAACTTTAGCAAAGTTTCAGGATACAAAATATATGCACATAAATCAACAGCATTTCTATATACTTCCAACACATCACAGCAGCAAGAGGTTGAAAGATAAACACCACTTAAAATCACCCTGGACAATATAGAATACTTAGGAATGTATCTACCAAAACAAACACAGAAATTATACGAAAACAACTACAAAACACTTTCCAAACAATTAAAACTAGATTTAAAGATCTGGAAAAACATTGATTGCTCATGGGTAGGATGAGCTAACATAATAAAAAATGACCATTCTACCCAAATTAATTTACCTATTTAGTGCCATACCTATCTGCCAATAAACTTTTTTTACTAAATTAGAAAAAACTATAACAAAGTTCATTTGGAATAACAAAAGATCAAGAATATCAAGGGAAATAATGAAAAAAAAATATATGAAGAAAGGGGGCCTAGCAGTACCAGATATTAAACTATACTTTAAAGCCACACTCATCAAAATGGTCTGGTACTGGCTAAGAGACAGGAGGGAGGATCAGTCTAATAGACTTGGGGTAAGTGATGTCAGCAAGACAATGTATGATAAACCCAAAGAGCCCAACTTTGGGAACAAAAATCCACTATTTGACAAAAACTGCTGGGATATTTGGAAAACAATATGGGAGAGATTAAGCTTAGATCAACATCTCACATCCTATAACAAGATAAATTCAGAATGGGTGAATGACTTGAATATAAAGAGGGAAACTATAAATAAGTTAAGCGAACACAGAATAGTATACTTGCCAGATCGCTGGGAAAGGGAAAATTTTTAAACCAAGCAAAAGTTGGAAAAAATTAAAAAATGTAAAATAAATAATTTTGATTATATTAAATTAAAAAGCTTTTGTACAAACAAAAACAATGCAACCAAAATGAGAAGGGAAACAACAAATTGGGAAAAAATCTTTATAACGAAAAACTCTGACGGGGGTCTAATTACTCATATATACAAGGACTTAAATCAATTGTATAAAAAATCAAGCCATCCCCAATTGATAAATGGGAAAAGGATATGAATAGGCAATTTTCAGATAAAGAAATCAAAACTATCAATAAGCACATGAAAAAGTGTTCTAAATCTCTAATAATTAGAGAAATGCAAATGAAGACAACTCTGAGGTATCACCTCACACCTAGAAGATTGGCTAAAATGATAGAAGCGGAGAGTTGAATGTTGGAGGGGTTGTGGCCAAATTGGGACATTAATGCATTGCTGGTGGAGTTGTGAATTGATCCCACCTCTCTGCACAGCAATTTGGAACTATGCTCAAAGGGCTATAAAAGAATGCCTGCCCTTTGATCCAGCCATACCATTGTTGGGTTTGTACCTCAAAGAGATCATAGATAAACAGACTTATACGAAAATATTCATAGCTGCGCTTTTTGTGGTGGCAAAGAACTGGAAAAGGAGGGTATGTCCTTCAATTGGGATATGACTGAACAAATTGTGGTATATGCTGGTGATGGAATACTATTGTGCTCAAAGGAATAATAAACTGGAGGAATTCCATGCGAACTGGAAAGACCTCCAGGAATTGATGTGCACAGCAAAAGGAGCAGAGCCAGAAGAACATTGTACACAGAGACCAATACACTGTGGTAAAATAGAATGTAATGGACTTCTGTACTAGCAGCAATGCAATGACCCAGGATAATTCTGAGGGATTTATGGAAAAGAACGCTACCCACATTCAGAGGAAGAACTGCAGGAGTGGAAAATCAGAAGAAAAGCAACTGCTTGAACACATGGGTTTGAGGTGGACATGATTGGAGATATAGACTCGAAACTACCACACCAATGCAACTATCAACAATCTGGAAATAGGTCTTGATCAATGACACATGTTAAAACCAGTGGAAATGCGCATTGGCTATGGGGTTGGAGGGAGATCAGAGTGTGAAGAGCACGAATCATATTACCAAGTTAACTTTTCTAAAAAATAAATATTATTAAATGTTAAAAAAATAATCCTTGCAATAATTTGTTGTAATCTTTTTACTTGTGTTTTAAGACTTTTGCATCTATGTCCTTTAAGTATATTGATTTGTAGTTTACTTTCTCTGTTTTTGGTCTTCCTGGCTTAGGAATCAGTACAAAATTTGTGTCACATACAGAATTTTGCAAGACTCCTTCTTTGCCTATTTTGTCAAATAACTTGTAGAACATTGTGATTAATTGGTCTTTAAATGTTTAATAGAATTCACTTGTAAATCCATCTGGCCCTGAGGATTTTTTCTTAGGGAGTTCCTTGATGACTTGTTCAATTTCTTTTTCTGAAGTGGGATTGCTTAAGTAACTTGTGTTAATCTAGGCAATTTATAGTTTTGTAAATATTTGTAAATATTTTGTAAAAATATTTTTGTCAAAAAATAAAATTTTAAATAAATTTATACTTTTGTAAATGTAAATTTTGTAAAAATTTATAAATAAAAAATTTGTAAATTGCTAAAAATATTTTGTAAATAAAAAATTTATAAAATAAATCCATTTTGCCTAGATTACCATATCTACTCTCATATAATTGGGTGAAAAAGATCTTAATGATTGCCTTAATTTCCTTTTCATTACAGGTTTTATTTTTATTCATAATACTGTTAATTTGGTTTTCTTCTTTCTTTTTATTAATTAAATTAACCAACACTTTTTCTATTTTATTTTTTTCAAAATACCAATTCCTAGTCTTATTTATTAGTTTTATAATTCTTTTATTTTCACTTTTATTAATTTCTCCTTTGATCTTTAGAATTTTAAATTTTGTCTTTATCTGAGGGCTTTTAATTTGTTCTTTTTCTAGTTTTTAGTTAACAGCCCAATTCATTGATCTCCTTTTTCTCTTTTTTTGTTCATATAGAAACTCAGGGATGTAAATTTTCCCCTAGGTACTAGTTTGGCTATATCCCATAAATTTTGATAGGTTGTTTCCTCATTGTCATTCTCTTAAATTAAATCAGTAATTGTTTCTATGATTTGTTGTTTAACTCACCCATTTTAGAGAATATAGGTTATTTAAATTCCTATTAATTTTCAATTTGCCTCTCCATGAACTATAAATTTGAATTATAATTTTTATCACATTATGATCTTAAAAAGTTGCTTTCATTATTTTTTTCTGCATTTGTTTGTGATGCTTTTATACCCTAGTACATGGTCATACTTTATTTCTTTAAAAGGTGCCTCTGAAAAGAAGGTATATTCCTTTATATCCTTATTCACTTTTCTCCATATATCTGTTAACTTTAATTTTTCTAAAATTTCTAAAATTTCATTCACGTCTCTTACTTCTAATTTATTTTTTGGTTTGATCTATCTAGGTCTGACAATGGGAGGTTGAGGTCTCCCACTTGTATAATTTTGCTATCTATTTCTTACTTAACCTCCAATAGTTTCTCCTCTGATATTTTTTCATTGTTTATTCTGCCTTTTATCATGATGTAATTACCTTTCTTACGTCTTTTAATCAGATCTATTTTTGCTTTAGCTTTGTCACAGATCATGATTGCTACACCTGTCTTCTTTTTCTCAGTTGATGCCCAATGAATTCTGCTCCAGCCTCTTACCTTTACCCTGTGTGTGTCTACCTGCCTCATGTTATTTCACATAGACAACATATGGTTGGAATTTGGTCTTTAATCCACTCTGCTATCTATTTCAGTTTTGTGCGTGAGTTCGTCCCATTCACATTCAGTTATGTTTACCATCTGTATATTGTCCATCATTTTTATTTCCTATTCTAATTTTGCCCTTTCTTTTTTTCACTATTTCCTTACACACTAATATTTTGCTTTTATTCAGTACACTTTTTCCCACCCTTATGCTCCCCTTTGTACCCCTTCCCTTCTTGTTCTTCTCCTATTTCTCTTTAGAGTCTTTTAATCATATACCCCCATCTTTTTCCTACCTTTTACTACTCCCTTCTCCACACCTCCCTTTCCTTATTCACTTTCTAAGTTATAATTTTATACCCCAATATATCTGGCTCTTCTTTCCTCTCAGAACTGATTCCACTGAGAGTAAAGTTTAAGTATTACATGTCCCCACCATCATCCTCCCCTTCTTATTATACTATTCTTCCCCTTCCCCCACCACCATGCACCTCTTTATGTGGTGTAATTTACCCTATTTTATCTCTTCCTTTGCATTTTTCTTAATACAATCCTCCCTTTTCCCCTAATATTTTATGTGTCATCCTAAACAACTTAATATCACAGCCTCTGCCTATGTATAGTTCCTCTAAATACTATTATAATGAAAACAATTTTAATAGTTACAGATATATTTTTTCCATGTGTAACATAATCAATTTGACCTTATTGAAGCTCTTAAAATTATTTTTTTTTCTCTTTCTTATTTACATGTATATGGTTCTCTTGAATTTTGTATTTGGACATTAAATATTCCATTTAATTCTGGTCTTTTCTTTAGGAATGCTTGGAAATATTCTATTTTATCAAATGTCCATACTTTCCCCTGAAAGCATATAGTCAGTTTTGATGGGAAGGTGATTCTTGGTTGTAGACCCAGTTCTATTACCTTCTTGAATATCATATTCCAAGCCTCGTGGTCCTTCAGTGTGAAGGTTGCCAGATCCTGTGTAATCCTGACTGTGACTCCATGATATCTGAATTGTTTCTTTCTGGCTGTTTGCAGTATTTTCTCCTTGGCCTGGCCTAGAAGCTCTTGAACTTGGCTATAACATTCCTGAGAGTTCTCAATTTGTATTTTAATGTAGGATGTGATCTGCGGATTCTTTCAATGTCTATTTTGCCCTCTTGTTCTAGAATATCATGGCAGTTTTCTTCCATAATTTCTTGCAATATGATGTCTGGGATTTTTTTTGGTCATGGCATTCACGTAGTTTAATAATTCTCAAATTATCTTTCCTGGATTTGTTTTCCAGGTTGGTTGGTTGTTCAATGAGATATTTCATGTTTCCTTTTATTTTTTCATTCTTTTAATTTTGTTTTATTATTTCTTGATGTCTCGTGAAATCATTAACTTCTACTTGCCCAATTCAAGTCTCTTAAGACTGATTTTCAACTATAATCTTTTGATTTTCCTTTTTGGTTTGGTCTATCCTGCTTTTCATCATCCAGAAGATCAGTTCTGTTCTTCAATTTGTTTATGACTTTATTTGATTTCTCTGCCTCTTTTTCCATTTGGAAAATTTTGTCTTTTAAGCTATTATTTTATTTTTGTATTATTGTCATTTCTTTTTCCCATTTTTCTTCTATATTTCTTATTTGATTCTTGAACTCCTTTTTGAGTTCTTCCAGAGTTTTAGGTTCTTCTCCATGTGTGTAAATAATAAGGTCTTAGTGTTTATTTTTTATTGTTATTGTTATTTCCTGAGCTGCTTGAGGGTATTTGATCTCTTTGTTCTTCGAATTTCCATATTTATATATATTTTTGAGGTGTTCATTTGAAATTCTGAGGTTTTGCTATCCATCAGGGAAGATAGTGCACTTCTGATACCTAATCTAGGCCCCAGGTCATATCTTACTATGTATCCTACAGATGTCAATTTTTTTTTGTCTTTAGTGATATTTTATTGCACAATTTATACAATTTCCTTGTAAAATCTAAAATGACCCTGATTATTTAAGATAATCCCTCTGAAATTTCTGGTAACAGTAACCTGGTCCTGAATTTTCATAATTTCACAAACATTTGACCATTTGTTAAATGTTACATTGTTGATACATTTTTTAACCAGTTCATTCAGATGCCTCCAAAGGAAGATAATCTGAGTCTTTTCTTATGTTTTCAATGTCATATGGAAGTAAACTCTTTTAATAGTTTTAGACATTCAGTTTTACTTACCTTTTATTATCCTTTATTATTACTTAATGAAGTCATGCCTACTTATTGCAAAAGTATTTTTGCAGGTTTTTTGTTATTATAAGAGTTTATATTTAAGTTTTATGCTAAATATGAGAGTTCTAAAGTAATATTGTGGTTGCTGATTTTAAAATATTAGAGCTTAAGTCAAAATTACTTTTAGTAGTTTTATTTATAAAGAGGTGGAAAGAGTGAAAGTGTAAATGTAGATAAAGAGACAGATTCTTATTAATCCTACCAGCCTTTCTCCAGTGAAGTCCAGATCCAGCAGGGGTTCCCCAAGACTCTCTCTCCATGTAAATTTCTCAGTAATCCTCAGCCAGAAGTCCCAGTTGTGTCTTCAGCCAAGGTTCCACCAACGCAGTCTCCTCCAAAGTCAAGGTAGGAATCTCAGCCACTCACCCAGTAAGCCAACATAGGATGTAGAGAAAGAGTCTCCTTCAAGCCAGGAAAGGAATCTCTGGAACCAATCTCTCCAAAACCCAGGAAGGGAATGTATGTAGACCAGTGATGGGCAAATTATGGCCCATGGGTCAGATGTGGCCCTCTGAAATATTCTGTCTGGCTACAGACATTATTCCTCATCTGATGAATACAATGAGTAGGATACAATACAATGAAACTTCGAAAGAGTTGTCTTAGAAACAGACTGACAGATGAGCATTTCCTTTCCTTTGGCCCCCTCTTTAAAAAGTTTACCCATCACTGTGCTAGACCATTCTGATCTCTTCTTTTATGATTCTTTTTCTATGTTACTTCCTGTAACTTTCTGTCACTCCCCCTTCTTCACAAAAACCAATGGCAGTCTTTCGGTTTGCTTAGCATTGTCCAAGGCAGGGTGAGAGGTCCTGGCCTTTGGAGGTGTGAGTTTACTCTAGTAAGTGACTCATGAACTCTCATACTTAATGGTAAGTAGGGGTACTTTAGGCTTTTGATTTGATTAGTTATAAATGGTCAAGGGGAGAGTTAATTCTATCTTCATATTATGTATTCTGACAATATCTTTCAATCTTCTACCCCTATTTTGGCAAATCCTAATCTCTCTATTCTCAGGGTGCTAAACATTGCATTTTGTTAATGCTGTATGGATTATTTGGATATTTTCCATTTTATAGTTTCAAAAGTGGTCATTACAACTAGTATTATGTAGCTTTTAATCACTTCTCCAGTCTTCTCCTTGATATTTCAGTTATTGTCACTTGCCTGGAGGAATTTAGGCAACTAAAGGAAAGGCAACTTGTCCAGAGTTGTAGTGTCTGACATTGGATTTGAACTAAGATTTTCCTGACTCCAGAACCAATGAGTGCATATAATTCCTTCATATCTTTTAATTCCAAAGTCTTCCCTCTGTTAATTATTTCATTATCATTCTGTATATAGCTTTCTTTGCATATAGTTATTTCCATGTGGTCTCTCCTGTTAGAATGCAAGCTCCTTGAGGCAGTGACTGTCTGTTGCCTTTTTTTGTGCCCCTGCTGTTTAGTACAATGCCTAGGTTATAGCAGCTGCATTTAATACATGTTTATTTAATTTAAAATATGTGTATCAATATGTAACATATTTATATATATATATTGCATATATATGTAGATAAATAGATACTGACCAATATAAGCAATGAAATCAATGAAACATTAAAAAAAATAAAGCAGCCTTCTATGCTTTGCAACACATTTTGACTTCTAAAGCAATTGTAGCAGAGTGGTTTATGAAAAAGTCAGAGGGTGCTAAAAAGTTTTAAATGAGATTTCTTCCTACAACTATCCCTATCTCTGTCTCTTTCAACTTGGGGTAAGAGGAAAGAAAAACTTAGGAGAATTTTTAAAATTTCTTTTTTTCTGGGGAGACACACTGTATTTTTACCCCCAAGAGAAATGAAAGCAGTCAAGATCATAGGAGGGCAGAAAGTTAATTCCAGGTTATCTCTTAAGTTTGTGCAGCTTGTCACTCTTCAGTTACTAGTACCTAATATGCCTGAAGTGAATGACTGATCCAATTAAAATTGTTTCTGATCTACTTTAATCTATTTTTTCTGGGTTCCCCAAATGAAAAAGAACCTTGAAATTTCATACTCTTCCATCTCTAAACCCTACAGTATCATTATGGCCAATTCCCTTTCTACTGGAAACTTTCTCAATATTTGGAAGTTTATAGAAAGGGTCGAGTTTCTCCAATAGGTTAGAATACTAATAGATTAAATAATGTTAACCTTAACATTCCTAATATAAATGAAAGAAGATAGAAGGAAGTTGAAGCTAAATGGGAAAATAGACAATCAGAAAAATTAATATATTGATTCAGTTTTATCATATGACCAAAGACTATAAAATATTATTTTATAAAGTATTTTCTCAACACATATGCAGTACTAATTAGAGGAATTTACAAAAACAACCATGAAAATAATTCCAGTTTATGCACTAACATTGGTTGCTGAGCATGATGCAGTAAATGACCTTTTAAAACAAATCAGTATGCAATTTGATATGACTACTTGGGTGCAAGTGTAGAAAAATGTAAAAATAAGAAGAAATACATTAGAAAATTGGATCAAAAGAAATGAAAGAGACTTATAGGTTATAGAGAAGACTCACAAATACATCTTATGGGTGTTTGAGAAAAATAATTTTAGCTTCTGGGCATGTTAAATGCCCAAAAATCTCACAAAGCATATAATTGAGTACATTTTAAATGACAGGATGAAAATGTATTATCAGTGTCATAGTCATGCCTACTAACTGTCAGTGCAAGGTCAGACAATATAGATTCATAAGAGAGGAAAACATGATGAAGAAGACAAAGTCTAAAAAGAAGGAGGAGAAGGTACAGAAGAAATAAAAATATGGGAAACAACTAAAAATATTAAATAGTGAACTATTTAAACAAGTTATTGAAAATGAGAAATGGACAGAGGAATTGAAATTGACAAAGACTATGACAATTTTATCCAGAAGCTTAATCAATTATTGCTTAACCAGGAGCCCAAAAACAACAGGAATGTATATAAGTCAGCAAATATTTGACTTCCTTACAAAAATGGTGGTAACAGCACTGACATCTTAGTGTTTTGAAGTTAAATGAAAGGTTGGTAGAGAGGAATATAGTGATTTTGCCTATATATCTCTGTTCAGCTTTAGTTAAGTACATAATTATTTTATTCACATTTTCAGTATATTTCATGAATACTCAAGATTTGAATATTTATAATATATCATCTGTAGTTAAATCATCTGATTGCCTGTGTATTTCTTATTTATTCCAAAGTATTCCAAAGGGAAAAATATTCCTAGATCTCCTGTTTTTGGTTAAGTAGATACAATGTTTTTGAAGAGGCAAAGCTTTGAAACCCCTATCACAATGGGAAAAGTTTCATCAAATAAAATACACAGTGGTAACACAAGAAACCAAGTAGTCAGTGTTTCAGGGTTCCTAGCAAGCTATATGTCACCACTATGAAGTCTTGTGGATATATTCAGGATAAATTTGAAATAATCAATAAAGGGAAGGTACTGGTATTAAAAAGGATCATGTAAGACTTCTTGTACTATGTGGGACTTTAGTTGAAACTTAAAAGAAACCAGGAAAGACTGGGAAAAAGAAAGATGAGGAGAGAATTCCAGGCATGAAGGACAATCAGTGAAAATGTATAGAGAGTGTAGCTAGAATGACTTCTGCTAGGACCAGCAAGGAGGCATTGTCACCTAATTTCAGAGTACATGGAGGGAAGACTCAAAATAGCCTGGTTATTAAAGACAGAATATATGGAATGCAGTATAAGAAGACTGAAAAGTTATAGATGAATCAAGTTATGGAGAGCTGTAAAAGCCAAACAGTTGGTTTTACATTTGATCCTGCATGCAACAGAGAACACTAGAGTTGATGGAATAAGATATTTATATCATCAGATTTTAAGTTTAGATAGATCAGTATTATAGATGAGTGGAGGATGGATTGGAGTGAAGAAAGGTATGTGATTATGATACTAAATAACTAATCAGCAAATATTACAACAGTGTAGGAGTGAAGTGATGAGAACTTCACCAGGGAAGGTACAATGTTCAAAGAAGAGAGAAGAGGATATATGCCAAAGGTGTTGGAAAGTAAAAAAGAGCTTGACAAGTATATAGGGATGTAGAAAGAAGGTCAGGAGCCAAGATCAGCATCTACATTTGGACTGCAGGTGACTAGAAGGACAGTAGTATCCTCAACAGTAATGGGGAAGTTAGGAAGAGGAAATGGTCTAGAAGGAAGATGAGTTAAGTTTTAGACATTTGGGGTTTAAGTTGTCTATGAAACATTCAATCAAGATGTCAAATAGATATAAGAATGGAGGTCAGAGGAGATATTAGGACTAAACCTATAATCTGAGGATCCTTCATATAGAGAAGATAGCTGAATCCATGGTAGTCGATAAGATGTCTAGTTGAAATAGTATAGAGAGAAAAGATAAGGCTAAGGGCAGAGTCTTAGGGGACACTCATGATTAGAAGGCTTGACCTGTATAAAAACCAGCAAAAGTGACTAAGGATTGAAATTGAGAGAAAATATGATATTTCTAGTGTGACTTATAATGTAGCAAATCATCATCAGATAGGTAAAAGGAAAAGCAGAAAAGAGAAGTATCATGGGAAAAACCTACGGAGAAGAAAGTAAGAATTGAAGAGGATATTCAGCAGTGACAGAGAAAACAGGAAGGATGAGAATTGAGAAAAAAAACTTTTGATTCATAAATTAATAAATATCATTGATTACTTTGGGGAGATTACTTTCAGTTGAATAATAAAGTCAGAAACCTAAACTGAAGAATTGAGAAAAGGAAGGAAAGGAAATGGAGGCATTCTCTAGGAGTTCTAGGCCTAGGAAAAAGATAAATAGGATAAAAGCTAATTGGGATTAATGGATCCACTGCAACATTTTTTGAAGATAAAGGATACATTTAAATGTTTATAAACAGTAGGGAAGCAGCAAGTAGAAATATATTTTAGATGAATAAGAGAGGATGAAAATAATAAAGAATACAATCTATGGAAACAGAGGGATTGGCTATGTCAAGGAGAAGGACTACCTCAATATTTTAAGACAGGCAAAAACATCACAGTGAGATGAAGAAAAGTAAAGGAGGAGGTCTTGGTGAAAAGCCTCTTTTTTTAGTGAAATATAAAAAGTTTTCACCTGAAAGGTTGGAGGTGAGGACGGCCTAAATCAGAAGTTTGAGCATGGTTGAAAAGATTTGAAAAGAAGGGATATATATATATTTAGAAAAGCAACTGTGTTGGGTAGGATAGTGCCATGTTGTGAAAGAAGACACAAATTGCTTACACTACAGAAAAATTCATGGCAAAAATAAAGAATTGTATATTTTGATTTGCATTCATACTCCATCTATTCCTTCTGTAGAGGTAGATATCCTTTTTTTTTTTGTCATGAGTCCCTTGTAGTTGTCCTGGACCCTTGCCTTGTTGATAACAGTTAAGTCATTCACGGTTGATAATTATACATTGTTGTTATTACTGTGTACAATTTTCTTCCTGTTCTGTTCATTTCACTTTTCATCACTTCATATAAGTCTTTCCAGTTTTTTGAGATCATCTTGTTATTTTTATGTATAAATTATCTTCTTAAAGGAAATTATTCTGATCATTAATGAGAGGTGAAAGAATGCCAGCCTTAAAGCCAGGAAAATTTAGCTTCATGTTCTGATTTTGGCACATGTTCTGTTACTCTGAGCAAATAAATCACTTTAACTTCACACTCCAGGCCACAAGAGTCAAAAAAAAAACCCCATGGGATGATCAGCAACAATGCAACATGAAAAAGATAAAAATATAATTGGTAAATATTTAACCAAATAAATAAAAATAAATAAAATATATACAACATTAATATGTGGTTTTCTAAGTGTATGTAGCATTAGAAATGCCAATATATGGTTCAGTGGCCCCAATTATTATTTGAGTTTGACACTATTGCTCTAGGCAACTCTCTAAGATTTTATTTTCCAAAGCAGGAATGGCTTTGCTTTAACAGATTGATATATATTCTTTTTTTTTTTAAACCCTTAACTTCTGTGTATTGGCTCCTAGGTGGAAGAGTGGTAAGGGTGGGCAATGGGGGTCAAGTGACTTGCCCAGGGTCACACAGCTGGGAAGTGTCTGGAGCAGGATTTGAACCTAGGACCTCCTGTCTCTAGGCCTGACTCTCAATCCACTGAGCCACCCAACTGCCCCCTGACATAGATTCTTTATATGAGAACCTACTGTAGTAATTCCAAGTCTTTTCCCCTTTCTGCTGAGGTCATGATAAAGAAGAAAAAGGTCAGGAGAAGATGACAGTTCATAAAATATCTATTGTTGACTGCAAGAAATAGGTCATGATGACCCAGATTGTTGCCATAAGTTATGACTCACACTATCTTTCTTGGCTTTTATTCCTAAATGATTTAAGTGATGATAGCTTCCTTTTTGTCAAATGATATGACAATGGAAAGTTAGCATCAATCGAATGAGCCTCTGCTTCCACAGTTTTACATATTTGGCTAACATGTTAGTTTTCCTTTGGGGCTACCCTGACTTGAATAGTCCCTGTAGTCTCATGCTCAACTGCTTACATTATGATGCAGTATTACTAACAATTTCAGGATCCCTATACTTCTTTCAGAGTTACAGATTAGGTAATAATAATAATAACAATAATCACAACAACAATAACATCTTGTGTTTATATGGTGTTTACTTTGTGCCAGGCACTGCTAAACACTTTATAAATGTTATTTCATTTGATTTTTTTTACTGAGAAGAATTTGCTATTGTCATCTCCATTTTATATGTGAGGAAATTGAGGAAATTGAGGAAAACAGAGGTTAAATGACTTGCCAATGGTCACATAGAATGTTCTCTCCGCTGAGAAGCATCCATAATCCTCTCCGGGGAATTTTTTAAAGTACTTTACTTATCATGAGTGAGATTCAAATCCATTTAGTAAGAATTTATTAATTCTACAAATCTCTGTGCTTAGCACTGGAGATACAAATTAAAAAGAAAAAAAAATCTCTCGCCCTCATGTGATTCTACTTGAGGATACAGCATTAAAACAGATAAATATAAGATAAAGAGCACTATCATCTCGATCAAGAAGTTTTCCAGTAAAAAATGGCATCAAAGTTGAGCTTTGAAATAGGCTGAAGGATAATTATAACTGTAGTTCTCTTTTGGTTGGTGGTTTTAATGTGACTCTAAGGATTCTTTGAAATTCAGATGGTGAAAATATAGAAAGCACTGGAACCATTTTGCTCTTCAAGGTCATGCATATTTCTGGAGCCAGGATGGGTACATTAGGATTATAGTCTCAACCCAGCCCCTGGGTTATTTGATTCAATAATGTTTGGCATTTTCCTTTGAAATTAATGAGTACACTAATTATTACTAAATATCCACATTAGGCACTAATGAAATAGCATCTTGTAATCAAGGATGAAGTGCTGACTTAAAAAAGCTAAATTGGTAAATGCACAAGTTAAAAAAAATAGTGATCAGGTATATATTGGTTTTATAGTGTCATATACTCATGTGATTGTTAAATTATTAAGATGAGTCCAGGAAGCATTACTAAAAGTTCTTTAGGAAAAATCACTTAAGTATATCTTCTGACATTTAATATTCAACATGGGAAGCAATAATAGAAAAGACATTGATGAACTGGTGGAAATAATCAATTAAAAATTAAACATGAAAAATATAAAGTAGTGATAACCTCATATGGAAGCAGAGAAACAGAATATTCCTTTTTAAACTCACTGTAATTGAATCAACGTAATCATAAACTAGTGCAATAGTTTTTAAAGGCTAGGCTTTCTTTAAATTTTATTTGATATATGTTTCAGGCATACAAAAATCTTAATCAAAAGGAGAGACTGAAAAGGTGATGAAGAAAAAAACTGAACTTTCCAAGATCAGTGAAGGAATGAGACAAATTATGAAAAGCATTGGTTTAGCTAAGTTGTCTTAATAATCTAGGTGTTCTCTCTCTAAATCTAATCTAGATGTCTCAAAATGAAGAGGATCCATTGAGGGAAGAGATATATGCTATTTTTAGAATGAATTTTAGGGTAACCAACTTTATTCTTAGTCTAGTATCAAATATATGTTCCTTATTACAGAAATATAATAATTGTAAAGTAGCTTTCATTGTTGATAAAGGTAATTAGCATATCTCAGTATTGCTTTTAATTTTAGACAATGTCTGTTATGTTTCAGATCTGGCTTTTAAGTATTCCATTTTATATCCTATAATTGACTAGTTTAATCAGAACCAAACAATTAAGTTAAAGAAACACACTATGTGTTGCAGAAGATGTTATTTTATTTCATTTATTCCCCAAATCCAACTTTTTCTGGCCCATAATCCTCTTAAGAACACCCTCAATGAACAGATCTGTAGGCAAAAATTACAATTTGAAGGTTTTATTTATGGGTCTATGCAATAGGAACTGATTTAATCCTTAAGATGCCCCTAAGATTGAACAACAGATGTCTGTCATGTGAAGTTAATAGAAGCAGCTCTCATACAGCAGCTTACTAAGACTGTCAAATAGACATAAAGAACAATAGAGCTGATTCTGAAGTAAATGATGAATATATGGAAAGCTACATTATATGATATAGTGAAAAAAGAGAGTGATTTTTTTTTTACCAAATCTAGATGATTGAAGTCCACATATCATAAAGAAATTAGGAAGAAAACACTAGAAACAGCACTCCAGATTAATTTTTCTATTTAATTTGTAAAAACCAATTACACTTAAATGTATGTGAGTGTATGTGTATATATAAATATTCATTTCAATGTCTTATTTGTATAACATACATAGCAATAGGGATTACACCTGTGATTTCAAGGATAAGAAACTCCCAGATGGCAAACCTCCTTCTAGCAATGTAGAGAAGGACCTTCTGAGCAACACATAGTCTTAGATAGTTAATGAGAATATTAGGAGAATAAGTGATTTATTAGGGGTCAGGCATTATATGTCAGAAACTAACTGATCTCAAGTATTCCCTATCCTGGGGCAAATTCTTTTTCTACATTATATCATACTACCTGTTGTTAAATAAATACAGACTATAAAATATGTTTATTACATGTTTATATAAAACCAAAAAAGTGGCATAAATTTCAAATAAAGCTATTTTATATGATGTGAGTGTGTGCATGTAATTTGCCTCCCCTCCTCAGTACTTATTGTATTTTGGAATTGGGAGGAGAAGTGATGTGAGTAATGGTGGAAATATCAGACATATTCAGCATAAAAAAGCAAACACAATTGTTTAATCCAAATATTATATAACATCTAGAAATAGCATGAAAATCTCTTCAGAAATGAATTGTTAAGAATTTATTTTCCCTTTTTGAGAGAATGCTTCATATGATGTAAGCATGAATAAACTTGGATTATTGTTTAATAGACATACTTGAAGATCAGACTTCCAGTGACTATGTAAAGAAAACATTTTATTATTACAGTGAATCTGCACAGTTGTGTCATTAGGCAGCTATATGGCTCAATGGATAGAGCACTGAGCCTGGAACCAGGAAGATCTGGGTTCAAATCCAACCTCAGACACTATCTGGGTGATCCTGGGCAACTCACTTGCCTTTGCCTTAATCCACTGAAGAAGAAACAAACTAATTCCAGTACTTTTGTCAAGAAAATCCCATTTTTTAATTCATGAAATTTTTAAATGGTGGCAAAGTCATAATCAGAAACTATGTCATATATACAATTATATATAGGTTATATGTATAAAATTTCACATAAATATAAATATAAATATAGGTATAAAAGATGCTGGAGAAATTTATTGTGTGGAGAAATTTATTGAGTTTTTAGAAATATTTTCTTTGCTCTTTTAAAACTTTCCTGATTTGAGGACAGCCAAGATGGAGAAGTAGCAGGAAAATCCTAAAGATGCATTTCCTTCCAAAACAATGATTAATAGGCATCTCAAAAGGGCAGAAATCAAAGCAGGACAAGTAAAGGGGCTCTTCTACTGGACATAGCATGAAAGATAGGCAGTAAGAAGGGATTTCCACATTATAAGGGAAGAAAATTGCACAAGGAAAAGTGCAGGCTGACCATCCCTCCACACCTCTCACTGTGCCAGAGGCAGAGCCAAGACCAGGGCAATCTCCAAATTCCAGGGGGCTGGCTTCACAAAAGAAAAAGCACCACAGACTTACCCCTGGAGGCTCCAGGCCTTTGCAGTGAGCTTTGAAGCTTAATATCACCAGACTCTCTTGGCAGCAGTGGAAGCAGCAAGAGGAGGGGGAGATAGCCTCAGAGAAAAACACTCTGAAGCCTGTTACACCTATATAAAAAAACAAACAAACAAACAACAAAAAAAAAACCACTGCAGACCTAGCCTTGGAAATCCCAGGCTCTAGAAGGGAGGATCAAAGCTCTATAGTAATGGGCTTACTCAAGACTCTGACAGGAAATGGAAGATAGCCCCAAGGCAAAGCCCTGCAAGCCAGAAGCTAAGAAAGAAATGACTTGCAACATGCAGGATTCCCAGTCCTCCAACAAATAGCAAAAGAATCACTTGCCCCTAGAAAATTTCTCTGGAGAAAAAGAGTAAAAAACAGAAGCAACAGGAGAGGGTGCAAACACATGCAAACTCTCCAAAAAAAATGGAAACTGGTCTCAAGCTGCGGAGGAACTCAAAAAGGAGCTCAAGAGCCAAGTAAGACAGATAGAAGAAAAATGGGAAAAAGAAATAGCAGTAATACAAAAAGAAAATAATAGGTTAAAAGGCAAAAGTACCCAAATGGAAAAGACAGAGAAATCAAATGAAGTAATGTTATAATGATCCTGGTGTTATGAGGAGCTGAAGTTGAGTATGTGTGGGTGATACCTAAGTGTAACACTTAAGTTGTGATAGTGAAACACAAAGGACTCTACAGAAATAGTTGTTGTGAATCTGCTGAACTCAACTTCAGAATAACAGTGTCCAAGAATAGCCATCCAAAAGAATAATTTGTGATTAGAACTGTACAGCTACTTTTAACTGACTACTCTGACCTAGAAAGGATAATGCTAACATTGACTATGGATCATATTTGCTATGGCTGATATTATTCTCCTTTCCCTCAAATTTCCCAAGGATATAATCACTAAGCCCTAAGATAGAGTTGACACCAAATCTAGGTAAGTTCAAAGATTTCATGTTATTAGGCTTAGGAGGGGAAGCAGGGTAATGAAGTCCTTAACCTAAGCTAATGATGATAAAGATGATACTTGAATTGATGTTAGTCAGGCTTGTCAGTTGTCAATTGCTTATTGCCAGTTGCCAGTCTGGCTGGGTCAGACTCGGTTCAACCTAAATCAGGTTACTTTGCTGCTAAATGTTGTTGCTTTTTCTTGTTGAATAAATCAGGATCAGGTTATTTACTAGAAGAGTAACACAGGATCTGGGATTGTGAAATGGTTGGTGCAGGTTACTGGTAACTCAAGTTGACCTATAGCCTACCCTCACCACAACCTCCCACTCCCCCAATATCTCAGATTGAGATCATCTCCCAGTTCAAACCCTTCCTTATATACCTGAGCTTCAACTGTCCTGGCACATAGCACCTTCTGCCAGGCTCAGTTCATACTATGTTCTAATTAGATAACTTTCCAAAATTGTGCTTTCCATATTTGCTGTGCAAAATATCATTACAGTAATAAGTAGATTAAAAACCACAATTGAACTGCTGGAAGAACAGGCAAAGAAGTTCAATGATGAAAAATGTCATGAAAAGTAGGATAGCTCAAATAAAAAAAGAAAATCAGAAGATCTTGAATGAAATCAGTCTTTAAAGACTAAAATTGGGGAAGTTGAAGTTAATGATTTCATAAGACATCAAGAAGTAATAAAACAAAATCAAAATTTCTCATTTAAAAACAATGGACCTGGAAAATAGATACCACAGACAATTTGAAAATTATTGGACTACCTGAAAGCCATAATTTAAAAAAAAAGCCTAGACATCATATTACAAGAAATTATGCAAGAAAATTGCCCTGATATTCTTGAACAAGTGGGCAAAATAGAAATTGAAAGAATCCACATATCACCCCCTACATTAAATCTCCAAATGACAGCTCCCAGGAATATTATAGTCAAGTTCAAGAGCTTGCAGGCCAAGGATAAAATACTGAAAACAACCAGAAAGAAACAATTCAGCTATCATGGATCCCCAGTCAGAATTATACAGGATCTGGTAGCCTCCACATTGAAGTACTGCAAGGTTTGGAATATGATATTCCAGAAGGTAAGAGAACTGGGTCCACAATCAAGAATCACCTCCCCTTCAAAACTGACTATATACCTTCAGGGAAAGTATAGAAATTTAATAAAATAGAATATTTCCAAGGATTCCTGAAAAAAGACCAGAATTTAAAAAGAAATTTTAATCCCCAAATATAAAATTCAAGAAAACCATAAAAAGATAAAGAAAAAAAGAAAAAAGTTAAGGGCAGCAATAAGGTTAAATTGATTATATTCCTATATGGAAAAAATGATATCAATAACTCTTAAAAGTGTTTTGAATTTTATAGAAGAAATATACATAGGCAAAGGGTGTGGTATTAAGCTGATTAGGATGACATGTAAAAAATATTAGGGAAAAAAGAGGATTATACTCAGAGAAATGCAAAGGAAGAGGTAAAATAGGGTAAATTATACCACATAAAGAGGCAAAAGAGGTGGAGGTGAGAATACTATTATCATAAGGGGAGGATGAGAGTAGTAACATGTAATAAACCTTACACTCAGCGGAATCAGTTCAGAGAGGGAAGGATAGCCAGATCTATTGGGGTATAGAATCCTATATTACCCTATAGAGAAGTAGAAGGGCAATAAGGAATAGGGTGTGGGGAGGTGAGTAATATAAGGAAGGGAAAAGTTAGGGGAGTCAATTAAAAGACCTTAAAGAGAAGTAGGAGGGGAATAAAAAGAGAGGGAGTGGGAAGAGGAGTAAAATAAGAGTGGGGGGGAAATGGGACTGATTAAAAGCAAAACACCCGTGTGGAGGTAAATAATGAAAGGAGAAAGGACAGAATTAAAAGAGGAAACCAAAATGGTGGAGAGTACAGAAATAGTAACCATAACTCTGAGTGTGAATGGTATGAACTCACCCATAAATGAAAGCAGATAGAAGAGTGGATTAAAAAACAAATTCCAACCATATGTTATCTACAAGAAACACACAGGAGGCAGGTAGACACACACAGGGTAAAGGTAAGAGGCGGAAGCAGAATTTATTGGACATCAACTGAGAAAAAGAATACAGGAGCAGCAATCATGATCTCTAACAAAGTTAAAGCAAAAATAGATCTGATTAAAAGAGGGAAGGAATATAATTATATCCTGATAAAAGGCAGAATAGATGAAGAAATATAGAGAGCCAGCTCCCTATATGGTATGTAGGGGTTCTGAGTGGTGTTTGTGGCATCGGACTGTTAAGACAGGAAAAAGAAAATGAGAACAACCAGACTACTGGTTAGCCCATATTGATCTAAACTCTGTGGGCTTTGGAGTTTATTATATAATGATTTCAAACAAAGAACACAAAGAAAGTTGGAGAGACTTCCGGTTAAGACAGAGGCAGAGTAAGGAGCAGCTGCTCGATCTCTCCTAACTAAAGCATACAGGACTCCTCAAGAGGACATAAAAACGAACCCAGACAAACGAAGGAACCCCACAACAGGGCGCAGCATTGAAGGTATGCAGAATCGGGGCATCTCCACGTTATAAAAGGGTGAAACAGCTCTCACTAAACCGCGAGAGGAAGAAGCCCCCAAACCCCCCACACACACACCATACACCTCGCACAACACCAAGGTCAACGCACAAGAGTGAAAACAGGACTGGGGCAACCAGTAAATCACTAGCAGCCCCAGGGCTTGTACCTGTGTGCTGCAAGATGAGGGACCCCAAGTGGCTGGGGGGCGCGCACAGACTTTCCCGAGCATCTGCTCAGGAGGGGACAAAGATCTCTAACGCAGGGACTTTCCCAAGCGTCTGTGCGGGTGAAGGCATTGCTCCAGGCGTGAATAAAGATCTCTAGCGCACAGACTTTCCCTAGCATCTGCATGGGTAAAGACTGTGCCCTAGGTGAGAATAAAGATCTCTAACACAGAGACCTTCCCCAGCATCTGCATGGGTGAAGGTAGTGTCCTAGGCTCGAATAAAGATCTCCAGCCCAGGCTTGGACCTCCAGTGAGGACCCGGTGCGGACCAGAGCACGGCTGTGGAAGCAGCCCCAAAGACTGCTGAAGGAGCCTCAGGCAGAGGGGGCAGACTGGGGTCTACCAGGAGGCCTGACCCCGAGGACAAGGAGACTGGAGTCCCCTGGAGCTTAGAAAGCACAGGCAGACCCTGAGTGTGAAGACAAAGCTGAAAAGGGGCAAGGCTAACGATGGCAAACCGAGAACCTCAGAAGAAGAAAAAGATTATCAAGAAAAACTCTGGAACACTCTACAACTTTTACACAGACAAAATCCAGACAACAGAGGAGGACAAACAAGTAATCATATCCAAACCTTACCAAAAAAATGAAAGCTGGTCACAAGCTATTGAAGAGTTCAAAAATGAGACGATGAAGAAGATGGAAGAGATCTGGCAAGAAAATAACAGTTTAAAAGGCAGAATTTTGCAATTGGAAAGTGAGGCTCAGAAATCAAATGAACTGATAACCAAATTGAACACCAGAAATGACCAGATTGAAAAAAAAAAACAAAAGATTATAGCCAAAAAACAGTCCTTAAAGGCTAGAATTGAACAATTAGAAGATAAGGATCTCTCAAGACAACAAGAACAAATAAAACAAAGTCAAAAGACTGATAAAATAGAAGGAAACATGAAATATGTCAAGGAGAAAGTGACAGACCAAGAAAACCAGTCTAGAAGAGACAATTTGAGAATCATTGGTCTTCCAGAAAAGGCAGAAATTAATAGAAACTTGGACTCCATACTTAAAGAAATTATTCAGCAAAATTGCCCTGAAGTTCTACAACAAGAGGGCAATATAGACATTGAAAGGATCCACAGATCTAGATCACCCACTACACTGGACACAGAAAAGTCAACACCAAGAAATATAATAGCCAAATTCAAGAGCTTTCAAGTAAAAGAAAAAATCTTACAAGAAGCCAGAAAGAGACAATTGAAATATCAAGGAGCACCAATCAGGATCACACAGGATCTGGCAGCCTCCACTCTAAAAGACCACAAGGCTTGGAATACAATATTCAGAAAGGCAAGAGAGCTAGGCCTTCAGCCACGGATCAACTACCCATCGAAAATGACTATATACTTCCAGGGGAAAGTATGGGCATTCAACAAAATTGAAGATTTCCAAGTATTTGCACAAATGAGACCAGGACTAAATGGAAAGTTTGATACCCAACCACAAAAATCAAGAGAAACATGAAAAGGTAAATAAGAAACAGAGGGAAAAGAAAGAAAACTTATAATTTTTTAAATTTGCATATATTAACAAATTAAGGAGGGCAGAGATTAATGAATTGGGTATGCAACTCAAAAAATTAGAAAGCGAGCAAATTAAAACCCCCCAGATGAAAACTAAATTAGAAATACTAAAAATTAAGGGAGAAATTAATAAAATCAAAAGTAAAAGAACTATTGAATTAATAAATAAGACTAGAAGCTGGTATTTTGAAAAAACAGATAAAATAGACAAAGTACTGGTCAATCTAATAAGAAAAAGGAAAGAAGAAAACCAAATTGATAGTATTAAAGCTGAAAAGGGAGACCTCACCTCTAATGAAGGGGAAAATAAGGCAATCATTAAGAACTATTTCGCCCAATTATATGGCAACAAATATAACAGTTTAGGAGATATGGATGAATATTTACAAAAATATAAATTGCCTAGATTAACAGCAGAAGAAATAGAATACCTAAATAATCCCATATCAGAAATAGAAATTGAACAAGCCATCAAAGAACTCCCTAAGAAAAAATCACCAGGACCTGATGGATTCACAAGTGAATTCTATCAGACATTCAAAGAGCAACTAATCCCAATACTATACAAATTATTTGATATGATAAGCAAAGAAGGAGTCCTACCAAATTCCTTTTATGACACAAATATGGTACTGATCCCAAAACCAGGTAGACCAAAAACAGAAAAAGAAAACTATAGAACAATCTTCCTAATGAACATAGATGCAAAAATCTTAACGAGAATATTAGCAAAGAGACTCCAGCAAATAATTAAGAAGATCATCCACCATGATCAGGTGGGATTTATACCAGGAATGCAAGGATGGTTCAACCTTAGGAAAACCATCCACATAATTGACCATATCAATAGTCTAACAAACAAAAATCACATGATTATCTCAATAGATGCTGAAAAAGCCTTTGACAAAATACAGCATCCATTCGTATTGAAAACATTGAAAAGTATAGGAATAGAAGGACCCTTCCTAAAAATAATAAACAGTATATACCTAAAACCATCAACAAGCATTATATGCAATGTAGCTAAATTAGAAGCCTTCCCAATAAAATAAGGAGTGAAACAAGGATGCCCATTATCACCTCTATTATTCAACATAGTACTAGAAACACTAGCAATAGCAATTAGAGAAGAAAAAGAAATTGAAGGTATCAAAATAAGCAAGGAGTAGACTAAGCTATCACTCTTTGCAGATGATATGATGGTCTACTTAAAAAATCCTAGAGAATCAACTAAGAAGCTGGTAGAAATAATCAACAACTTTAGCAAACTTGCAGGATACAAAATGTTTCCAACACATTAGAGTAGCAAGAGGTAGAAAGAGAAACACCATTTAAAATTACCCTAGACGATATAAAATACTTGGGAATCTATCTACCAAAACAAACACTACAAAACACTTTCCAAAAAAATAAAACTGTATCTCAACAATTGGAAAGCCATTGATTGCTCATGGGTAGGATGAGCTAACATAATAAAAATGACCATTCTATCCAAATTAATTTACCTATTTAGCACCATACCTATCAAACTACCAAAAAAACTTCTTTATTGAATTAGGAAAAACTATCACCAATTTCATTTGGAGTAAGAAAAGATCAAGAATATCGAGGGAAATAGTGAAAAAAATGTGAAGGAAGGGGGCTTAGCAGTACCAGATATTAAACTATATTATAAAGCAGCAGTCATCAAAACAATATGGTACTGGCTAAGAGACAGAAGGGAGGATCAGTGGAATAGACTTGGGGTTAATGACATCAGCAAGACAGTGTATGATAAACCCAAAGAGCCCAACTTTTGGGACATGAATCCACTATTTGACAAAAACTGCTGGGAAATTTGGAAAACAATATGGGAGAAATTACGTTTAGATCAACATCTCACACCCTACACCAAGATAAATTCAAAATGGGTGAATGACTTGAATATAAAGAGGGAAAGTATAAATAAATTGAGTGAACACAAAATAGTATACCTGTCAGATCTCTTGGAAAGGAAAGATTTTAAAATCAAGCAAGAGTTAGAGAAAATTACAAAATGTAAATTAAATGGTTCTCATTATATTAAGCTAAAAAGCTTTTGTACAAACAAAAACAATGTAGTCAGAATCAGAAGGGAAACAACAAATTGGGAAAAAATCTTTATAACAAAAAACTCTGACAGGGGTCTAATTACTCAAATATACAAGGAGTTAAATCAATTGTATAAAAAATCAAGCCATTCCCTAATTGATAAATGGGCAAGAGACATGAATAGGCAATTTTCAGGTAAAGAAATCAAAAGTATCAATAAGCACATGAGAAAGTGTTCTAAATCTCTAATAATTAGAGAAATGCAAATCAAAACAACTCTGAGGTATCACCTCACAACTAGCAGATTGGCTAAAATGAAAGAAGGGGAGAGTAATGAATGCTGGAGGGGATTTGGCAAAATTGGGACATTAATGCATTGCTAGTGGAGTTGTGAACTGATCCAACCATTCTGGCTGGCAATTTGAAACTATGTTCAAAGGGCTATAAAAATACATGCCCTTTGATCCAAAAGAGATCATAAATAAACAGACTTGGACGAAAATATTTATAGCCGCACTTTTTGTGGTGGCAAAGAACTGGAAAAGGAGGGTATGTCCTTCAATTGGGGAATGGTTGAACAAATTGTGGTATATGCTGGTGATGGAATACTATTGTGCTCAAAAGAATAATAAACTAAAGGAATTCCAGGTGAAATGTAAAGACCTCCAGGAACTGATTCAGAGCAAAAGGAGCAGAGCCAGAAGAACACTGTACACAGAGACTGATATACTATGGTAAAATAGAATGCAATGGACTTTTGTACCAGCAGTAATGCAATGACACAGGACAGCTCTGAGGGATTTATGATAAAGAACGCTACCCACATTTAGAGGAAGGACTGCAGGAGAGGAAACATATAAGAAAAACAACTGCTAGAACGCATGGGTTGAGGCAGACATGATTGGGGATGTAGACTCGAAAGTACCACACCAATGCAACTAACAACAATATGGAAATAGGTCTTGATCAATGACACATGTTAAATCCAGTGGAAATGTGCATTGGTCATGGGTGGGGGGAGTGCGTGGGGTGAAGGGGAAAGTAGGAGCATGAATCATGTAACCATGTTAAAAATGAATATTAATAAGTGTTTTAAAAAATGTCTATCAACCCTAATGTCCCTGCATACCCCAAAAAAGCTTTAGACTATACAAATAATTCCAATGATTGTTTAAAAGATTATGGGACTTTGCTTAATGATGCTATCTGATTCTAAAAGAAGAGAATACAAAAAGAACCATTGCACAGTGCCAAAGAAGCACAAAGCTATCCTGCAAAGTGCCTATCGAGCACAAGGTCAAAGAAAAAAACTATTCCCAGTAGGATTGATGAAATTTTCAGCCAAGACAAGAGGATTTAAACTTGTGTGAGACTCAAGGTTTCAGAGCTTAACATATGTTAAGATGCAGGACTCCTTGCAAAATACTTTCTACCAAGCCCCTCACTTTGGCTGCCATCCTGGCTCCCATAATCTAGTCCCTTTTCTGTCTTTCATAGTGTGGCAAACTTTCTGTAGTCCTGGCTACTGATTTGGTAAAGTGAATAATTACATAAATCACTTTTCTTCGACTCTGATTCAAGGACCTGTTATAGGTTTATTTTTCCCTTACTTAGATTTTTAAGGCATAAGACTTTGATATTTTATATTTTATCCACAAATCATTTTTTCTCTTTTATTTGGATTTTTTGATATTTTTTATTTTTTTTTGCCAATTGATTTGTATACCTTGTAACTTAGCCATGCATCCCTGAGTGATCCCTGTGTTTGTTATTATTGTCCTCAGGGGGGACTATGTTATTGTTGTGAACTTTGATTTGAATTTGAGCCTAATTTAGAACAAGAGATTACCTCCCAGAATCCAGAATGCTCCATGAAGATGTCTGCAGAGTGAACTTTGGGATGTGCTAAATTGAACTATGGGTGACTGAATACATTATTTTGAATGTACACTTTTATGCCAAAGAGGACTGCCCCCATATTAGCTTTTTGTCAACCTGTAGCAATCATTGGTTTTGTTCTTTTTCTCTTTCTCTCCCATTTTATCCCCAAATTATTGTAAGTTTTTAGTTGATTATGTTTCCATGATCCACTGGGGAGACTGGTCTCCCAAAGGATCACAGGAGTGGGAATGTATAGTTAGAGAATTTTGTACCTTTTGAACTACAGTCTCCAGAATTCCTTTCATCTTCTAGCACCCTTTCCCTGTGTCCTCACATTTTCATTTTCATTTATTGTTTATAAGCTTGCTGTAAGCTTTGCCCTGGCTCTCTTTTTCTCTCAACCACAGCTGGATTAGATAGTATTTTTTACTTTAGTTATTATTAATAAACTTTATAAAATGTAATACTTAGTTATTATATATTAATTTTAATCTTCACAGTGCTGCTAGGACCCATCCTTCACTTTTTTCATTATTTCCCTTGATATTCTTGATCTTTTGTTCTTCCAGATGAACTTTATTATAATTTTTTCTAATATATTTATAGAATTTATAGAAAAAAGTTTTTTTGGTAGTTTGATAGGTATGCCAATGAATACATAGATTAATTTAGGTAGGATTGTAATTTTTATTACATTAACTCATCCTACCCATGAGCAAGTAATGTTTTTCCTATTATTTAGATCTAGTTTTAATTGTGTGAAAAGTCTTTTGTAGTTGTATTCATAATCCCTGTGTTTGTCATGGCAGATAGATTCCTAAATATTTTTTATTGTTTCCACATTATATTTCTTAATGACAAAGGAGCTTAAATAAGTAACAGATTTAAAAGGACCATTTCATGCATTCATCAGATGTGACCTTATAAAAGAAATGATGCCAATTACTTATCTTGCATTATTAAGACATAATCACATTTCAGGGAGTGATTTTGGAAAACACCTTGAGGTATTTTCCAACACTACATAGTATAATTTCAAAATAAAATGATCCTATCTAAATAAGCTAACTAAATCTTTATATAAACTTATATGTCTATTCCATAAAAGCTTTCTTCAAATTACAAAAGCAATAAGGCCAGTTGACTGATTCTAAGCCAAGCTGAGCTAAGACTCTGGGTTCACCCAAAGCCTAGAGGAAAACAGGATCTTCTGTGGTGTTCTTTAAATAAACGGTCTTTCAACAGCAGTAATAAATCCCTAAGTAGATTTACTAGTGTTTTCCAGATTGGCAAAAGGGAAAAACACTGAGATACTCAGGATTTTTATCTTCCTTTCTTTCAAACTAACAGCAATGAGTAGAGAGAAACCAAGATGCCAGCCACTCCCAATCTGCCAAAGAGCAACTGACAGAGTGCTTTCTGTTGCTCCGCCCCCTCACATTTTGCAACATTCCAGAGAAGATCCTGCACCTTCAGCAGCTTCTGAGACAAAATTTCAAATTCCTTATATATATACATATACACATATATGTATATGTATATCTTATTCCAATAGTGGTGAGGATGCCTGGTGCAATACAAATGGTGCTGCATTTAAGAATCAGATGACCTGAGTCTGAGTCCTAACTCAATTTATTAGATTTCACTATGCCCTGAAATTCATTTTCCCAGATTAAATTACCATGAATCAACTGACTTTAAAAGTAAACTTAGTCTTTGAGAGGTAGAATTATGATATAACATAAAGACAAAACTTATTAAAAACTAGAATTATTTAAAAGAAGAATAGGAGAGAGTGGATTTCCCTTCAGTAGAAGTCTCTAAGGAGAGGTCCAATGACCATATATCAGTATTGTGGAAGGCATTCGTTGTCAGGTGTTGGCTAGATGAATTCATATCTGAACTCCCTTCTAACTCAATTTCTGATTCAATTCAGAATATTTTTTCAAGTATCTTTAATAAGTTTTTATAACTATTCAGTTCAAATGTAGATAGTTTGAAAAAATTAAAATAATCTAAGCATTTTGTTAACATATCCATATCAAACTATATGACCATATTGATTTTGTTTTTAAAAAAATAGTTTACTCTTATTTAACACAGGCAATATTTATTTTAAGTTCAGGTTATTATCTGTTTTACTTTAATTATGTTTCTTGTTCACCTAATAATTATTTAATAATTGTCATCTTTCCACTTGATTGGTACTTGGCTTAGGTGAATATAGGGTGAAGTTAGATTAAATGGAAATATGCCATAGTTGTATATGATAGTCACTTAACTGACACATATAGATTAGATTTAGAATTGTTTTCTAGTGGTGGCATGAATGCTATGGGGCATCTATATTATCTCTTCTGATCATCTTTGTGACCATTAATTTGAAACAGTTAACTCAAGTCAGAATTTAGGATATTTTTCCACATGAAGTTGTGACCTTCAGAATGATTAGTTTGTAGACATGATTTTAACTTCTCCAGTGTTTTAAAAGAGGGATGGTAAAGAGGAATCCATTTGGGTTTCTGAAAAATACCACATATTCCTATAGGGTGAAAAAATAAAAGAATGATGTGGGTAGGGCAATAATAAGTATTGATATGGTATTAATAGGTTGGTTGTATATGTGGTATATAGATTGGATGATGTTAACTGAATCTCTAGGTTCTTAATTGTCTTTGGGCCAATAACCTATATCCTATTGATCTGGGTAAGGATTTCAGGTAACAACAACAACAACAACAAGGGTTTATTAAATTAACTGGAATAGGTAAGGGAAGGGTTTGGGATGAACTAAGTAGGAACAGATCTGGATTCCCTCCCACCAAGGTTCAACAGGTTTTCTATATTGATCTTTCTAAATTACCCTGCTGCCTAACTCAATCCTATCTAGAGTTTCCTTTATGATTGTATTTAAAGTAAGGGAAAGCTGGAAGGTGAAACAGGTCCACTGGGCTGATTGGGAGATCTCATGTCTATTGTCCTTTAAGGGTCTTTCAGGAATCCAGTAGATCTCAACAATTAATCCAAAGGGAGAGGGAGTAAGGCTCTTGACTCCACTGTCCACCAGTGTGTCTTATCCAAAACTCAAGCTCTTCCCAGCCAGTGACATCTTGATAGTTGATCCACAGAGGCAGGATATTTAGAGAGAACAGCTAGTACCATTAGGGTGTAAGTCCAGGAACCAAATGCCAACTCAGCCAGCCACTCACCCAAAGTTCTGGAATCTTTACTCTCTGCCTTTTTGCCTGTCACCTTCACTTTCCCTAATTTCCCTACAAGGGTAATGGTTATTATGCTTATCCTTTCCATATATCATTTTTTTCTCTTTAGACAACTCATTATGCAAAATTCCCATCTTTCAGTTAATTCCTGTGCATGAGTTTACTTTGGTGTACAAGAAAGACTGAGAAGAAAAACAGAATTCCTCAAGCAGATACCAACAAGAAAATTGATTCAGAGAACTCATTCTTCAAAGTATTACTCTCAAATCTCTGTTCTATGTGGAAGAATACTTCATTGTGAAACAATTTCATGACAATCTATATTAAAATGACTTTGGCACTATATAATAAGCATGATAAAACAATCTTCAGCCTTAAGCATAGACAAATACTCAATATCTAGGATGAACATTTAGAAGAATGGTTCATTGAGACCTAACCAATTTCCCAAATAGTTGAATTGAAAAAAATGTAGTACGTTTCCTTGAAAAACAGTCTAATCTCTAAGTTACATGAAGAACTAAATAAAACATTTAAGAATAATAATATTTCCTGATTGATATGTGCTCAAAGATATAAACAATTTTAAAAGAAAAAAAACTGTAACCATATAAAAAATTGCCCCAGATCACTAATAATTAGAGAAATTAAAATAAAATGTGGGACTACACCTTACCCCAATGATATTCATAGTTGATTAAAAAAAAGGAAACAAAGATGCTGGAGAGACTACAGGAAAACAGGCATCACTGGTGAAACTGTTAATTACAGCTATTATGGAAAGCAGTTTGTAACTATGCTCCTAAATTTACTAAAGTATGCATATTCTTTTATCTAGAGTAATGCTTCTATTTGGTTCATGATTTAAAGTTATTAAAGACGTAAATGCCCAATATGTTCCAAAAAATGCAGTTTTTTTAATAGTCAAGAACTAAAAATAAGAACTTATTATCCAACAACTGGGGATAGTTGAAACACTTATGGTATAACAATATAATGAGATAGTATTATCATAAAATAAATGATAAAGAAGGCAGTTTTCAAAGAAATTAGAGAAGACTTGTATGATTTGATGCAAAATGAAGTTTAAAGAAAAAGAAGAACAATTTAGCAACAATTTCTGAAAATGTACAATTTTGAAAGACAATTCAACTCACCACTCATAATTTTGAGGGATGAAGAATGCTATCTACCTACAGACATAGAGGCTATGGACTAAATATAGATAATGGGACACATCTTTTTGTCCTGAAAGACTAACCTGAGGATTTGTTTTGTGGTATTTTTCAGATTTGTTATAGGGCTTTCATTTTTTCTTTTACTGTAGGAGCCCAAGCTTATTAATTTTGAGGAGTACTCAAAAAGTTGACTCTTATGATTGGTTTCTGTAACCTTGAGTTAAATTGAGCCTTAACCTTGTCAAATTCCTAGCCCTTCCCAGAGGCTACACTCTGGAAGACTGGTCAGTTATCTCAGTCTCCTTATTTTACCAATAACAATCAATTAACATATGTATCAAACAAACTTAGATGCCTTATGTCTTATGAAATTCTGATCAAGGTGTTAGCTACATCTATTGTTTTAGGATCTTTTGTATCTTGTGATGATTACCTCATAATGTTAATGTATCAGATCACTTGTCTAATTATCATTAATTAGATTCCCCCTATACCAATGATGGGCAAACTTTTTAAAGAGGGGGCCAAAGGAAAGGAAATGTTCATCTGTCAGTCTGTTTCTAAGGCAACTCTTTTGAAGTTTCATTGTATTGTATCCTACTCATTGTATTTGTCAGATTAGGAATAATGTCCCGGGGTGGGAAAGAACATTTCAGGGGGCCTGCATCTGGCCCATGGGCCGTAGTTTGCCCATCACCATCCTATACTGTTTTAACACCAATAAAAAAACCAGTATATCGCATAAGGGTTAAGCTCTTAACCACCAGAGTTCTTGACCACGAGAGTTCTTGACCACCAGAGCTCTTGACCACAGAAACTCTTCTCTATCAGAGCTCTATGCCATGAAAGCTTTATCCCACCAGAACTAACTCTGTCTGACTACTTCATGTCGTAACTTTCTTTGTCTTTTTGTCTTTATTCTTGTCTTATGCTCCCCTTCCCTTAGACTTTAACCTATAACCCATTTTTCTCTCAGTCTCTGGTTCCCCTTTCTGAGTGTTCTACCTACTAGGAACTTCTGTGCAGTCGGTGGACATCTTCATTTAAAAAGCCTGATAATTGAAAAAAAGAATAATTTTTTAAAACCCAGTTTTCAAAAGAGTAAAAAAAAATCCTTTATGTTACTAAAACCTACTCTAATTCCAACATATTACCAGATTCTCTTTTAAAGTCTTACAGTTTAACTATGTGGATTTTTTATTAAAGTTTGGAGGAGGTTTGGGGAGAAAGAGAGGGCCAAGGAAAACACAATTGATGATTTGTAAGACATAGGTTGAGACTGAAGTTGTGACAGTAAGAATTCAATCACAATGTAAGAAGGTTCTCAACACGGATTCTGCCTTTCCTTTCAATCTTTGTCGACTTGTTTTACAGTTACTATTTTTCAGCCAGATAGTGGAAAGTTTTTTTGCTTGTTTGAAATAAGAAACTCACTGGATGATCCAGTCTTTGTCTGATGCTTTTCAAAATTTCACCTCTATGTATCAATTACTCTAAGGAAAATTTTTACCCCATTGGAATCCTACAAAGGAAATTCACTTGGAAACTTAAATAATTTCAATAATCCAGATACCTTTCTAGTTGCCCTAAAATTTATATAAGCATTCTTATTTTGATGTCTTTTCCCCTGAGCTTCCCAGTTCCTCTTGATATTAACTTCCTACATGAGATACTTGTAGGAATAAACCTTTTTCCCCACTACTAAACTCTTATAAATGCTTAGGTTGCACACACAACGCTCCATCTTCCCTAACTCAGATCCATGATCATATTTTATATAAATTTCTAATATATTAACCTAAAGAAATTCTCGTCTACAGGTAATCGATCCACATCTTCCCCTCCAACTTTTACTTCGACCCTTCCCAAGTTCTTGAAGACCAGTAAGTCTACTCAATTCAATACTTTTCATCTCCCACCCTTCTCTATTTCCCAGTGAGTTTTGTAGTCTCAAAGTCTTTAATACAGCTGTAGCTGTAGGGGACAGGTGCAGTCACCATATGCTTAAGGAAGCCAAATGTGCGTAGGAGCTTCGCACCCAAGCCCTTACCAGGGTGCTGCAGATTCCTGAACCTGGTGGAGGACAAGACCAACCCCGCCCTCTCGCGGCGACGATTGGCTGAATCCTCCCCTAGTGCGGAACTCTGATTAGCCAGAGTGCCTTTCTCTCATCTAGCTGGGGGGCGGGCTGTCTCTGAAGATGGTTGGTAAAGAGTCGGGCGAGTCGGGCGAGGTAAGGGACTATAGCGTTGGGGTTGGGGAGAAGGCTTTAGTGTCTTCTCGCCCGAAGGGTCCTTGAGACGCCTGTTTGTTTTTCCCGGCGCTTGGCTCCACCCATACAGCTCACCTATTGGCCAAGTTGGGTGGATGGGTGGGTTCCTATTGGCCAGGGGGCGGTGTCTATCCTGAGCAAGGGTGGAGGCGGGGTTTCCTCAGAGCTGTGCTTGCCCTTGTGTCTGGTGCTGTATAAGAGAGAGAGACACATAGAGACAGAGACAGGCAGAAAGCAAGGGCTGCTGCTGCCGCTATTGCTGGAGCCTGAGCAACCACTGAGCTGCTGCTGCCGTCGCCACCGCCACAGCCACCGCCACAGCCACCTCCGCCGCCGCCGCCGCCAACCCCACTGCTGCCTCCTTGCGTAGCTCCAGGAACAGAGCCAGTGGCAGCGGCGGGCGACTGCTGGCTTTCTGCTGCTTCTCTCTCCTGTTCTCCTTTCCCGAGTCTGACCTATCTACTCGTCCGTTGCAGCCCTCGCCCTCTTCTTCCCCCACACCTCGGAATCCCTGCACCACCTGCTCTGGCAGCCCCAGCTCTGGGACTTCCCCTGCACCCCAATTGGAAAGGAAACACTGAACCCCTGCTTGAAAAGAGGCGCTGCTGAGGCTGCACCAACAAGAGAAGGTGGAGGAAGAGAAGAAACTATTTCACCCATCGAAATTCCCATCCTGCTGGTGCTTCACTGCTGCTGCTGCTGCTGCTGCTGCTGCTGCTGCTGCTGCTGCTGCTGCTGCTGCTCCTTTCCCCGCGGTTCAAGCACTGCAGCGGCGGTGGCGGCTGGTCCTGGACTGGGAGAAGGGAACCAGAGGAGCTTTTCACTTTTGTGCCCCCTTCACCAACACCTCCTGTCTTCCCCTTACGCCCTCCCAAGCCCTTTAGAGAGGGGACCATGATTTGGAAACGAAGCGCCGTTCTCCGCTTCTACAGTGTCTGCGGGCTTCTGCTACAAGGTAATCCCCGCCCCACCGCGAGGAACATCAACTTCACTTCCATTTCCCCCACCATCCCCACTTCACTCCACCCTGCATTTCCATTCTCCCCCGCCATCCCCCTCCCCCGAATTGTTCCATCCCCCAGCACACTGCCCCCACCCCACCCTACAAACTCCCTTGTGCAGCAGGGGGCAGTGGCAGTTTGCACCAGTACCTCCCCTATATATCCTAATCTCAGATCTTCCCTCCCTCCCTGCATTGTGCCTCCTTACTCTTTGCACCTTTCCCCCTTTCATTCACCTGAACATTCCTCTTACTCTTTCACCCTCCCCTTCCTCGAAACCCTGGGCTTTTTGGTTAGAAACTTCTCCTCACTGACCTCTCTCCCTCCTTCCCCACCTCTCCTATACTACCTCTCATCAACCTTCTCACTTCCCCTTTCCACCTCCTGTCATCTCCTTTAACCTCCCCCTTTTTCAAGCTGATTTTTCCATCTTCCTCTTCTGCCTACCATGGTATCAGTGTGTCTTTTAAAAGTGTGTGAGCCTGGGAGAGAGAGACGGAGTAGGCGAGAACAGCAGCAGCAGTACCGTGTGCATTGCAATAACATCGGGGGGGGGGGGGGGGGTGATGTGTTGTAAGACGTGTCATTCACCTAGGAACAGAGAGGAGACTGATTTGCTTTTTTTTTTTTCTTGAAAGGGGGGTGGGTTTACATAGATCCATACCCAAATCTACTTTATCAACAAATGACTTTTTAAAAATCATTCTGTATCATTTCCATTTTTGAAGAAATAGAAATATGTATCAGAGCAGTTACTTTACTGTCCAGGGATTTTCTCCTGCATTCTCTACCTCTTGGTCCCCTCCTCCCCTCCTCTTTCCTTAATTAATATTATCTTTTCTAGTGAAATCTACTGCGGCCAGCTGTAGTGGCTAGAACTGCACAAAATGCTGTTATTATGCAAATCACTGGATTTAGATGTGGGGTGACCAGGGAATTGTGATGCACTCTCTATAGACCTTCTTTTGAAGAGAGGAGGGGTGTTGAGTAAGGGAAGGAAGTGCTGATTATAAAATAAATGGCCAAGCATTGAGGAGTAGTCCATTGAGAGAAGGCGCTTTTTGGGTGGGGGAGGGGCTATAATGGGTAAGATGTGGTGCTGTGAGGGTAGTGTAGGGATGTGGCTTTAGTGTGCTGTATAGAGAGGATGGAGGTGAAAGGATGGTGGTTGGGAAATCTTTCAAGCTAGATTACTCGAGATTTCTTGGTGAATCTTCTGTCACCACAACCCTCTGCCCATATTGTATTGATGAGAAAGAGAGAAGTTGACTGAATTTATTTGCCCCTGGGTAAAGGAATTTGAAAGTAAAGCACTCTAAACGCACTGACTAGCCAACCCCAGCGGCCTTTGGAGGATTTAAATGAGGTCAATGAACCATCCTTCACCAAGTTCTTTAAATGCAATCCCCCCACCCCCACCCCCACATATTGGATAGGGAATATATTTTGTTTATAAATATTATTAAATGTAAACAGTATTTAACTTAAATAAGTAATCACCCTTTTCGAGAGATTTATTACAGAATTTTGTGGAGAGTATTTTATGCTTTAGTTGTCTTTCACATGTGCTTCTGTCCCAGAAAGGGTAGAAAATTCCGTGATTGCCCCTGTTCTTAGTTGAAACAACCACAGTGGCTTATACATTCACTTGGGTATCCAATACACGCAAAAACATGCATATAGAGACCCTATTTCACCTTTCAATAAGTTGCATTTCTCAGCTTTCTCTTATGTGTGTGTGTGCCAACGCTTGCGTTTGGTCAGGAGGAGTGTGTGGGGAAATCAGTTAATTTGGTGATTGCGATGAAATTTTACACTGCTGGATATGTTTTCCCTGCCAATCTGTGTGTGCTGGCCCCCGTACGTCATTGCAAAGGAGCTGCTGCTGTGCTGGTGCTAGAAGATTATTTATTATAGGGCATGTGTGCAGTGGACTGCACCTGGGGGTCGCCCCCTCTCTGCCTTCTACATTTTCCGTGAATTGTCTATTCAGTGCGCTGCAAAATAACTGTCTGCTGGCTTTTCTCTCTTTTTCTCTTCTCTCTCTCTCTCTCTCTCTCTCTCTCTCTCTCTCTCTCTCTCTGTCTCTGTCTCTGTCTCTCTGTCTCTGTCTCTGTCTCTCTGTCTCTGTCTCTGTCTCTATCTTCCTTCCTTCCTTGCTTCCTCCCTTGCTTCCTTCCTTTCTCCTGTCCCAACCCCCACCCCCCACCTTCCCACCTATCTCTCATGCGAGAGGAGGATTTATTCTTTCACTACCCGGATATTCGATAAGCAATATTCAGGATGCTGAGGTCTCCTATTTTAAGTGTGTATAAACCATTGATTAAAACAGTGATGTTGCTTTTCACAGTAGTTGTGGGGAAAATTGAATTGGTGGGGATGTCAAGGAAAATGCACCACTGCAAAGAATAGCAGCAGGATCAAATAAACAAACAAATAAATAAATAATATTATATGGCACAAGCGAAAGGGTGCAAACCAAACTAAATATGTGGACTTAGAAATGTCTTAGATTACAACAGTACACAGAAGGAGGGGAGAAAATTAAACAAACCCAAAGCACCATTGGATTGTCTTCTCACGTTTATGGCTGTCTCACATTTATCAAGCACTGCTCCATAGCCACATCACACTTTGTTGATATTGTCAGTTCTTGCTCAAACAAATTGCTCTAGCTTTCCCGTTGTCTCAGCCTTGGTTGAGAGCATTGCTTCATGGCTCAGCTTTACGCCCTTTGGAACTAGGCTTTATGAGGGCAACATTAAATTATATAATGAAAGCTTTATTTCCTGTACACAGACCCACTAGTTTTCAGTTCTATCTTTTCTGTGTCCAGGGAATCAAAGGTGGAAAGAAGAAACTATGAACATCTTTTTTGCTAGAGAATCTACTCTGCAGAGTAATAGTCATGAGTAGGCAAATGCAATATTCTATGATCTGAACGTTATTTTAATGCTTGGTCAGTCTTAGAATATTCTTTTACTATTTGAGCTAGATTTAATGTATTGTTTGCTAGAATTATAATTCCTTTGTATGTTTTTAAGTCCACTCTTCTTAATAGGGAGACTTACTGAACATTTCAGTTCTTATTTGAGTTTCACATCACCCTCACTATTTCTTACCTTTTTACTCAATTACTTTCTAGTAGGGAGCAAAATTGGCTTTTTGGCCTATTAATAGATGAAGTGGTAAGTTAGTGGTGGGAAACAGACTACTGATAAGATGAGAAAAGAAGTCTCATATAAACTGTTGGACATTACAAAATAGAATTATATTCAGATATGGCCTTTAGGGATAGAATTCATTGGATAAAGAATAAAACGAGTCTCCTAACAATAACACCCAGTGCACTCTATTTGCAAATTATCCAACTTATTTAAAGATTCAAGACAGATTTCTATTTCCCTGGTTATGAGAAGAGACAAAATGAAAGACAAAGCTTTAAAATTTATATTAACCATCAGAATGTAGTAGCCTAAAGACTTCCTGTCACCAAAATCTTTCTTGCTAAATAATATGTTTAGGTCAAATATTAAAATCATTTTACTTGGGAACATTAGAAAAGTGGACAGTGTCTCTAGCTTAATGAACAGTGCTAAGTAGGTCTAAATGACTTAAGGGAGAAAGATAACAATAAAAGAAAATTTGAAATCTATACCTGTATATTTTTTATTTACTGAAGTTACTCTTAAAGAGATTTTCTCTTTGAGTTAGTGTAAATATACATACACACTAGGACCAGTTTCAATTTCAAGTCCACTTTGGAGAATCTAGCTGCACAGTTAATATAATTATAAGCAAACTCACTCACCCAAAATAAAAATTTACCCAAATATCAGGGATTCTTAAGGAAGCCTAACCACTCAAGCAGCTACTGATGACTCAGTCCCTCTATTTACCACCTCTATTATAATAACCTTGACCTTTTGTATTTGTTTCTTATGTTGACTTCCTTGACACTTATCTTTCCTCCTCTTTACCAGTCTTTAAAATTTAGTGGTGTATACACATAGGAGTTTAACTATAATTATAAATATTAACTAAGGAAGAAATAATCAAAAACAATAAAATTTTCAACTAATTTGTAGTTCACATGTAGCTGTTCCCTTTCCTATTTTACTCCTACTTTTATTTCCTATAAATATAACCCAAAGTGATTGTGGATGTAAGATGACAGAATCTAAGTAGCTGCTCAGTTTGAGAGCCAATACATCTACTTGCTCTACAATGAAATGCCAGAAGTTGAGTATTGCTTTTTTTTTCCACAAAAAAAGAGGAAAAGCATGGAGATAGTGGACTGTAATGAAAAGACTGATATAGTGATTATCAGGAAACATGAGCCCTAATCCTTCTTGCCACTAACTAGTTGAGTAATTTAATTGAAGTCTTTTATCATCCCTTGACCAGTTCCCCCATTTTGAAAGTGAAGGATTCAGAAAAGATAGTTTCTAGATATTCTTCTAATCTTAAAATTTCATGATGATGAAGACCAGAAATAAAAAAAAAAATTATGTATCTTCACGTATTAGGGGTGGCTAAGGATTAACATAGAAAGATAATAGTTTGTTCGTATGTAATAAGGGAGAGAGGCACTTTCAATACTGAACTATTTTTTTTCCTTTGTAAAGTTCTTTCAGTCACATGAAATAAAATGATTCAGTACTGCTATCATATTCATATTTGTTTCTGGGGTTATTGAGATGGGTGTGTGCTCTGTATTAGGAAGGTTCATATTTTCCTTGTCTATTTTGAAGAGTCCTGTTTTTTGACAACCTTCCTATAAAAAACTTCCCCTGCCAAAGGCAGACAACTAAATTATAATAGCTTGGCTAAAAGAGGAAGGAGGCGGGAAACCATAAACCAAAATAGGGTTGACAGTAGACTGAAATTTGGAAGCAATTTGCATAGTTAAAGATGTTGATCTTTTTGAACTGCTCTACTGGCCATTGTGACCAGTGCTTAATAAGGATTTTAATTTAATTAGTCAAAATATGGTTAAATTTACCCATTTTCCTTTTTATTAATATGATTTTAATTTTGTTAAATAACTATATAATTGTTGATTATGAGGTATTCATAGGTTTATTGTAAAATTAACTTAACCTTAAAGTTTTAAAGAAAAACGATTATTTCCAATTATTTCCCATTGATGTCTTATGCCCAATAGGCATTGAATAAATATTTGTTGGGTTGACTTTGAATGTCTTTATTTTTTTTACCACACTATATTTTTCTTTTAGTGCCTTTTTTAAACACATAGTCTACTTCTCAAATAGCCTAAACCACAAAGCAAATTGTGAAGCACTGAAATACATCATTTAAATTTACTAGTTTAACCTAAAATATTGAAATAGGCTAATGTATTACCAACATATTTGTAAATGTCAAGCATTGGTAGAATATAGTTCTCTAGTATTAAAAAGAAATCTTTTCTAAATTCTTCCTGTAAAGAGGTAGGCCAGGATTAACCTAGAACTGTAAATGTTGAAGCCCCCTGCTGTGTGATAATGCAAATAGCATTTAATACCTTAATATATACTGCTTCTAAGAAAACACAGGAAAGCCTGGGGTGTTATGATGGTGAAATTTATGATTGGAATTGGACACAATTTTTCTGCTTACTTCTGTAACTCCTTGAAAACAAATAACCTTTAATCAAACAGTTAAATAATAATGGATAAGATATAAAACTTGAGTATTTTCCTTTGAATTCTAGGGAAAAGATGTAGGAAAAAAAGCAAATTTTGGAAATATAAACTTTTCTTCAGGGTCAAATTCCAGAAGACATAGGCTTAACTCAATAAAAAATATTAATAAGTACCAAATGGAATAATAAGTTAATTTTTTTTAAATTAAGAGCTTAGAGTTTGGTCTAACACCTGTTGTAGATGCAATGCTATTATATCTATCCCCTGAACAAGAACTGGTCACCTTTTTTATTTTTTTGTCACATCTCAGCCACATTGCACTTGTATAGTGCCCTTCAGATAAATAGGAGCTGACAGTTCAATGTATTTGTACGATGTGTATTTAGTGCTATTTATGACATTTTACAAAGATTAAATGTAATTTGAGCTATGCCAAAACCTTAGAGAATTTTTCATCTCTGGCCAGTGTTATTTATCATATAAACAAAGCCACCAAATAGGTCCCTTAACAAATTAAGAGTTGTCATTATGGATGGACTGCCAGCATGAGCCCATCAAATAGCAATATTACCTATATAAGTGTTTTTATTGCATTTCAATTTGCTACAGAAAAAAATGTCAAATTATGCATATTGGTTTTTCTCCAGGAAATTAGACCAGTTTATACTTACTGTTAAATGCTTTACACATGAATTGAAACAATTACTATGAACCTTTCCATTATTGTTTTTATTATTTGCTAACTGGTTCACTCAGAGCTTATTAACTCAGCTGAGCTTCCAGTTTATATATGAAGTACTATTTGCAAAGGAAGTATATTTTAATACTTGTTTTTATATATATTATTTTCTATGGCTGATAAAAAGCTATTTTGATACTTGTTTTTATATAGATTACTTTCTATGGCTGATAAAAAGCTAAGAGAACCTAACAAAATCCTTTATATTTTAGAGAATGACTGTCTTCTGAATTTATCTTTTCTTGACAAATTCTAAATGTTGAATTGACTTAATGTTGAAATTCTTTCAGAAGCATACTGCACATATTTAAAGTGTAGATTATTTTAAAGATTTTAATTAATAAGGATCCAAATATTTAGTACAACATATAAAGAGTAAATTTTGAAGAGAGAGGAAAGTAATCCTTAATGATTAACCTCCACAGTTTACTAAGAAATTTTATTTTATAATTTAAAAAATATATATATTAGAAATTTCCTACAAAGCTTATAAATTTAAATTTCATTGTTTTAGGTTTGAACAAATGGGGTATGGTCATTAATATTATACTCTCTTATTACTTTTGGATTTTCATAGCTTTCCTATATATTGGAGGTAAAATGCAACTTTTGGGTTTTGTGCATAAATGTAAATATGATTTGTATTAATTAAATATTCAAGTCATATTTAGTAAAGTAACTTTCTGCATTAAAATTCTACTGAAAATTTCTGCACCTAAAATAGAACTGAACATCTATTCTGTTGTTCCCACTGATACCTGAGCTGAGGCTCTAAAAAGATCTGTTATAGAAAGCAAACCATCAATTATTCACATATTTTAAATTATTTTGAAGTAAATACTAACCCAGTAATTTTCAGCATTGGAGATAACTTATGAGTCAGTATGTTTGACTTAAATCTTTTTAAATACCTTATTCATCTTCGATAGGAAACCTGTTTAGTCTTAAATAAAGAGATATTTTGGTGTCTGTAAAGCTGATGTACTTTGGAAATGACTTAATGAGAATTAAAGACAGTAGAATTCTGGATGTGCATTTTAGTAAAGTAAAATTGTCAGTGAATAGTAACTAAATATATATTGGAATATGGGAGAGTCCCTTTTTAAGATCAAACTGACTATCTGTAATACCTTTACAACTTAGAAGATTTACTCACATTAACTACATATGTTTGTTTATAGCCACCTCTGCAGCAGAGTATGAGTGTCATTTCTGACAAGGATGAGCTGCAGATTGCTAAATGAATAACTATTATATTGATTTGGTGTAATTTATAAAGCCACTTATTTTGTTCTTGTAAAAAAATAGTCTTTGCTAAAAATGTCGCTATTTAAATATGCAAGGGGATCCTATAATGCCTACTTAATCACGTAGACACAAAGTATATAGCTTAAATATGATTCTAATTTGTTAACCTTAGCATTTTACCCCCAAGGTAAGAATCTTCCTTTCATACTTATCAATTGTTAGCCCTTATAGTTCCTCTACCTTTACATCTTAAATAGTCTAGGATTCTCCAAAGGATATTAGGTATTCTAAATAAAATTATATTCAAATGGACAGAGGATAAAAAAAAATAAAATATGTGAATTATATTCATTACTTTATTGCACTGTTTTATGAACTGAAGTCTGATCAGTGTAACTCTGTTTTTCTCCACTCTCTTCCCCTTTCATATGAAATAAATGGCCAATAGAAAAGGTTCACCTCACAGAAAATAATGGAGAATGGAGAACAATAAAATACAGGGAAGTTTTCCAAGACTAAATTCCGAAATAACTTGTACGGATTATATTCTGTCACACACACGTTTAAAGGTGACATTCAACCAATTATAAAACATGCAGGATTATTTTTTAAGATCAACTTTCTTAGTCTCTTAATAAAAATGGGGGAAAAGAGAAGTGAAAGAATTTTAGTTTGCCAGCCAAACAGAAAAGCTTGGCCAAGGGGACTAAATTAGCTTATGCTCTGCTGAGTATTTCCCTGTTGTTACATAATCCTTTTCTAATATGAAATCATTGCCACCATTTAACCCTTTCAGAACATATTTAATATCCTCCCTCCGTCATATTTATGTGTTGTCTCTTTTCATTATGTTCTGCTATACTTTGTTAATTGAAGGGTCTTTCAGCCAAATTCTTCTTTCCCCTCAAATTTCTGCATGTAAATGTACTTACAGGTATACATTTGGGGAACCAAACAATAAACCCACTGGGTGGGTTTAGTAAGTATTTTAGTCCTCACCATTTTCCATGTGAAGCTTTCTTTTGAAAATGTATTAATCCTGAGGTTACCCCAAGAATTCATAATACCCTAGTTTGTTACATATACTGTACAATTCTGTGTGCCTTAATTATGCACGTGTCCTCATTTCCAAGCCTTTTCAGTGATCATGTGGGATAGAACAGGGTGCTGGCTGTAAGTTCATTGTCATATCTTAATGTGTAGGTGGTATTCAGAGAAGGATGTTTCTAAAGGCAATTATATAGCTATGAGGCTAGTGTAGGGAACAGCAGTTAGTCACATTCTACTCTTATAAGTTACTCTGCCAAGATGGAATTAAATTGATCATTGTGATACATAATACTCTATCTGTTATTTCTAAATACAGTTCTTTTCCTCTGTAGTTACATAAAAATGAATATACTTTACCCTAAATAGAGATGGTTCACTTCTCTCTTTAAAAAAAAGTTATGTATTTTCTCAGTGCTCTATCTTTAGTCCCATCCCCCACCAAAACAAATTCACACTGAAATTATAAGAACATATTACCATGAGTTTATACTGAAATTATGCAAAGGTATATATCATATGTCAGAGAATGACTCATGAATGCTATTAATTGATTAAACATTTCCTGAATTAACCACACACAGAATCTTTGACTAATATGCATCTCCACTTACTGACCTGACATAATGTCAATGACAAGGTGAAAGGGGTGTCAAAGGAAAAAAAAGTCCATATTAAGTTCTTTTTCAGATTTGTTTTAACATATTCTTGGATTTTGCTTAAGTTATTTATCTGGTAGGCATTTTCTGATATACTAAAACTTTTGAGTTCACTTGATTTTCAGTCCTGAGATGTTTTCCTCATGTCATTAATCTTTTAAAGTTTTCCTATCAAATATAATTGTAATTTTTCTTATATTTATTTTCCTGGACACTAGAGCAATGCAAGTATTTGTAAAGTTCTTCAATCAGATTCTTTCTACCCTTTGTACATTCTCTTGCTTTTTTTGGGAAGCTATTATATTATTTTCAATAGTGATTTTAAAATGTCAGTGTTTACAAATCCCAGATAGAAAATAAAAGAGTTTTTAAACCTGAAAACTAAACTTCTTTAGTTCTGTTTACTCTTAATTATTTTCAGCATTTCGTTCCTTTTAATTCGTGAGGAATTAAAATCAGAAGAATTTGGGAGAGGGACATTGTCATTGTTTACTCTCTCCTGACTTTCCAATTCAAATATACACAAATTAATCTCTTCCAATATATCTTAATCTTCATACAACCCCTTAATTAAATCTGAATAATATCCAACTATCTTGTTATATTTGCCAAATGTCAATACTATATTCTGTATATAATAAATATCCGTATTGTTGGATGTTCATTTGTATGTAATACACAATACAATAAAACTAGGAAAACATAAATGTTTCTAGATAATGATTTGTGTCTTATGTAAAGTAATGTGTATTCTCTTTATATTAGGGAAGTCAACGCATATTTGTTATATATTATCCTTTATATATTTATTTCTCCTAACCAGTAGTCTTGAGTAGATGAAACCCTATTCCTTTTTCTACTGAGTTAAAACCTTCCAATATAATTCTGAATGTCTGAATGAAAGTTAACTCAGCTAACTCAAATCTAAATTACTAGTACTAGTTGTATTAATTAATACTTCAGAATAAAAATCGGGAGCACATGAGAATTATCAACTGACCTCGATCTGCCAGATTATTAGTGAGACTTGACCTGCTTTAGTTGTTACCAGGATGTGTAGTAGAAGGCTGATTAGTTCCTGTTTTGCATAACCCAAGTTGATGCTACCAGTTAACTGAGGTTAAAGCAATGCTATTCCACAGAATTCATTTTTAGGCTTTTTAAATTTAGTAAATGGTGATTTTTATGCTTAGTCATATTTCCACATTTAAGAATGCATATTTGCAATAGTGACATTTGATTAATTTTGCTTAGGTTTTGGAAGTAATAGGATGAAAAGCATATAGTTTTTAAGAAAAATTAAAATGTAAGTCTCAGGAACTGAGCATTCTGTGTAAATAATGTATATAATATAAATTTCAGTTACAAAGGAAAGATATCTAAATATGCGATATGGTATATTTCCTTATTTAAAAATTCAGTTGCTTTATATTCTATGATGCTATTGTTGTGGTTGAAGTGATCCTATTAGCATAAACATACTCCTGGTTTATACCTAATCACATGATTTAAAAAGTCACTCCATCATTATCTTTTTAGAAAATACTCAAGAAATTAGTATGTTCTTACAAACTAAACTTTTGGAATTATAAGAATTTTAAGAATTTTAAGAATTTTAAGAAGTTGGATTTAATAAAATTCTCCCATTTCTCACATGGTCACTTCAGCTCTTGAAGAGCTAAGCTTGACAAAAAAAGCAGCCAAGGTATCAGCCTTATGTAATCTCTCCTAAAATAACAATTTTTATGCCAATGCAATGCCATTTTAGGAGGCTAATTTATAGCAAACAGGTGAATATGGTGCTTTTTCTCCCCTTTGCACTGTAATATTTAATTAGATTAATTGTATTCATATTTCAGGGATAGTTTCTGGAAAAGTTAAGTTATGTGAAAAATATGTAGTGGATTTTTTCCCCTTTTCCCCCTTAGGAAAACAGATGTATCTAGCTCTATATACCATATTTAAATGTGAATAATTGATTACTGAAAAATCAAATTTGAATTTTTTTCTAAATTTGTAGCATTTAAAAATAAATATTATTTTTGTCATATTGGGTTTTTTCTACACGTTAACATAATGCTATCTAAAGTGACTAGAAATCTCTTAATCGTATTTTTGTCCAGAATATCTCATCTAAAGAAACAAAATAGTCTCGAGAGAATATTGAACTAATTACATTGCATTTGGAGAAACAGTGAAGAAATAAGGCTTTACCATTATTTTTTTTAAGTGTAGCCTTTGAAGTCTTTAACGTACAACTTTACAAAAGGTTACTCATAGTTTTGTAGAGGGTGAAATGTTTCTTATCTGTTTTCATGTCTTGGACTTTTAGCAAGAGATTTTAATAATCAAGGAAGGTGAATAAAGTAGTATAATGACTAATTTACATTTTTCTTTTTACATCCTATGAGAAAAGTTAAGAGTTGAGGTTATGTTGGAGAAGACTTTTGGTATGGCATCATTAGACTGTAATCGCCTTGTGGGCAGAGTCTTTTTTTGGACTCTTTTTATATTCTCAGCAATTAGCTAGGTACCTGGCACATAATGGATGCTTAATATTTATTGTTTGATTGATGACCACTAAGGTAAAATTTTCTGGGCTGATCCCTCTATTGATCATCATTAATTATGACAGAAGCTTGGACCAGCATTTACAAGTAGGGTTGGTTCAGCCCTCCACCAATTTTATTAAACTCTTTTTGAAATGAAGGTTAACTTCATCCCTTGAAACTGTTTAATACATAGTTCAATTTATTTTTTTCATTATCAACTATACCCAAAATTCTTTGAATAAATCAAAGACTAATTCTCCAGTATTTTCTTTTTAAAATCTTTTTCTTGTATTCATTCTGTTACTTGTTCAGAACTTTATCAAATTAAGAGAATAAACACAAATAGGAGATTCAAACCTTTTCACACTTAGGGAATAGTATGGCTGTAAAAGAAAGTTGATGTTTCTGGACAAAATGAGGATTTTAGATTCATAGTGAATTTTAGTTATCTGCAGTAATATTTTTTTTCTTTTAATAATGTCTCATTCTTTACCAATTACACGTAAAAACAAATTTAGGCATTTGTTTTCTAATATTTTAAGTACTAAATAATCTCCCTCACTCCCTCTCCCTCAAGCCCCCCGATACAGTAAACAATTTGATATTATTCATATATGTGCTATCATACAAAACATTTCCTTATTTGTCATGTGGAAGACGATACACATTAAAAATGAAGAAAATAAACTAAAACTTCTTTGATCTCCATTCAGAATCCATCAGTTCTTCTCTGGAGGTGGATAGCATTTTTCATCCTGAGTCTTTTGGGGTTATCATGGTGTTACTGAGAGTAGCTAAGCCATTAACAGTTATTCATCATATAATATTGATTTTACTGTGTATAGTGTTTTCCTGGTTCTGTTCACTTTACTTTGCTTCAGTTCATGTAGGTCTTTCAAGATTTTCTGAAATCATTTCAGTTATCATTTCTTATAACACAATAATATTCCATTACAATCATATACCACAACTTGTTCAGCCATTCCTCAATTGATATCTTCCTCTACATATTTCCCAGTAGTGTGAATAATCAAGAATTGGCTCAAAATACACAATAATGGCTCAAATTCTTTTATATTTGATGCCAAGTAAAATAGAAGAGTGAGGAAATTTCATCTTCCAATTCAAGTCAGCAACTTCTCTACAACTACTAACTGACTTATTCAAGGACACAAACTCTATTTGTGTCAGGTGAAGGACTTGAACTTAGTCTTTTTGGCTTCTCTAGCCTTTTGGTAACTATAATCTGCTGAAAAAATGAAAAAAAATTGCAAAATCTGATTTTATACACAACAGTCTGTCATTTGATGGCAAATTTTTCTCTAGAAAAGCTGTAGGATTCAAGATTTTAAAGAAGGGATTTTAATTACATTAGATTAAATTAGAGAGCGAATCTCTAATTTGTTACATTTTTCCTTCAAGACTTAATGCTGCCTTAAAAAAATAAATCCCTATCTCCCTCTTCCACCCCCATACCATTAGGGTAAAAATATATATATATGTACCTTTACACCTTTTCTAACATCAACAAAATATATATCTGTAGGGGATACAGCATCACTAGATGAACAAACAATGCTATAAACTTCACTGTGCTTTTAAGGTTTTTCATTTAAGGATAGATTAAATAATTTTCATTTTTATTGGCCTATTATCCTAAAATATTTTCATTATGACACTAGTCCTTTTTTGTATTAATGCAACTTGAAAAGATGACAAGTGAACAAGCATATAACTGATTTTTTCAAGAGGATGATTCATAATTTCACAAAGGCTCAGTGAGCCATAACAGTAAATGACCAGGTCAGCAGAGAAAATGTTGGGGAAAAGAGATCTGTGGAAAGAATCTATGTAACAAGCAAAAATGCTTAGTTTTTTTTAAGAGGAAGTTCTGTATGAGCAATTCTGATGCTACTGGTGACAATAATTTTTAAAAAGCTGCTTATGCCTCAGAGAAAATATTTTAAAGAATACCATCTAGAAACAATGCTTCTTGTTATATATGTATATGTGTGTTTATATATGTATATGTATAGATATAATTTCTTGCTTTTGTTGCAGTAAATTTCATCTGATTAAAATCTAAACCTTCAGTATTTTTTCTTTAGTATATAGGTCAAATATTGCTCTTAACTTTCCCTCTCAGTGACTATAATAGAAGGATTAACCAAATGTTAATCAGAAAGTATTTATGAAGGGGAAGAAAAGCTAAGTGAAACAATTTTATAAAAATATCCTTATGATAATGCGAGAATTTGTTTCTCTTGGATAAGCATATTTGTTATAATTTATTATGTATTTATAACAAATCATATGCATTATTGTTATGTTATACATCATAATATATATATATATAAAATAAAAATAAGTGATAAATCAAAAAAGATAATAAGTATAACAAAACTCAAAATTTTTACTGAAGTCTTCAGTTTCATTTCATTTAGTACATGGCTTTGACCTAATGTATTCCTAGGACAGGCTCATATTTTCATACCTTGAAAAAGGGGTCTGAATGCTCTGCATTTTTGTAATACAATGATTCTTAGAGTAGAATGTTTATAAGATATGGTATGTCATCTTTGAACTATTAAAAAATGTAAGCTTCTTTCTAGGTAGCAACTTTGTAGTACACCACACAGTTCTAAAACCCTAGTTCATGTAAAACAATTTCTCTATTTCTTACTAAAAAACAAAACAAAGAAAAACAATAAAAATGATACTTGAATTTTCTTCCCCATATAAAAACTGATTTGTCCATAATTTAAATAATTATAAGTCAAAACTATAATTTATACATGTATGTATGTGTGTGTATTTATATGACTTTTCAATAAAATTAATTCAGTTGACAAAGTGAGGCAGTGATAGATTTGGAAACTTATAGAGGGAACTAGGTGGTGCTGTTCTTTCATCTTTGTATCTTAGTTGAAATTTTTCTTACTGTTCTTGATCAAATTCCTTTCTTAAAATAATGCATTAAATCAGATAACAATGTAGATTTCTACATCTTTAATTCCCAAATTTCATATTAGTTTTCATTTTTATGAATACTTTCAGAATTAAAAAATACATTTATTTTTAGTGATAGAAGATATCACAGTTTAAAATTATCATAATTTATTTTACTTTTAGAACTATCTACCCAAGTACTATAGTTGATTTCTAGCTTTTCCTCTTATTCTTATATCTATTAAAGTCTTTTGTCTTAGAATATCTTATTGACCATGATATTATCACAAGGTAAATTAGACATTTTATAAAATAGTAAAAGTGTCTTTATTGATTAGTAAATAATGTAGCAGATAATTTAAAAATAAAAAACATGGGATGTGAAGTCAGGAAGAACTGAGTTAAAATCTAGTTTCTGATATTTACTAGCTATATGACTTTGGGTATGTCACTTAACCCATTTGTCTCAGTTTCCACATTTGTAAAATGGAGATAATATTAGCACCTTCCTTCCAATGTTGTTGTGACAATTAAATTGCTTAATAATTGTAATGAGCTTAGCACAATGTGTGGCAAAAATTAAACAGTATATAAATGTTAGCCATTATTATTATTGCCCATCAAATTCTTTTTGTTTTTGCTACATAAATTTACCTGCAATTTACCCAGTTGCTCCCAGTTGTCTACTTTTCAGAGACAAATTAATCATTTCTAGTTATTAGAACTTTTATAAATCACACAGCCCTGTAATCAGTGACAACTTTGAATTCTGCAAGTACTTTTTAAAAGACCAAATTACTTTAATATAAACAAGTACATTAAGTAAAATTATTAAAACTTTTTTCTTTACTAAGATTTAGCTAGAATTAGAGCTTTTAAAAAGTATTTTGGAATAGATAGAAATAATGAGGAAAATAAAGTACTTAAAATATTTTTAATGTGAAACAGAGGCAACAACTCAAACTTATTAAGGTGAAATTAAATTATAATTTGATTAGTGCTTGTTGTGGTCCAGGCTTTATTTAGGAAGAAGAAATATAATATACATTTTTTCTTCCCTAATCTTGTGGTCTGTTTGGAGCACATTGTGTTTTGTTGTTTTAGATGGTTTTTGGAAATTTGAGTATAAAATTTTAAAGTTGGAGTTTCTTCCTTATGCCTCTATAGGAGATCACACATATTAGTGATGCATGCCCTTAAAAAAAGTTTGAAGATGTGATATTATTTCTTATCTCTATCATCATGAATCTCTCTGCCAGCTAATTATACACATACCTTTATGTCCTGGCTTAAGAGCAAAATATATGTCTGTAGACAAGTCTTTAATTGCTCTTTTCTGTACCTTCCATATCTTTCATCTGTGGAACATAGAATCAATAATATTCTCTGACATGGATTCATAAGAAGGCATTTTATAGTAGGGAGAGATGTAATCTGAGAGATAAGCACTGTCTAGACAAGTATGCCTAGTTGAGAGAGTTAATAGATGTCTATGTTCATATTTGGACTCCCCAAATAAAATAAGTGGGATTGGGTTTTATGCTACAAAATGTTTAGAACTGTCGGATAATATAGATGAATAAAAAAATTTTAAGGGAAATTGAATATTTTTCAACTGAAGAAGAAATGACTATGTAGTGACTTAGTAATAATAGTCTTCAGTGATATGGAAATTTTATAAAGTGTGGCAATCATTCAAAACAAAATACAAAATAATATTTTAAAATTGGAATATAAGGAATTTGGGATAGATATAAGAAATAATTAATTTAGACTTATAGATATATACACATTATACACATATACATACATACCTATGGTGTATATGTATACAAATGTGCTTACATGCATATATACACATGTATGCATGCATACATGGATACACACATACATACTAGATATGTATCTGTGCATGTATATAAAATGAACATTTATTTGCTGTGAGACCAAGACAAGATAACTTGCTATTTTAGTCCCAGTTCATTCATATATAAAATTGGGCTAATAATAACAAATTACTTACCTTACAAAATTGCTTTCAGGAAAGTTTGGTAAGCCATAAATGTGAGCTCTTATTATTAGGGGTAGATGGTTCCATTTTGAATATTAAAAAAAAGAACAATCTAAATAAGATACAATATTACATATGAAACAAAGGATCTTCTAAGATGAAAACTAGAGAGTTACCATTTTATTCACCCATAGAATTATATATTTAGTTATGGAAGGAACTTCAAAGACCATATAGAACAAAAATCCCATTTTGTCGATAAGGAAATCTAGTCTAAAAATAGTGAAATAACTGATACAAGGTCATACAGGGAACAGGTAGAAGAACTCTAAATCCATTGCTTTTTCCATTGTACCTCGCTGCCTCTCATGCACATGGAGCATCTTAACCTAAAATAAGTAAAGATTCTTATTCAAATTTAGGAATATTACAGTCAGAAAAGTTAATTGTTAAATTTAGTGTAATCATATTTTAGATTATAAAAATTAGTTTCTGAACTTGAGATGTTTAATACCAACAGGACATAATGGAAATGTGAACTATTGACTTTTTAAATTATGCATGAAATCTTCCTATAGAAATATACTCGATACATTTACAGAGTAATTACAGATATATTTACAGAGATGAAGGATTTCATTTTCCTCAAAATGATTGTCAAGGATACTGACAGAAAATACAATATTTCATTGTTTATGGTTATTTCTTGATTTTATTGTTGGAAGTAAAATGTGAATCTCATAAGAATCAGTAATTTCTAGATCACTATTACAACTATCTGCTGTCCTCAGAAAAGTCTTGAGAGATAGTATCTGAATTTTGATTTGACAAATAATCACACTTTAAACTTGTTTTTACTTGATGAATAGAGAAATTCTGCATTGTTCGTTCATTTAATTTCTTAGTAGAAACACAAAGAATATGTCTCTATGTCCAGCAACTTTTCTTTGTCATAAGTGAAACCAGGATGAATATCAATAAAGGCAACCCAGGCAATGAGTTTCACTCCCCAGATTGAATTTATAGATGCAAGACCAGAAGAAATGCTCCATTCCATTTAAGATGTGTCTTCTGGTCTTTATTTTATTTATTGGAAAGACCATTGGAATGAGAAGATGCTTTCTTTCCAATTATTTTTGTTGAAGGTTAATCTCAGGCAATGTAGCATAGTCATTGACTGTTGGTAATCAATAGCAGCAAAAGGATTATCCTGGAATGCTCCTTTATTTCCTGAATCTCTTCCTACCTCTCCAAATGCCCCTTCAAATTCTCTTGAAGGGATTCTGTCTTCTCATCCTGTCACATTTCATAAAGTACTTGTATATAAAAAAGGGAGAAGGGGAAAAAAAAGAAAAACCAATTTTAAAATATATAGCTATGTCATATAATAAAATGAATAGTGGAAAGAACCAAAAGTGTGAATAATAATAATTAGAACAAAATCTAAACTCAGACATTTAACCCTGTTAGCCCCAGTTTCCTGAGATTATATTCCTGTGCAATGAGCTTGAGAAGGAAATGGCAAATCTCTCCTGTATCTTTTCCAAGGAAACCCTAAATAGGATCAGAGAGAGTTGGACATGACTGAAACAACTGAACAACAACAACCTCATTGAATATTAGAGTAGATTAACTATATTTTCTATAGGTCATGAATTAAAATATTGCCAGATAATACTAGATGCAATTTAGTCACCTTAGAAACTTATGTAAGAAGGTAATTGACAGATGGCATACCCATGGAAGAATGTGGTCTGGATGTGGTTAAGTAATACGGAGTAACACCAATAATTTACATTTATATGATGATTTAAAGTTTATAGTTCACTTACTTAAATAATTTATTGAGCTAAGTAGGACAATTTTTATTCCTATTTTATAGATGAGGAAACCCAACTTAAATTACTTGCCTTTGATTACACAGTTACTTCTAAGTAACTGAAGTGGGATTTAAAACCCATTATCAAGACCCTATGTCCAATGTGCTAACCACTATGCAATATTCCCTCTAAAAAGTAAATGTGTATGTGCACATATATATCTTAAGTGATAGGGTTATAAAAATAGGTGCTCCAAAAATTAATATTTTAGCTATATAGAAGGAAGCTATTTTATATTGTCATAACTTTTATAACTTTAGAAAAAATTAAAGATTAGTAAATTAAAGTCTTCTATTCAATAAAAAATATTCATTACGTGTATAATATAAGTAGAACACTGAATCTATAAAGTTGAATTAAGAGATAGTAACTACTCTTGTGGAACTTTCAATTTAGCACAGGCATATAACACAGCTATGACTCAATAGTAAGTTGTTTATATGAATATGTTATACGGGTGTGTGTGTGTGTGTGTGTGTGTGTGTGTGTGTGTGTGTACCTTTGGTTCAGACCTGCAATTTTGGTCATATGGCCAGCCACAGTCATATAGGTAGTATGTGTCACAATCAAAATTTGAATTCTTAGCTTCTTTGTTATAAGATCAACCTTCTATAGGTTAATGCACTCTACCTTTAGTAAGTATGTTAGAAGGTGGCGGGAAAATATAAATTCTAAGGTGAAAATTTTTCATTAGTAATTTATAGGACAGGAAGAATTAGAGAAGACTTTATGAAGGAAATGGCATCAGGGTTCAGCTTTAAAGGACAAAAGGGAATTTGAAAGGCAAAAGGGGAGGGAAAGGAGGACGTTCTAGGATGAAGGAATAGTGTAAACTCAAGTTGTTAAAGCAGAAAGTATAAAGCACATATTGAGGACAAAAGTATTCAGCTTGGAATGTAGAGTCTATGCAAGGGAGTGACATGCAATAGAGGGCTTTGAATTAGCGAAATGGAGTTTGAATTTGAATCCATGGGTATTAAGGAACCTCTGAAAAGTTAAGGCTAGTCCTATTAAGGTTGAGTTAAAGGTAGAACAATTGAGCTGGAAAGACTTGGGACACAGTCATGAATATGAGAAATTTTTTCTCAAAAATTAGTTCTTTCCTTTGTGTTTCCAAAGAAATTCCACAGAAATAGATAATTTTCTTTGTACAATCTTAAGTTAAGCAGAAAAAATGTCATTGAGAAGATAGGAGAAATCCTTTTAACCTTAGAATGGAAGGTAGTTAGGCCAATTTTAGAGTGGAGATCCAATAATGAATGTTTCTGGAATCCTAGTGTATTACTTGATTACTCTTAAGTTATATGTAGTGGTTAAGTATTATAGTGTTACTATATTTCTGTTCTGATAATTTGATATAGATTTGTATGTTATGGCTTGGGGGCCTCACCACTTTTTTGTAACATTGTTTATATAGGGAGATGTAGTTTGCCTTTCAGACAACTGAATTGCATTGAAACCTTTAGACTGGGGACTACCTTTATAGAGAGCTTCATGCAGTTCTCTAATCAAAAGGGTACAAACAGTTAAATTCTCATAAATCTGGGGCAAATCAAAGTAAAATTGTTTATAGACAATCTAGAAGGTCAGTCAGCAGCCTAATCAAATGACAGACCCAGATGCCATTCTAAGCTGCCAGCACAGTTGCTTCTTGGGTCTGCCAAAAAAGTCAGATGCAGCTGCAAGGGAATAAATGTTCCACCCATTGCAGATTTTACAATTGTCATAGAAAGAACAGACTTAGAAAATATAATTCATGTGATGCTCATTTCACTTCCCTATTAATGATTTTCAAATTAATTTGATATGAGCTGTAAAACATGTAGATGAAGAATACTGCTCAACATACACGCTTAGTAAAATGACCATGGCGTTCATGCTTTGAAAAGAAACCAAAGTATATTATTTATTTCTCTTCTTCCTGTTTACTTTAAACGTAACAAATTATTACTGAAAGTTGGGATACTATAACACAATGGGTGACAGGAAAACTGAGCAGGAAAACAAATGAGTTTCATACTTGTTTTCATATGTTTTGGTAATATACAATCTGTTTAAATGCTGACATTTTATGTCTAAGTTAAAAATTATATAAATATACACTTTGTACAATTATACCTTAAACACAAAATGTATACACTGTTAGTCATTTGGAAAGTACCACACTGTGGTGCTATGTAAATGATAGGACAAGCCTGGAAAGACTCGGGAAAATGAGTTAAATAAATGTTTTCTCAACAGAAATATTTATGTGGTTGTGACATTACAAATCCTCCATGTAAAAGACTAGAATTATATGCATGAGGGTGCTAGATACTGAGGGTGCAATAGACTAGGAGGAACAAGGGAAGAACCTGACAGTTCAGTCCTTGCCAATCCCACTACAGTGCTTTATAAATCATGTAATGAGCTCTTTGGAGGAAAGGTGCTATATAAATGATTTAACAGTAACATTGTCAATAGAAAATAAATTATTTCCATTTCTGGTACTGGTTGCCTGAAGATAACTTAAAAGAGCATAAGAAACATTTCTGAACTACAACGGAAATATTTCTTATTGGCCTGCTTTTGACTAGAATATATATATATATAAAATATATATAAAAAATGGATTTTTTCCCTCCTTTCTAAGTGTTAAATATTTCCTTGAAAGGAGATAAAACACATTATCTTTTCAGTTTTATTTTTGGAAATATTGGTTTTAGAGTCCAAATATCTAGCACTGTAGACAAAATTGTATCCCTAGATTGGAAACTTTTGCCAAGGTCTATGGGGAGATCTTATTCTGTTTCTATTCTGGTCAGAAGTACAATTATATTTTAGTCCAAGACATCATTTTAAGACACAAGGGAAGTCCAAAACACATTATCTTTGAACTATTGTTCTTGAGCCAAGTTTATAGAAAACCTACAGTGTCCTACTGATCAATTCACAGGAGGCAAATACTTTATGGCTGATGAAAAACAGTCTTAAGCTCTAATACTGTAATAATCAAATCAAATTTTTAATGATGATTTTAGTGTCCTGGGGATACTATATCTTTCAGCTACCAGGGAAACCAAGATTTAATGGCCAGTCTTTCTTGCATTTTTTTTTAATCAAATCTTTTCTGTTCTGGATTAGGTTCATAGGTAATTTTCCTAGAAACACCCTGAAAGTGTTCAAAAAACCTCTTGGTGTTTAAGTTGAAACAACTCTCACAAGTCAGTTGTTTCTGTGATTTAAAAAACCATTTTGGGGTTTTGAAAAATATTTCAAAGGATTGTTGATCTGAGAGGTGTAGGTAATCCCTGAACTAATGCTGAAAACAATCTATCAATGCTTTCTTAACCTATGTGATTCTTATTCATATCCTTCCACTAATCTTACATAGAACTCCTGTTTAACATGCTGGGGAATAGTTCATGGTTCTCTGTGCAAGATATGATCTATCTATTAACTCCTAATCTTGTTGGGTAAGTGGCCCTCATCTTTTTCACATAACAGTCACAATTTGTCACCTTTAATTATTGCGTGTTTTTTTCTTTAAAACCAAGAAGCAAATTTTCACAAGCCACTGGCCTAAATTCAACTAATGTTTTCCTCTACACAAAATAGCCTATGTTTTTTATCCCAATCTATACAGTACCAAATGGTTCAAAAGAAAAATGAAAACAGAATGTGTCCAGTCATGTATAAAGTTCTCGTTACCTGAATATTTACTATCATGTAGATTGAGTGGTATCGGACTCAAATAGAAACAGGGCCACTAAATTATAGGCCACACAATGACTTAGAAAACCACATATTAGCAGTATTAAAATGTATTATTTTTATTTATTTTGTTAAATATTTCCCAATTACATTTTCATCTGGTCAATTAGCACTGCCACCTAGGTTTATATCTTTGATGTAGATATATGTCCTTAACTGTATTTATATCTTTCTATTATGAAAATCTGATAAAAAGATAAATTGATTTAGAGTTAGGAACAGAGACTGGATCATTGATATCAAATTCTGAGGTAAAGAAACACTCTTTGGTAATACATATAGGCACCTTCTCTTGTAACTTAAAGTGTTAAGAGAGTTGCCTAGAACACTGAGAGGTTAGCTGATTTGTCTGAAGTCAAACAGCAATTATGTATTAGAACCTTAAGTCTTCCTGGCTTTGAGGCCCCCTCTTTCAACTTTACCGTGCTGCCTTCCTGTATTGAATAAAATTATAAACAATAATTGTAAATCACAGATTTTTAAATAAATCTATAATTTTGTCAATTGAGGGGAACTCCTGCTGTGGTAACTCATGATCAATCCATTTATATCTTAATAAATCATTTCTAGAGAGGTACCCCAAATCCATAGATATTAGGTAACTTTCCTAGGATAAAAAAGCTAGTAAATGTGAATCAGAGATGCATAGATAAATTTGTCTTTTCTTAAATAAGAAAGTTATTACTCATAATTGAGTTATTCATATTTTTAGATATACAAAACATTTCACAATAGTCCTTTGAAGTAGATAGTATAAATATTATCTCTATTTTCTATTTTGGGTAAATTGAGGCTTTTAAGTTGTGACATCAAGATTCACAGAGGTTCTGAACTACTTAATTATCTTCCTGACTTTAGGAAATTGGTGATGTGGGAGAGAGACACAAAGAAAGAGAAAAGAAGGAAGGGAGGGAAAAGAGAAGAAAGGAGGAAGGAAGAGAGGAAGAAAGATTTTTTTTAAATGTAATTGAATGGTCAGTATTCTGGATATTAACATCTTATTTTGAACCAAACCCTCCATCTACTTTGAAAATATTAAGCTATGAACTCCATAGAATCAATGTTGTCTTTTTTCTTCCTTTTGATTAATATGAAGCCATACAACTTTAATTTGTGTGTCTCTTCTAAATAAGCTACTTCTGTTGAATGCAAAAGGAAAATTAAATATGAGTCAGATTTAGGTACAACAGAAATGGAAGTTTGCTCATGCCTATAGGAGAACTCTAGCAATTTAACTATCATATTTCTAGCTCAAACCTAGTTCAATCTACTTAAAGCAAATTTTATGACATAGTTAAACATTTTTTCCCATGGAATTTTGTCATAACAAATACCTTACAGAAGTCCTCTTACTCTAATATACAGGTAAATGTTAGATACAAGTGGCAGGGATCATATATCTTGAAGGGACCTCTGGATTTAGTCCAAACACATTCATTTTATAGATGATAGTAATTTCCAGGGAGGTTAAGTAAATTACTCAAGTTCACCTAAATCATAACTGTTAGGGAGAAATGAACCCAGGAACTTTGATTCTAGAAATAGTGCTTTTTACATTGTATCATGGTATCCTTTAAATAGTAATGCCTAGTTTTCTTGCCTTTTTTCCCAGAGTCAGGCAGAGAATTAGCATGGGAGAAAATATCCATACATATTAGGTGTACAATGTCTATTTTTAAGTGACAAGTAGCCTACTGGTGGTAAAGGCCGTTTAATTTTATATCACCTGTCCTCTCAACCAGAAAGCATGGCTGCTGGGCAAGCTTTCTGCCCATTATTATAATTTCATTTATATTGCAGCTCTTCTTTCATTGCCTTTGTAATTTTAATATGCCAAATGAGATAAGATGGTTAAAATGATAAATATTGACATCTATATGAATGTGGATTGTTAGATTGTTAATAACATTCGTGATCAGCTGATCAGAAACTACTGATTCTGTTATATTACTTGTGATAGTGAATATAGATGTATTGTACTCTAAATGTGGTTTACCTCGGCATCTCCTTTTGAATTTCTCTGCCTATTTCTTCACTGTCATTCCTCCTCACTGAACCAACTTTGGATATGCTTATTTTTAGGTCTTAATGACTGGAAAATGTGATAACCAAATTTTGTTGAGAATTGCATGTTAAGTATCTGAAATTTGATCAAGTCACCCAGTTTTAGACTGGGCTTTTACAGTAGTTAGTTTGGAGATCTTTCTTTACATGTGGCTTCATACCTGTGTTCAAGAGGGTTGAAGTTGCCAAAAGTCCGACTTCTGGATAAGCAAAGTGTTGCTGTGTCTAGAAATGCAATGGACATATCATGGATGCTAATAGTTGTAAATGATTGAAGTCTTACTTTTGCTTCAAGTACATTGTAGGCAATAACTTCATATGTATCTTGATGAGAAATTCTGTTTAAAAACAAAATCTTTAAGTGAGAATTCTTTAGGTAACATTGGAATCAAGACAGAAGACCAAAGGGAGAAGACAGCTATCTTCAATCCTGTCTTTGTACTTTGACCTCAGTTGTTTTGGTTTTTATTTTTACTATATTTAATAATTCAATGATATAGCTCTGGCACTTTAAAATAAGTTGTAATTTTTATTGGCATGTAGATAAGCATGTGATTTTACTATTTTGTTTTATTGTTTATAAGATTCCTTTATGACTACATGAACCATATTATAATTATAATTAGATGTTTGATGTTAATGGATTTGAATTTCATGTGTTTTTGTCAGCAGTATTTATTTTTATTGCAAATCAATCAGACCTGTGAAAAATGAATCAAAATAGCATTACTTCACGACTACATAAGGAACAAAACAGGAAAAGCATAAGAGTCCTTTTGCAATTGTCAAGGTAATATATAACAGGTCATAATTAAATCTATATTTTCTATATTCTTGTTCTGATTGGGTCCCAGGTATTTGACTTGTTCCCAAGCTAATATTTAATTGTGGTTTGTCAATTATAATTAAAATAAATGTGAAATAGCAAAATATTCATAATGATAAATATGTTCTTTTTGAGACTGAATTATGACATGTAGCACTTATCATACCATTTCAGCTTTGTTAAGATATATGGATATCTCAGAACTCAGAAAATGTAATTAATACTCACATTAAAAGGAAGAACATTCTTCCGGTTAAGATGGCGGCAGAGTAAGGAGCAGCTGCTCGATCTCTCCTAACCAAAGCATACAGGACTCCTCAAGGGGACATAAAAACGGATCCAGAGGAAGGAAGGAACCCCACAACAGGGCGCAGTATTGAAGGTACGCAGAATCGGGGCATTTCCACGCTATAAAGTGGTGAAACAGCCCTCACTAAAACGGGAGAGGAAGAAGCCCCGCCCCCACCCCCACACACACCACACACCTCACACAACGCCAAGACCAACGCACAAGAGTGAAAACAGAACTGGGGCAACCAGTAAATCACTAGCAGCCCCAGGGCTTGTACCTGTGTGCTGCAAGAGGAGAGACCCCAAGTGGCTGAGGGGCACTCACGGACTTTCCCCTAGCCTCCACCGTGGGTGAAGGCACAGCGTCGGGCCAGGGCAAAGATCTCTAACACATGGACTTTCCTGAGCACCTGAAGGCATCGCCTCAGGTGCGAATAAAGATCTCCAGCACACGGACTTTCCCTAGCTTCTGCTTGGGTAAAGGCAGTGCCCTAAGAGTGTCTGCGCCCTAGGCTTGAATAAAGATCCCAGCCCAGGCTTGGACCTCCAGTGAGGACCCCGTGCAGACCAGAGCGGGGCTGTGGAAGCAGCCCCAAAGACTGCTGAAGGAGCCTCAGGCAGAGGGGCAGACCAGGGTCTACAAGGAGGCCTGACCCCGAGGACAAGGAGACCGGAGCCCCGGGAGCTTAGAAAACGCAGGTAGACCCTGAGTGTGAAGACAAAGCTGAAAAGGGGCGGGGCTAACGATGGCAAGCCAAGAACTCCAGAGGAAGAAAAAGATTATCAAGAAAAACTCTGGAACACTCTACAACTTTTACACAGAGAAAATCCAGACAACAGAGGAGGACAAACAAGTATCCAAACCTTCCCAAAACAAGGAAAACTGGTCACAAGCTATGGAAGAGTTCAAAACTGAGATTTTGAAGAAGATGGAAGAGATCTGGCAAGAAAATAACAGTTTAAAAGGCAGAATTTTGCAATTGGAAAGTGAGGCTCAGAAATCAAATGAACTGATAAGCAAATTAAACACCAGAAATGACCAGATCGAAAAGGAAAACCAGTCCCTAAAGGCTAGAATTGAACAATTAGAATCCAATGATCTCTCAAGACAACAATAACAAATAAAACAAAGTCAAAAGACTGATAAAATAGAAGGAAATATGAAATATCTCAATGAGAGAGTGACAGACCAAGAAAACCAGTCTAGAAGAGACAATTTGAGAATCATTGGTCTTCCAGAAAAGGCAGAAATTAATAGAAACTTGGACTCCATACTTAAAGAAATTATTCAGCAAAATTGCCCTGAAGTTCTACAACAAGAGGGCAATATAGACATTGAAAGGATCCATAGATCACCCTCTACACTGGACATAGAAAAGTCAACACCAAGGAATATAATAGCAAAATTTAAGAGCTTTCAAGTAAAAGAAAAAATCTTATAAGAAGCCAGAAAGAGACAATTCAAATATCAAGGAGCACCAATCAGGATCACACAGGATCTGGCAGCCTCCACTCTAAAAGACCACAAGGCTTGGATGACAATATTCAGAAAGGCAAGAGAGATGGGTCTTCAGCCACGGATCAAGTACCCATCGAAACTGACTATATACTTCCAGGGGAAAGTATGGGCATTCAACAAAATTGAAGAATTCGAAGTTTTTGCACAAAAGAGACCAGAACTAAATGGAAAGTTTGATGCCCAACCACAAAAATCAAGAGAAACATGAAAAGGTAAATAAGAAACAGAGGGAAAAGAAAGAAAACTTATAATTCTTTAAATTTGACTCTTTAAGGGCTTAAATAAGATCTAATTATCTGTATTACTAGGTGGAGAAATGCTATGTATAATTCTCGGTAGTGAACTCTATTCACTATTATAATATTAACTATTATAGCAACCAGAAGAATAATTCATAGGGAGAGGATAGGATACTAAATGGTCTAAGATGACATAGAGGGTGGGAAAGACGGGGGGAATAGTAGGGGACACCAAGAAAAATCTGAGTAAATAAGAAAAATAGGATATTCTATTACACACAAAGAGGGCATGGGAAGGGGAGGGGATAAATACTATCATAAGAAGGAGAGGAAGAGAGCATTAAGAGGGAATAATCAAACCTTACTCTCAGTATAATCAACCCAGAGAGGGAAGAGTAGCATTATTATCCATTCAGATAAAAAAAAAATTCTATCTAACCCTACTGAGAAAGTCAGAAGGGACAAACCAAAGGGAACAGGGGAGTGGGGAGGTCAAAAAAAGGGAGGGGAGAAGGAGGGGGAGGGAATTCATTAGGCCTTTAAAAACAAAAATAGGGGAATACTAAGGGAGGGGATAGAAAGGGAAGTTAATCAAGGGAGGGGATAAGGGTTACCGGCTTAAAGCAAATCACTGGATTGAAAGGAAATAGTGTAAGAAGAAGGGGTAGGACTAGGGGAGGATACAAAAATGTCAGCGAATGCATAACTGATAATCATAACTCTGAATGTGAATGGGATGAACTCTCTCATAAAACAGAAGCAAATAGCAGAGTGGATTAGAAACCAAAATCCTACCATATGTTGTCTACAAGAAACACATATGAGGCGGGTGGACATACACAAGTTTAAGGTTAAGGGCTTGAGCAAAATCTTTTGGGCGTCAAATGAGAAAAAGAAGGCAGGAGTGACTATTATGATTTCTGACAAAGCCAAAGTAAAAATAGATAGGATTAAAAAAGACAGGGAAGGTCATTACATCCTGATTAAAGGCAGTATAAACAATGAGGAAATAACACTACTCAATATATATGCACCAAATGGTATAGCATCCAAATTCATAAAGGAGAAACTGGCAGAGCTCAAGAAGGAAATAGATGGTAAAACCATACTAGTGGGAGATCTAAATATTCCTCTTTCAGATCTAGATAAATCAAACCAAAAAATAAATAAGAAAGAGGTAAGAGAGGTGAATGAAGTCCTAGAAAAATTAGATTTAATTGATATGTGGAGAAAAATAAATAGGGAAAAAAAGGAATACACCTTCTTTTCAGCTGCACATGGTACATTCACAAAGACTGACCATGTAATAGGACATAGAATCATTGCAAACAAATGCAAAAGAGCAGATATAATAAATGTAACCTTCTCAGATCATAACACATTAAAAATAATAATTAGTAAGGGCACCTGGACAGGCAAATCAAAAACTAATTGGAAATTAAACAATATGATTCTCCAAAACCAATTTGTCAAAGAAGAAATCATAGAAACAATCAACAGTTTCATTGAAGAGAATGACAATGATGAGACATCCTACCAAACTCTGTGGGATGCAGCCAAGGCAGTACTCGGGGGGAAATTTATATCCTTGAGTGCATATATTAACAAATTAAGGAGGACAGAGATTAATGAATTGGGTATGCAACTCAAAAAATTAGAAAGCGAACAAATTAAAACCCCCCAGATGAAAAGTAAATTAGAAATACTAAAAATTAAGGGAGAAATTAATAAAATCAAAAGTAAAAGAACTATTGAATTAATAAATAAGACTAGAAGCTGGTATTTTGAAAAAACAGATAAAATAGACAAAGTACTGGTCAATCTAATAAGAAAAAGGAAAGAAGAAAACCAAATTGATAGTATTAAAGCTGAAAAGGGAGACCTCACCTCTAATGAAGGGGAAATTAAGGCAATATTAAGAACTATTTCGCCCAATTATATGGCAACAAATATAACAGTTTAGGAGATATGGATGAATATCTACAAAAATATAAATTGCCTAGATTAACAGCAGAAGAAATAGAATACCTAAATAATCCCATATAAGAAATAGAAATTGAACAAGCCATCAAAGAACTCCCTAAGAAAAAATCACCAGGACCTGATGGATTCACAAGTGAATTTTATCAGACATTCAAATAGCAACTAATCCCAATACTATACAAATTATTTGATATGATAAGCAAAGAAGGAGTCCTACCAAATTCCTTTTATGACACAAATATGGTACTGATTCCAAAGCCAGGTAGACCAAAAACAGAAAGAAAACTAGACCAATCTCCCTAATGAACATAGATGCAAAAATCTTAAATAGAGGAGGGCAGCTGGGTAGCTCAGTGGAGTGAGAGTGAGGCCTAGAGACAGGAGGTCCTAGGTTCAAACCCGGCCTCAGCCACTTCTCAGCTGTGTGACCCTGGGCAAGTCTCTTGACCCCCATTGCCCACCCTTACCACTCTTCCACCTATGAGACAATACACCAAAGTTAAGGGTCTAAAAAAAAATCTTAAATAGAATAATTAGCAAAGAGACTCCAGCAAGTAATTAAGAAGATCATCCACTCTGATCAGGTGGGATTTATACCAGGAATGCAAGGATGGTTCAACATTAGGAAAACCATCCACATAATTGACCATATCGACAGTGTAACAAACAAAAATCACATGATTGTCTCAATAGATGCTGAAAAAGCCTTTGACAAAATACAGCATCCATTTCTATTGAAAACATTGAAAAGTATAGGAATAGAAGGACCCTTCCTAAAAATAATAAACAGTATATACCTAAAACCATCAACAAGCATTATATGCAATGGGGATAAATTAGAAGCCTTCCCAATAAGATTAAGTGTGAAACAAGGATGCCCATTATCACCTCTATTATATAATATTGTACTAGAAACACTAGCAATAGCAATTAGAGAAGAAAAAGAAATTGAAGGTATCAAAATAGGCAATGAGGAGACTAAGCTATCACTCTTTGGAGATGATATGATGGTCTACTTAAAAAACCCTAGAGAATCAACTAAGAAGCTGGTAGAAATAATCAACAACTTTAGCAAACTTGCAGGATACAAAATAAATGCACATAAATCATTAGCATTTCTATATATCTCCAACACATTAGAGCAGCAAGAGGTAGAAAGAGAAACACCATTTAAAATTACCCTAGACAATATAAAATACTTAGGAATCTATCTACCAAAACAAACACAGCTATTATAAGATAACAACTACAAAACACTTTCCAAAAAAATAAAACTAGATCTCAACAATTGGAAAACCATTAATTGTTCATGGGTAGGATGAGCTAACATAATAAAAATGAACATTCTACCCAGATTAATTTACCTATTTAGTGCCATACCTATCAAATTACCAAAAAACTTCTTTACTGAATTAGGAAAAACTATAACAAAGTTCATTTGGAATAGCAAAAGATCAAGAATATCAAGGGAAATAAAAAAAAATGTGAAGGAAGGGGGCCTAGTAGTACCAGATATTAAACTATACTATAAAGGAGCAGTCATCAAAACAATATGGTACTGGCTAAGAGTTAGAAGGGAGGATCAGTGGAATAGACTTGGGGTTAATGACGTCAGGAAGACAGTGTATGATAAATCCAAAGAGCCCAACTTTTGGGAAATGAATCCACTATTTGACAAAAAACGCTGGGAAATTTAGAAAACAATATGGGAGAGATTAGGTTTAGATCAACATCTCATACCCTACACCAAGATAAATTCAAAATGGGTGAATGACCTGAATATAAAGAGGGAAACTATAAATAAGTTAAGTGAACACAAAATAGTATACCTGTCAGATCTCTGGGAAAGGAAAGATTTTAAAACCAAGCAAGAGTTAGAGAAAATTACAAAATGTAAATTAAATGGTTTTGATTATATTAAGGTTAAAAAGCTTTTGTACAAACAAAAACAATGTTGTCAAAATCAGAAGGGAAACAACAAATTGGGAAAAAATCTTTATAATAAAAAACTCTGACAGGGGTCTAATTACTCAAATATACAAGGAGTTAAATCAATTGTATAAAAAATCAAGCCATTCCCCAATTGATAAATGGGCAAGAGACATGAATAGGCAATTTTCAGGTAAAGAAATCAAAAGTATCAATAAGCACATGAGAAAGTGTTCTAAATCTCTAATAATTAGAGAAATGCAAATCAAAACAACTCTGAGGTATCACCTCACACCTAGCAGATTGGCTAAAATGAAAGAAGGGGAGAGTAATGAATGCTGGAGGGGATGTGGCAAAATTGGGACATTAATGCATTGCTAGTGGAGTTGTGAACTGATCCAACCATTCTGGCTGGCAATTTGGAATCATGCTCAAAGGGCTATAAAAGAATGCCTGCCCTATGATCCATCCATACCATTGTTGGGTTTGTACCCCAAAGAGATCATAGATCAACAGACTTGTACGAAAATATTTATAGCTGCGCTTTTTGTGGTGGCAAAGAACTTGAAAGGGAGGGTATGCCCTTCAATTGGGGAATGGCTGAACAAATTGTGGTATATGCTGGTGATGGAATACTATTGATAAAATGGAGGAGTTCCAGGCGAACTGGAGAGACCTCTGGGAACAGATGCAGAGCGAAAGGAGCAGAGCCAGAAGAACATTGTACACAGAGACTGATATACTGTGGTAAAATCAAATGTAATGGACTTCTGTACCAGCAGCAATGCAATGACACAAGACAGCTCTGAGGGATTTATGGTAAAGAACGCTTCCCACATTCAGAGGAAGGAATGCAGGAGAGGAAACATAGAATATAAAAAGATAAACAACTGCTTGAATGCATGGGATGAGGCGGACATGATTGGGGATGTGGACTCGAAACAACCACACCAATGCAACTTACAACAATATGGAAATAGGCCCTGAACAAGGACACCTGTTACAACCAGTGGAAATGTGCATTGGCCATGGATGGGGGGAGAGTGGGTGGTGAAGGGGAAAGTAGGGTAATAAAGTAAGTAAACAGGTTAAAAATGAATATTAATAAATGTTTAAAAAAAAGGAAGAACATTATATTATTTTTGTTCCTTAACAAAAGCAGCTACATTCATATAAATGGTAACTAATTGCTATTACATCTAAATTACAAAGAGTTCAATTAATCTTCCAATAAATGGGTTACCTGTAATAGAATTATGAAATTCTAAATTAACCTAAGAAAACTATCTTATATTGATCACTTTAAATTCATAATATGATTTAATATTTTTATAGTGATGTCCAAAACTTGTCTGATCCCATTAGTAGGATAATATTGCATTGCAGAATAGGAATTTCCTGCTGACTAGGCATTTCTCTACATGATAGAAAACACCTACAAAATAAGACTATAGAAGATAAAAATGGAAATAAAACTATTTAAGAAAGTTCAAAGTCTTTCTGCAGACCTGCACTCCAAGCCTCTAAGAGAGGACCAGACCTGACCTTTTGGGAGAAAAGATGGAAGAATGGAGATGCAGAGAGAAAAAGTGAATTATCCAGGGACCTATAGGTGAAGAATCTGAGGCCCAGAGTCAAGTGACTTGCCAAATTAACAGCCCAGAAGCAGGATGGAAAAACTGAGACTGACAGAGGAGGAGTGATTTCTTCACAGCACTGGAGAGAGTTGGATAGGCAGAATTTGAAACCCAAGTTTTCTGACTTCAAGTGAAGTGTTCTTTCCACTCTACTGTACTGCCTCCTATCTATGCTTGTCTCTTCCAATGACAGGGCCTCTCCCTGTGTCTTAGACACAATCATACCCAACTAAAGACTTCTTGAAGTTTGCCTTCATCATCCTCTGGGTAGAAGCAGTTCTAGGCTCGTCCTCATTTCTTCTCTATTCCTTCAATAAGGGATCGGACTGAATCTCCAAAGTCTTAGCCCCCCCTCCCCCTTTTTTTTTCTGGGAGCCAGGAGCATGATTGCTGCATACATTTGGCAGTCAAGCTCCTGTTCTAAGGAGGGAGATGCACTGTCCTTTCCTGCTTTCATTCCCGTTTGGCTGATTCAAAGCAAAAGTCTGACCATATCACTATCATGGCCAGGAACTTTCCATGAAGACAGGATAAAAGAGCAGGATAAAAGAATATGCCTCAGCCTGGCAATTGACTCAGCACCAATATACTTTTCCTGTGTGGTATAATGGAAAGAGGAGTAAAATTGGAATCAAATTTGGGTTCAAATAATAAGTCTGCCATTTACTACTTGTGTGACCTTGTTTAAGTCACTACACCTGCTCAGAATCTGCCATCTTCATTCTCCTTTGTGTATGTAGCACTGAAACCAAACCAATTCTACTACTCCTGATTATCCCCAAACTCAGTATGCCAAGGTCTCCCACCACCCTGTACCTTCCCAGACCACAGTGGACATGTGCTCAGTTCTTATCTCTGCTTTTCAGAATCCTCTGCCTTTAAGGGGCCACTTCTGTCTGGAAGCCTTTTCTTTTCTGAAAATGTCACCTCTCTCCCTTCTCACATTCCCCTAGAGCACAGTATCAGCTCTCTTCTTTGTCTCCAAGACACCACAGACCTATCTACGTTCATCTTCTCTGTGATGTATTTTCAGTTCCTGATCTCAGTAAAATGTAAGCTCTTTGAGAGCAGGGGCTATCTTTGTCTTTGTACCTCAATACTTTGCCCTGTGTCTCACATCCAATAGATACTTGATAAATTGATTAAATGACAACTTTAAGAAAAATAAAGTTCACAAAGAATTCAAAGGAAATCAGAACAAGATGCAAAAGTTTGTTTAAAAATTTTTCATTGTTTTTGTTTGAAATTAATTGGGAAATGATTACTTCTTTAAAATGGTAATTTATTAATACAACATTCTTACAACCAGAAACATGTAAGATGTTTTATTTAAAAATATATTTGTCTATAACTAATGATTGCTATTCAATAGCTAATATTTATGTCCAACTCTTCATGACCCCATTTAGGGTTTTCCTTACAAAGATACTAGAGTGGTTGGCCTTTCCCTTCTTCAGATCATTATTTTACAGATGAGGAACTGAGACAAACAGAGTTAAGTGACTTACCTACCATCACACAACTACTAAGTGTTTAAGACTTTATTTGAACTTAGGTCTTCCTAACACCAGACCTGATGCTCTATCCGTTGTGCCAAAAGCTGCCAAAACAGCTATAGCAATACCAAATTGTTTTCCGCCATGTGGTATTTATTTTCCCTTCCAATATATAAGTGCTTTTAACTTCATCTTCTTCCCCCCCCCCCCCCGTTAACACTTAAAATATCATGAATCCATATTACTTCTAGTCCTGGTGGGGAAAAATAGCAATTTCTAACATTGACATAATTTCATTTCTTATCATCCTATCGCAACATTATTAATTGACTAATGCTGGTCATTTCTGTTGGGAATATGGACATTTTTACAAAATTAGCTATTTCTGCCAACATTATTTTCCTAGTTCACTGAAACTTCATTTTTCCCCTTCCCAAACCATTCTCACTCTCTGATCTTTCTTGTATGTCCTGGAAAAAATTTTTCTTTACTCTCATACTAATCTCCCTCCATCTTTTGTGTTGATTATGTAACCACAGTAGTATTAGCTGTGATTATTAATGTATGTTTATTAAAAGTTATTGTTTAAATAGAACTTTCCAAGCCGTCAGCAGCTCAAATTTGTTTGTGCTTAGCCCAGCTGTCTCCCTTGACTCCCTAGACCATGCAATGGCACAACTGTTCCAAGAAGCATATGCTGTTCTAATTACTAGAACAGATAAAGATAAATGAAAATAATTCTTTCCATGAAGGGGGGTTACAGTGTGCTCTTATATACCTACTAAGGACAACCTTGGGGAGTTGGGGACAGTATATAGGAGGAGAAAAGACAGTAGTTCAGGAATTTCTAAAAGTTATATATTACCCTTGGCACACACAATAATTTTCAGATATAACTAAGCAGGAATATTGCAGTGAATATGTGGCCTTGTTTCATTGCCTTCCACCATCACCACTTCATCTTCCTCTCCTCTCCCTCCATTTGTCAACACACCATGGTCAACTCAACAGTATATGGGTAGTGGACAGAGGAATGGATATTTTTTTGTCATGTACTCAGAAGAATTTTTTGTTCATATAACACCATCTCTGCCTCAGTGAATTTTTGAATGACCCTTTACTATCGCTTTTCATAACCAGTTTATTTCCTCTTTATTGCCTAAAAATGTACTTGGTTCTCTCATAACATTATACCATACTTAACCGATTGTCATCTGGATTATTGTGATATTTCTCACTTTTAGCATCAATCTTCAATGTATCATTAATGCAATAATAGTAATAGTGGTAATAGCTTGTATAATCTTTTATACAATTATATAAACTATATAATTTAGTATGGAATGTTAAAGAACTTCACATAAATTATAATAGGAACATAGTTTTAGAATTGAAGGGCATCTCAGAGATCATCTAGTTCACATCCTCCTTTCCACATCTTAATAGATTAGAAAACTTTGGCTTAAGAAAATTAAATATTTCCCCAAGGTCAGAAAGATGTAAAAGAAACAGGATTTGAAAGTAGGTTTTCTGACTGCAGTAAGTACCCTTGCTACTGTAACACATCTTTACAATAACAAGGTCACATAGATATTATAAGTATTATCTCCATTTTATAGATAACCTGTATGATCCTCAGTTTCTTTAAGTGACTTGCTACACATCATATAGCTAATAATGGAAAGAGGACTAAACACAGTCCCAGCCATTCCATTCTATGCCTGGGGTCCTTTCCACAGTCCCACACTATTTTATTATTATTATAATTTATCTGTAGGTGTCTCCGCCCTTTCCTTCCCTCCACACATCACTGAAGGCATCATCTGAGAGACAAACATGTTCATACAAATTGTGTTTTTCATGTTTCCACCTTTCAGTTCACTCCATGGAGTTAACATTCATAATTTATTCTTTAAGAATTAAATCTCTAGCCGTGTATGATGTTATCTTGGTTCTACTTATTTCACTGTTCATTATCCCTTGTAGTTCTTTCCAGGTTTTATTTAAATCACCCTGCTTGTTATTTTTTGTGCACAGTAGTATTTCATCAATTTGTTCCCTCAATTTCATTTTGGAACATAAGGGTTCTTTTCTTTTTTCCTAGATCTCCTTGGGAAATGGACTAAGTCTAAGGGTATACACAGTTTTATAAGTCTCTGGGTGTAATTCCAAATTGCTCTCCAATATGGGTGAACCAGTTCACAGCTCCATCAATAGTTAATTAGTGTTTCTATTTTTCCATATTCTCTCCAACATTTGTCATTTTACCCTTTGGTCATTTTAGCCAATCTAATGAGTAAGAGATGATATCCCAGAATTGCTTTGGTTTGCATTTCTCTATTATTTAGAGTATTTTTTTCATATACTTCTTCATCCAAAAATTATCTGTTCACATTTTTTGCACAATTATCAATTGGGGGATAGCTTTTATTCTTAAAAATTTAACAAAGTTCTCTATATATTTTAGATACGATATTTTAATTGATCCTAATCTTATTGCCTGTTAACCAGTTTACAATTTGAGTATGGGTATAGAAAAATTATCCAGTATAGATTCTTTTGAAGCAGACCTAGGTTTTCCTTTTATTTCTGAATAGAGGCTGGGCAGAGAGATGCCTTCCTACTGATCAGGAAGGCAGGATACCTGGGTTTGAATGATTGCTTACATTTTAAAAGAAAATTAATATATTTATGTATTGACATAAATTATAGAATCACAGAATATCATAGTTGGAAGAAATCTTTTAGGCCATTTAATCCAACATAAAAGCTCCACTCTCCAATGTACCTCAAAAGTGGTTATTCAACTTTTGTTTAAAGATATGAAATGGGGAAATTCCATTCTTTCAAAGGTGTTCAATTCCACTCTTGATTATCTCAAAATGTTTGGAAGGTTTTCCTTATATCAAACCTCAACATATCTCCGTGGAACTTTCACTTCTTGCTGCTTGCTCTTTATGGGAACAAAGAAGTCTAAGATCTCATCTACTTTTTATATGTCGACCGTTCATATATAGTTACATAGTATAGGTTAGAGGTGCAATGCCCCTGGCATCTGGAAAATCCACATAAAATTTTTTCATCCTCTCTTCATAAAAGAGAAGTCTGAATTTTTTTTTCTTTTATGAGATGTTTGCAAGTACTTTGTATGCATTCATCAGTTACTAAACTTTTAAAAATATTTCTACATTTCTAGCCTTCATGTCATCTTTTGGCTTTTGAGTTCTTTTTGCAAACTTTGACTTTTTACATATTTTAACTTTAAAAAATAAATTGAGTATTTTATATTAAAAATTAAATATGTTGCTATTATACATATACTTTATGCATGTTCAAATTTCTAAACTTTTTCTGGGTTAGAAACCAGAAACCTGCTCTTCTTTGCAAGTATGCTTCCACAAAACTCGCCCAAAATTGCCATTTAATTTCTGATGATGAGCCACAATATATTGAAACTATGGTGGGGAAAGTCATAATGTGGAAGAGATACCTCTATTTGCTGACATATATCCAACTTCCTCTTCCTTCTTTTTTCCATCTCACTCAGATCTTCTCTTATACAGGTTAAGTGACTATTGCTACTTCAACCAATCCTTACATGTCATGTCCTTGACCCTTCATCATTTTGATCACCTTATGGACATTATCAAAATTTTTTCCTTAAAATATAATGCCTAGAATTAAATGAAATACTCAAGATGTAGTTTGGTCAGGGCTGATTTCAGTGAGCCTATCAAATCATCTTTTTAGTCCTAGATACTCTATCTCTCCTAATGTAGTCCTTGTTGGAATTTTGACTGACCTGCCACATTATTGACTCCTTTTGAGCTTTCATTAAAAGTAGGAAATAAAATACATCTTTTGAATGTAGGGATGGCTTTTTGCCAACTTAGATTTGATCTAGTGCCTCAAGCTTTTGAGATTTTGAAATCTTAACTGTCATCCAGTGTATTCGTTGTCCCTTCCAGCTTTGTGTCATCTGCAAATTTTATGAGCATCTATGTTTTTATCCATGTCATCAATAAAAATATCAAACTTCATAGAAACAAGCATAAATCCGTAAGATATTCCACTGGACCTCCATTTATTTAAACAATTTTAAATCCTTTTGATTGTACCATTGTATATCCTGTATCCGTCTCTGTTTTACATAAGAAGAGCACAAGAGACTTTATCAAATCTTTTGCTATAGATCAAATTGTAGTATTCCTCTAATATAGTTAGTTTAGAAACTAAACAACAACAACAAAAAACAACCTGAAAGTTGCATCTATTTTGCCACATGAAGCTTTTTAATTTAGATGGCATGGTAATCACAAATGTTCCAATAGACTTTTCAGCTTCAAGTTTTAAATTTAATCATTTAAATATACATTATGTGTATTTATGCATATAAACACACAAACACACACATGCGCATGCATATGCATGGATGTGTATATGAATATATGTGCACATATACACATGTATACATGCATGTATGTGTAGACCATTTTAAAAAGTGAAAATAAAAATTAGTTCCTACCTCACAAAATTTTAACTTGATTTTGTTTGCTTTAGGAAAATGATATCCTGTACTAGCTTTACTTACATGGGATAATGTTATCTTGCTTTTCAAGGAGAACAATTTCATTTTAATAAAAATAAAAATAAGGAAAGAAAGTTCATTTCTTCTCCTAAAACAAAATATTGAAACCATTTTACACCAGGTTAAATTTCTGAAACCATACTGTGTCTTTGTGATTACTACTTCCTTTTCTAAATGCTCACAGCCATCCCTTGAATATACTAGAATTTTTCTAGGAATCATAGTTAATCTCATTAGTCAATAGTTTATGGATTCTATTTTCTTTTTTTCTTTAAAAACAATACAATATTTGCTTTTTTCCTGATCTTTTGTAACCGTGATGATTTTACAGAACCTTTCAGAGATTGCTGGGCCATTGTTCAACTATCCTATCTGTCGGTTTCAAACCATAGCATACAGTTCACTTTGGCATGATAATCAAACTTATCAGAGCTCCTTATTTCTTTTCTTACATTCAGTACCAATTCACTATTAGTTGCTTTGTTTTCTCCTTTCTTTCTATATATTTTTATTGCCAGAGAAAATACAAGCAAAATAAGAATCAACTATTTTATTTTCTCTATATAGTCATTTATCACCATCTCATCCTCCCTGAGTAGCAGGATGTCCCTTTTAAAAAGTCCTCTTTTCTTTAGTAATATCATACACATTAGATACCTTTTATTTTGAAATTTATTTATAATTAAACTCCTTGTATTATGAATTGACATATGACAGTTTTTTGAAATGAGTATTTTTTGACAATATTCTGGAAATACATTATAAGTTACTGATATTGTGTTTAATAAATTTTTTTTGGCAACTTAGCAAATATAGACATGCATTGAAATTTTAGAGTCACAGAATCACAAAATATAGAAATAGAAGGGACTTTTGAGACCATTGTAATCTTACTCCTTCATTTTATATGTTGGGAAAGTGAAGTGTAGAGAAGTAAAATGACTTGCCTAAAGACATACTGTACAGCTAGGAAGTAGCAGAGCATGTATTCAATACCAGGTCTATTGTCCATAGAATTCTTCCTAGGGGATCATACTTATGATAACTAAAATTCATATTCCCTTCTTTTGTAATTAGTCTTATGTTGCCCTTATTCTTTTTATATGAAAAAGGAAATATTATGATGAAATAATGTATTCAATAACTCATTATACCTGACATCTTCATTTACCTGTTGTTGATAGGCAATCATCTTTAAAAAACAAAACAAAACTACTAGATGAGTAATATTTGTCTTTGAATAAATAGACAGTACTTTCAATTAAGTTGTATAATATATTTTTTGTCTGTATTGATAAGAAGAGAGGATAGGAAGATAGGAGGATATGATAAAAGACATTAACACATTAGTACATTGTATCTACCTAAGTCTTTGTGATTTTAAAATGTATACATATATATCTGTGAATATATACATATTCATATTACATATACCTGTATATTATTCAGTCATTTTTCAGTCATGTCTATTTTTGTGACCCCTTTTGGAATTTTCATGGCAGAGATACAGTAGTGGTTTGCCATTGCCTTCTCCAGTTCATTTTACAGATGAGGAAACTGAGATAAACAGGTTTACATAGTGTCTGAGGCCAAATTTGAAGACATAAAGATGAGTATTCCTGACTTCAGGACCAGCACTCTATTCATTGTGCCACCTAACTGTCATACACATAAACATTCACACATACACAGGTACACAGAGGAGAGAGACTGGATTTCTGAAGTTTACCCTGGTCCACCATCCTGGGAAGTTAATTTTCATGTTGATCTTTGTGATGGTTTTTCCTGGTTTTAAGTGCACTTAAAAAACTATTTAGGGGAATTCTCAAGATTAACTGAATTTATAGGAATCTCTGAATTTTAATTGAACTCTCCCTAGACCACATTGCTAGTCTTTTGCTTGACTGGGATCCTGGGGCAGCACTTCAACTAACTTGTTTTGGTGTTGAAATAGTTTGCACATTGGGCTTTTGTAATCAGAGATGACCCTAGGCAAAACTGTACAGTAGGAAAATTTGTCTTTGCACTTCTCACCTTAACTGAAAGACATTTTGACCCTCATCACAGACACCAAAGACTAGTATACATCCTTAGTCCCTCCAGTGTTAAACAATCTTACAAACTAATTCACATGAAGGCATTAGCTCATTAATGCCCTACATTTATTCAGAGTATTTGCATTTTAAATGAGGGCCTGGAGAAATATTTAACCACAGGCTTGAATCTTTTATGGTGGGATTCATATAGCCTATAGCACTTAATACTATAAAGACTTTCATCTGACAACCTAGAATTTTTGACCCTTGTAGTCTGGTTGGCAATCTTTCTTTAAAAGATAGGTTAACAGAATGGTAACTCCTAATTTTTAGTGTTCCTGGGAATGGGAATCATTACTATAAAGATTTAAACAAGAGCCAGGACTGGGATGGATATATACCACAATAAACTGCCTGAGAAGTACAAGTGCCAGTGAGTGATTGAGGGGCATGCTTATTATATTCATTCTCAACTGTAATATTGTGAGTAGGCTGTAGAAGGCACTGGAATGTCTAGGAGCTCCACGTTCTCTGACTGAGGCATTACAGATTTCAAATAAGTAAATGAAAAAAAAGAAAAAAGGGTGGGGTATGCCATAGCAAGGTAAGCTAAGCTAGATAAGTCTGTAATGGAAATGAAGGTCTGGAGAATGTATAATCTGCTGCTTTCCTAATCAATTTTTAAAATGGTAGATCAGTCTTAAACTGTGCTACAAACCATTGAGTTTGTAGTCAGAGAATCAAGATTCAGGTTTTATCTTAACTACCTGTGTGAAATTGTTTGGGCAAGCTACTTAATATCTTAATTTGGCTCAGTTTTCTTATCTATAAAATGAGGGTTTGGGGCTAGGTAGCTTCTAAATTCTCTTTCATCTCTCAATCTATGATGTAATCTTATAAACCATTCATTGATGGTCAATTAGAGAACAGATGGCAAAAATGTTTAAAGATTGTTTATGAGGGGGGAAAAAAAACCAAAATAACTTGACTCCTTGAAATCTGAAAACCATTAACACAAATGGTCTGAGTTTATTTAGGCTGTCATTTTTCTCATTGGAAATATTCCACAAAGGAGTAGGAATGGTTTATTTAACTCTCTTTCTAGTTGTAAGTCTCAGGGACCAAAACAAAGAGGGGAACTGCGATCTTTGTGTCTTTAATGTGGTATTAAACATTAATATTGTTTTAGAAATTATAAGACAAAAGTATCATTAAAGTTAATTAATTATCTATTTTCTATCACATCCTCTCCAGATGTATACTTCCCAAATAATATCTCCCAGTTAAAAGGTTCTACTCATTCATAAGCTCGAAAATTAGTGTAAACTATGGGTTGCTGAACATCTTTTTAGCATTTTGATTCACTAGAAAATATGAATAGGATGTTTCAGTTGTTAGGTAATTTTCCAGATACAATTTTTTTTTGTGCTTGGATAATACAAATGGCATCCTTTCAAAACTTCAGGCTTGTCACGAATATTAGTATTAGAGTGAGGAGCTTATTTGAAGGAATTTGGCAAAAATGCAGCTTTTCCATTTCTGGCTAAATCAAAAGAGTGCCAGTGGCTGTGTAAGTACATAGTAAGAAATCTATATTTCTTCCTTTTATACAAGACCAAGACTCAGGTGAGACTTTGAACAGCAATTTTCAGAATATAATAGCATCTACACACATAACCTTTACTTGAGCTAGAAACTTTTTACTTTATTATTATTATTTTGCTGTTGTGCAGAACAATGCCTATGGGAAAACATTTTAATCAAAACATTTGAGACAGTGATGTTGGCTAGTCATTCATCCAGGTTTGTTTTCCTAGATCAGGTATAGCTATAGTCCCTGATTTGTTTCACCTGAGAAACATTTTTTTCAACCTTTGTTATTTGTTTTGGTCCTTCTAATGAGATTATGTAATTGTCCTAGATGGATGAATAATAAGGACATAGAAAGCTTAGAAAAAAGTGAAATAGAAATGGTTACTGTCTAGTGACTAGCAATACAAAGTAATTATAATTTCTATTTGTCTTGTACATTAACAAAGTGCTATCTATACATTATTTCAAAGTACCTTTTTAATGCAGTTATCTGTTTCACTATGCTGAATGTTGTTTTTACTGGTTTCAATCCAGTTCTAATCTGTAATATTATCCTTAGACATTTAACATGGACTCAAATTTTGTTAGTCATTTTTATGTTATTCATATGGTTCTTTTGTTGTTGTTTAGTCATTTCAGTCATATATGATTCTTCATTACCCCATTTGGAATTTTCTTGGCAACGATTCTAGAATAGTTTGCCATTTCTTCCCTAGATCATTTTACAGATGAAGAACTGAGGCAAGCAGGGTTTAATAGTTTAGAAAGCATGACTCCCATTTTCCAGGGGGCAGATCAGGACTTTGGTCTGGTCCTCACACAGCTTTACTTTCATAAAGCTGGAAGAGGCAAACAGCTTGAATAGTATCTCTCCAGGTTTCACTTCATTCTACTTAACTTTTTTTTTAATTTAAACATTTATTAATATTCATTTTTAACATGGTTACATGATTCATGCTCCTACTTTCCCCTTCACCCCCCGCACTCCCCCCACCCATGGCCGATGCACATTTCCACTGGTTTTGTCATGTGTCCTTGATCAAGACCTATTTCCAAATTGTTGGTAGTTGCATTGGTGTGGTAGTTTTGAGTCCACACCCTCAATCATGTCCACCCCGACCCATGCGTTCAAGCAGTTGTTTTTCTTATATGTTTCCTCTCCTGCAGTTCTTCCTCTGAATGTGGGTAGTGTTCTTTATCATAAATCCCTCGAAATTGTCCTGGGTCATTGTATTGCTGTTGGTACAGAAGCCGATTACATTTGATTTTACCATAGTATATCAGTCTCTGTGTACAATGTTCTTCTGGCTCTGCTCCTTTCACTCTGCATCAGTTCCTGGAGGCCTTTCCAGTTCACCTGGAACTCCTCCAGTTTATTATTCCTTTTAGCACAATAGTATTCCATCACCAGCATATACCACAGTTTGTTCAGCCATTCCCCAATTGAAGGACATACCCTCCTTTTCCAGTTTTTTGCCACCACAAAAAGCACAGCTATAAATATTTTCGTACAAGTCTGTTTATCTATGATCTCTTTGGGGTACAAACCCAGCAATGGTATGGCTGGATCAAAGGGCAGGCATTCTTTTATAGCCCTTTGAGCATAGTTCCAAATTGCCAGCCAGAATGGTTGGATCAGTTGACAACTCCGCCAGCAATGCATTAATGTCCCAATTTTGCCACATCCCCTCCAGCATTCATTACTCTCCCCTTCTTTCATTTTAGCCAATCTGCTAGGTGTGAGGTGATACCTCAGAGTTGTTTTGATTTGCATTTCTCTAATTATTAGAGATTTAGAACACTTTCGCATGTGCTTATTGATACTTTTGATTTCTTTACCTGAACATTGCCTATTCATGTCTCTTGCCCATTTATTGATTGGGGAATGGCTTGATTTTTTTATACAATTGCTTTAACTCCTTGTATATTTGAGTAATTAGGCCCCTGTCAGAGTTTTTTGTTTAAAGATTTTTTTTCCAATTTGTTGTTTCCCTTCTGATTTTGACTACATTGTTTTTGTTTGTACAAAAGCTTTTTAGTTTAATATAACCAAAACCATTTAATTTACGTTTTGTAATTTTCTCTAACTCTTGCTTGGTTTTAAAATCTTTCCTTTCCCAGAGATCTGACAAGTATACTATTCCGTGTTCACTTAATTTATATATAGTTTCCCTCTTTATATTCAAGTCATTCACCCATTCCGAATTTATCTTGGTGTAGGGTATGAGATGTTGATCTAAACCTAATCTCTCCCATATTGTTTTCCAAATTTCCCAGCAGTTTTTGTCAAATAGTGGATTCATGTCCCAAAAGTTGGGCTCTTTGGGTTTATCATACACTGTCTTGCTGATGTCATTAACCCCAAGTCTATTCCACTGATCCTCCTCTCTGTCTCTTAGCCTGTACCATATTGTTTTGATGTCTGCTGCTTTATAGTATAGTTTAATATCTGGTACTGCTAGGCCCCCTTCCTTCACATTTTTTTCATTATTTCCCTTGATATTCTTGATCTTTTGTTATTCCAAATGAAATTTGTTATAGTTTTTTCTAATTCAGTAAAGAAGTTTTTTGGTAGTTTGATAGGTATGGTGCTAAATAGGTAAATTAATTTGGGTAGAATTGTCATTTTTATTATGTTAGCTCATCCTACCCATGAGCAGTCAATGGCTTTCCAATTGTTTAGATCCAGTTTTATTTGTTTGGAAAGTGTTTTGTAGTTGTTTTCATATAATTGCTGTGTTTGTTTTGGTAGATAGATTCCTAAGTATTTTATATTGTCTAGGGTGATTTTAAATGGTGTTTCTCTTTCTACTACTTGCTGCTCTAATGTGTTGGAAATGTATAGAAATGCTGATGATTTATGTGTATTTATTTTGTATCCTGCAAGTTTGCTAAAGTTGTTGATTATTTCTACAAGCTTCTTAGTTGATTCTCTAGGATTTTTTAAGTAGACCATCATATCATCTGCAAAGAGTGATAGCTTAGTTTCCTCCTTGCCTATTTTGATACCTTCAATTTCTTTTTCATCTCTAATTGCAACTGCTAGTGTTTCTAGTACTATGTTGAATAATAGAGGTGATAATGGGCATCCTTGTTTCACTCCTGATCTTATTGGGAAGGCTTCTAATTTATCCCCATTGCATATGATGTTTGTTGATGGTTTTAGGTATATACTGTTTATTATTTTTAGGAAAGGTCCTTCTATTCCTATACTTTTCAGTGTTTTCAATAGGAATGGATGCTGTATTTTGTCAAAGGCTTTTTCAGTATCTATTGAGATAATCATGTGATTTTTGTTTGTTAGACTGTTGATATGGTCAATTATGTGGACGGTTTTCCTAATGTTGAACCAACCTTGCATTCCTGGTATAAATCCCACCTGATCATGGTGGATGATCTTCTTAATTACTTGCTGGAGTCTCTTTGCTAGTATTCTATTTAAGATTTTTGCATCTATGTTCATTAGGGAGATTGGTCTGTAGTTTTCTTTCTCTGTTTTTGATCTCCCTGGCTTTGGAATCAGTACCATATTTGTGTCATAAAAGGAATTTAGTAGGACTCCTTCTTTGCTTATCATATCAAATAATTTGTATAGTATTGGGATTAGTTGCTCTTTGAATGTATGATAGAATTCACTTGTGAATCCATCAGGCCCTGGCGTTTTTTTCTTAGGGAGTTCTTTGATGGCTTGTTCAATTTCTTTTTCTGATATGGGATTACTTAGGTATTCTATTTCTTCTGCTGTTAATCTAGGCAGTTTATATTTTTGTAAATATTCATCCATATCTCCTAAATTGTTATATTTATTGCCATATAATTGGGCAAAATAGTTTTTAATGATTGCCTTAATTTCCCCTTCATTTGAGGTGAGGTCTCCCTTTTCATCTTTGATACTGTCAATTTGGTTTTCTTCTTTCCTTTTTTTATTAGATTGACCAGTACTTTGACTATTTTATCTGTTTTTTCAAAATACCAGCTTCTAGTCTTATTTATTAATTCAATAGTTCTTTTACTTTTGATTTTATTAATTTCTCCCTTGATTTTTAGTATTTCTAATTTAGTTTTCATCTGGGGATTTTTAATTTGCTCGCTTTCTAATTTTTTGAGTTGCATGCCCAATTCATTAATGTCTGCCCTCCTTAATTTGTTAATATATGCACTCAAGGATATAAATTTCCCCCTGAGTACTGTTTTGGCCACATCCCACAAAGTTTGGTAGGATGTCTCATCATTGTCATTTTCTTTAATGAAATTGTTGATTGTTTCTATGATTTCTTCTTTGATAAATTGGTTTTGGAGAATGATATTATTTAATTTCCAATTAGTTTTTGATTTGCCTGTCCAGGAGCCCTTACTAATTATTATTTTTATTGCATTATGATCTGAGAAGGTTACATTTATTATTTCTGTTCTTTTGCATTTGTTTGCAATGATTCTATGCCCTATAACATGGTCAATCTTTGTGAATGTGCCATGTGCAGCTGAAAAGAAGGTGTATTCCTTTTTGTCCCTGTTTATTTTTCTCCACATATCAATTAAATCTAATTTTTCTAGGACTTCATTCACCTCTCTTACCTCTTTCTTATTTATTTTTTGGTTTGATTTATCTAGATCTGAAAGAGGAATATTTAGATCTCCCACTAGTATGGTTTTACCATCTATTTCCTTCTTGAGCTCTGCCAGTTTCTCCTTTATGAATTTGGATGCTGTACCATTTGGTGCATATATATTGAGCAGTGTTATTTCCTCATTGTTTATACTGCCTTCAATCAGGATGTAATGACCTTCCCTGTCTTTTTTAATCATATCTATTTTTACTTTGGCTTTGTCAGAAATCATAATAGCCACTCCTGCTTTCTTTTTCTCATTTGACGCCCAAAAGATTTTGCTCAAGCCCTGAACCTTAAACTTGTGTATGTCTACCTGTCTCATATGTGTTTCTTGTAGACAAGAACCCATAGAGAGAAAAGATGGTGTATTGGATATTTGGCCTCAAAATCAGAAAAAACCTGTATTCGATTATTGCTCTTGACACATATTAATTATGATGTCCTTGGCAAATTATTCAGTTTCTTGGCACCCATAGATGACAGCTGCAAAATTCAGTTTTATCATGTGCAAATGGAGAGAGTTGGAATAGATGGCCTTTTAGGTCTATTCTAGCTCTATAAATAATTTTATGACTCAAAGTTATAGAACACTTGTAGATTTGCATTGGTAGAGGGAATTATCTTAATGAGAAAGAGGAGTTCTCTCAATGGGATCTTTTATACCAGTATCTAACTCAAATCAAAACAAGGCCACTAAATCATATATGATAATCTTTTCAGGCCACACATTAACTTATAAAACCACATATTAATATGATTGATGTTTTTTGCATTTTTATTAATTCAAAAAACTTTTCCAATTACATTTTAATCTGATTCAGGTCATACTCATGAATGTTGTGGGCCAAATGCAGCCTATAAGCAGGCCGTGCATTTGACATCTCTGTTCTACACCAATAAGTTGATAAGTATAGGCCAAAAATGGCCCAACTACCTAATCAGTCTCATATGACTTGTGGAATATGATAGCTATAAGATAAAGGGATTATAAGTATAAATAACAATTCAAGGATCCATAATTTCCTCAGTATAAATAGTACCTATACTGGTGTAGAACTTTTCCCTTTTATATAGATATTTTTTGTTAGATGCTTTGTTGAAAAATATTAATTAGATAATGAATAGTATAATAATTTAATGACCATCATTATGGTGATAAACTTTATAAACTTAAGTAGGTTTATTTGTGGAGATTGCAAAATCTATCATCACACCTAACTCAAAAGATTTTCTAGTATGGTGGGCTACAATGTGATGACATGGTCTTCAAAACTCCAGACCAGTGATGGTGAACATTTTAAAGACTGAGTACCCAAACTGTGACCCTCGTGTTGCATGTGAGTCCCCTGCCTTACCCCAGACGGGGCAGGACGAAGCACTCCCATTGGGCTGCTGGGCAGAGGGGTAGGTGATTTGAGAAATGTCCTCAGGTATGAGTAGAAAGAGGAAAAGTGCATGTTATGGCACCTGTGCCATAAGTTTGCCCCCTCAGTTCTAGGCTCTCTGCCATAAGATAAAAAAAATAGTGATAATAATTTATACAGTAATTTAAGGTTTGTAAAGCTCTTTAAATATGTTAATTAATTTGTTTTCTTTGAGTTAGAATTTTATTGGACTCAAAAATGTAAGAATATTGTGATATTTGATTATTCTGTTATCTGAGTTCTTATATGGGTTTGAAATGTGGTAAGCTCATTTACTGGTGCTAAGATGTTAGCAGAGAAAAGAAATGAGAGGATTTGTATTAATGTAATACAAACAATGATGTCTTTTATTTTATATACCTTTTTATCTCCAAACACATAATAGGAACAAATGCAATATACTACAATTTGCACAGTATTCAATATGTGGATAATTTTCATGGACTCAAATTTTGTTAGTCATTTTTATATTATTCATATGGTTCTTTTGTTGTTTAGTCATTTCAGTTATATATGATTCTTCATTACCCCATTTGGAGTTTTCTTGGCAAAGATGCTAGAATGGTTTGCCATTTCTTCTCTAGATTATTTTACAGATGAAGAACGGAGGCAAACAAGGTTTAATAACTTGCCCAAGATCAGAGGGCTAATAATTGTCTAAGGCCATATTTGTGTTCAGATGTTTCTGACTTTAGGCCTGGCACTCACTTCACTGTGAAAGCTACCCAGGTTCTTTAATAGATTTTATAAAATCAGTTTATTAAAATGAAAGTACCATTTCGTTAAAAAAACTTGTATTCACATAATTTCTCCAATTGCCCTCACCTCTTTATAGTTAAAGCTTTGTATATGGAATAGGATAGTAGTCTCTGTTTTGAAGACTTTTAGAATATATATGTTATTTGTTCGAGCATATTTGCATACCTGACTGCCTTTTATAGGGAACTTCTTTTTCCTGTTTATAAAAAGCAGTTTATTTAGTGCTCTTCTTTTTTTTTTGTTCATTCTTAATATATTCTTAATTTTTTTCTTAATCTAATTCATCTTACTTTGTATTTTTAAAAATAGCTTAACATCCTTTTTTTTCCAGACCTGTCTATTTGGAAAACTCAGATAACAAGGAGATTAAGGGCACTCAACATATAAGTTTAACCTTTCACTATTTAATCAAATTTTTCTCCTCTTGCCTCTACAGCCTGACTCTCAAATATATCTTTTTTTTTTATTTGAGATTTAAGACTGAGTTCCAGAAGAGAAGGGGACCAACTTCATTAATATAATATCTTCTTTGGGGGAAAATATTTAGAAATTGGAATTTGTAATATGAAAAATGCAATTAATTAATTTCATCCTGGTTTTAAAAAATGGATTTTAACAAAAGGAAAACTAAGTGATAGTAATGATGTGAAAGATATGCTAGTTTCTCTGTTATTTTAAAGCAAAGCTGGTTAGCACAACTAAGAAGATACTTGAAATGAAAACATTAGCTGATCAATGACACAATATTAAGTATAATCTAATCTTTTAAAAATCCTATTGACAAATAAAATGTATAGTTTTCACATTTCCTTTGTTTTGCTCTAGTTATATCATTGATAATGGTGCAAAATAATTGATTATTTATTTGTAGTGAAAGAATTTTGAAAGGAAAATAATCAAAATCTTTTAATAAGAAATAATACTTGCTCTATCTTATTTTTATCAATTTTTTGAAAATATCAAATTAAAAAATATCTGTAAGGTATTCTTTGAGATCAGTTTCACTCATTGTGTGAAACATCCTTAATTTGGGGGTGTGTGGGAAGGCAGACATATTGATCAGTTATGAACTTCCCTGTATAGAGATTCCCTGTACTGATGCAGGTCAGCAAGTCTTCTATACTTAATGATCTTAAAGAGTCACTAAGAAATTAATTGACCTGATCATAGTTATTCAGCTAGTATATTTCATAGATAGGGTTTGAAACCAGATGTTTCTGCCTCCATGACTGACTCTCTGTCCAACATGCCATGGTGCTGATCATAAAACCTGAAATTTGACTCTGATATTAATAAGAACTGATAAAGTAGAAGAAACTGAAGGATATAGGAATCAACTCCAGGAATTAATCTATATGCTACAGATTATACAAAGAATTTGAAAACATTTCTCATTTGTTTCTTTAAGTTGTTCACAAAAAAGCTATTTTTACTAATATTTTAGTCTTTTTGCTCCCTTTCACAGCCCATGTATTCCATCAATAAATACTGTGGAAACACAACATTTTTGTTTGTTTTGTGTTTTATAAAATCCTATATTATTTTTATTTTTTTATTTTTTATTTTTAAAGCCCTTACCCTCCGACTTGGAGTCAATACTGTGTATTGGTTCCAAAGCAGAAGAGTGATAAGGGTAGGCAATGGGGGTCAAGTGACTTGCCGAGGGTCACACATCTGGGAAGTGTCTGAGGTCAGATTTGAACCTAGGACCTCCTGTCTCTAGGCCTGGCTCTCAATCCACTGAGCTACCCAGCTGCCCCCTATATTATTTTTAAAAAATAAATAATTTTTCAAACGATTAAAAAAATTTTATTCATACTTATTTTTACCATGGAATTCCAAGAACATCTTCCATTAGAATTCTCCTAACAAATAAAAAGAGTTATATAAAACACATCATTATATTCCCCAATTGTGGACTTGTACCTATTGCTTAGTTTCTTTGCCTGTTTTCTCTGCTTCCCTGCTTTCAGGCTGGACTTTCTCCCAGGCTCAGAGTACATCTCTAGCAATCAGCCTATAGGCTAATTCTGGTACTATCTTTTTTATGTAGCCAGACTTTGATTTTCTGCAGCCAAAATTGACTACTCTCTGTTCAAATTTCCCTATTTTGCTTTGCCCCTGTCAGCTTATTGTGTAACAAATTCAGTAGTGAATTTGTGTACTCTTCCAATTACATCACTAGTTTCTACTGCTCAGACTGAAGGACTTTTCAACTTTGTATCCCCAGCATCTATTAAAGTGTTTTCCAGATATAGGTATTTAATAGACATTTGTTTAGTTGGATTGAATTGAATCACATGAAAAATTTTTAGTTATCCTTCCTCCTAGCTTTTTCCTTTTCTGTATATCATCCAACACAATTAGAAAAAGCACTTCAAGCATCATTTTGATCTTATCACTTCTCAGTTAATTTTCTTTTCCTCTTCATCCAAGGTAATAACTAAAGATAGTGAATTCCCAATATTAGAAGACAGCAGCTGACCAGTGAGGGAAGACAAGACTGAGACTCATTTCCTTGCTTGTTGATCTGATGAAACTTACATAATTTAACTGGAGAGCTATATATTTTGCATGTTAAATTGCAAGCAACCATTTTACTTGATTTAACTGGATCCTGTATTTTTGCCAGTGGGCTGAAACACTTTAATTTGTCCATGACACTAAAATGAAATATGTAGGATGCATAGCCCAAATCTGAACTAATTAAACTTTTCTTGGGAGTTGTTTTCCATGAAAGTTCATTTTGAATACTTCTGAAGAAAATTTGACTGTTTATGGAGATTAGGTGTTCAAATGATGAGTTATTTGCTATATACAATTTTTACCCAGTATTTTTTCCTCATTAGAAAGTCATCTGTATAAAGTGATAGGGTGAGATACATTTGTGTTTCAAATCTCTGGTTTAAATTCACAAAAAGCTTTTGCTGCCAATGTCAATGTAGTGAGTTGGCTTTCTAGGACTATTAAGCCAAATCTGATTTTGAGGTCTGAAAATTTAGAAGGTACTGCTGTCCTCATTTTCAGAACTAAGTGAACACATTTATTAACATGAAGTGAGAGCAATGGATACTCAAGAAGGAAAATATTGAATAAGAATTCTAGCACTGTAATTTAAAATTTGGAGTTGTATTTACAGATTATTTCTGTGAAAAGAAAATGGAGTAGAAAACTGAAAATAATTATACAAAGCAATAGATTTGATTGTCTTTTGGATTCCTATTTTTTAACTTTAAGATATTATTATGAATAATATAATATAGTATGCAGATGCCAGAACCCCCAAGCAAGAGACTAGTCATTTTCAAAGTCACTTGCCATCTAGAATCCCCTTTCTTTTTAGATCAATTTGTCTCCATTTTTGATAGATTTGTAGTAATAAAGGATGTAGTTTGGGCAAATAAATCATACTTAGAACAATAGATTTATAGCTTTAGACTCTAAGAGACTTGTGAGGTGATCTCTTTCAACCTTCATCATTTTTCAGATGAGGAAATTAAGGCCCAGAGAAGTTAAGTTATTTTCCCCAAGTTCATACAAGTTCTGAGAGAGGTGAGATTTTTAACCCAGGTCCTCTGATGCCACATTTGCTCTAAATAAAGCACCCTTTCTCTTCTAATATACCACACTGCCCATCTTGTGTTAGATAGGATCCATTTTATTCTATATGTGGTAAATTTGTGTGTATGCATGTGTGTGCACATTTCTTTTGTGCTCCAGGAAAATATTATTAAATCATAAAATCTTTAAGTTGCAGGAGACTGACTTCTCATTCAAAGTAATTACTTTAGCTAAAATGTTCCTTGACAGATAGTCAACTAGGCTATATTTAAGCACTGCCACTTATTTGGGAGCCACTAGTTGAAAGATAGCCTATTAAATTTATAGTCAACTCTATATATAGAAAATATTTCTTTAAATATATTTGAAATTGAACTCTCTTTAAATTTTGCCTACAAGTTCTAATTCCGACATTCGGGATCACACAAAAGAAAACCAGTAACTTTTGTTGCAGGATTTCAATTGTGAGTATATATCCAAGTTTTCCTTCTGAACACTCAATTCTAGCCCTATTCCATCTTTATTGTCCACTTAAAACATTACAATCCAGCATAACTAATTTTCTTACTATTCCTTATATATAATTTTTGGTTTGTCTTATATTGAAGAGGAACAGTGCTGGTGATGTCTTAACTTGCAAGCAAATTAGATTTAAGTGAGACAGAGTTGCAAAAAGTTGTTAGTCTCACTCTTTTCCGGAGGTATAGAAGTCCTATGGCAAGACAAAAGTAAGGATGACTGGCAATAACCTGGGATGCAGTATCTTCAAGGTCTTTGCCTTGGTGTCTTCAATGTCTGACCAGGCTCTAAGCACTCCACAGGGTCTGCTTCAGCTGCCTTCATGGCTATTGGAATAAAATGTTTTCTCTTCCCATTCCGATGGGTTATCTTTATATGCTTGGAGTAGAATCTATCTCCTTGGGTTTGAGGTCTTCCAGTTACTTTTACTTTGCTTTATCCTGCCTGCCAAGATGGTTTTACCCACATATGTCCTCTGTGCATGCTCCAGCTTCTTCAAGCCACAAGTGAGAGTTGGGTGAAAGATAGATACCAACAGTGGATAAGCAACTTCTAAAAGGGTGGGGGGAGGGCCCTCACACCACAGGTGCTAGTCCTCTCTGACCATCTCCCATATCCCTTATACATGAGACTTCTCCAGAAGAAAGTAAGCTCCTTAGGCTCAAGAACCATTTCATTTTTTATTTGTATTCCAAGTGCTTAGCACAGCTCTTCACACAAAGAAACTTTATAAACTCATGCTGATTGATTGTTTTATTGAAATTTCTTCTCTGGAGCATAAATATCCATAAATGCTTCAGTTATTCTTGGTGAGAATTGGGTTTCCCAAGTCTGTTACCAAATACTTTGGATGTCATCTTTTAAGACTAGCAATAGAAAATTCAAATAATTAACTTAATTTTGTCAGCATTCCTATTAATGTGTTCCTCAAATCTGAATACAATATTCCAAGTAGAGCAGAGTAATATATATTACATATAAATATTATATGTTACGTTTTATTTAAAAACATATTATACACACATCATTCAAATATTTGTAATCCTATCATAAAATGAAATTAGATTAGTTATGTTTGGCTCTTGATAAATCTATCTAGTCTCTTTGCGATTGTTGCTTCCTTTTCTAGATGTTCATTAGCTATATTTTTCTCTCTCTGAATAGAAATTAAGCTTCCAGACCCAAAAGTGTTCAGACTTGAATCTCTTCCCTTTTTTATGAAAAATCCAGATATTTACCCAATTCATCTGATTTCAAGTCTTATTTAACTTATTAAGTTTCTGCTTGTTGGATAATCTGCATGTCAAAGATGCAGGTTCATCTTTGAATTCTTTAATAGGAAAGCATTCTTTATATAACAATGCATAGTTTATTTCTCATTCTGAAGATTCTGAATTCTTTCCTCCACCCCCAGAAGGTATCAAATAACCTGATAAAGACTAATATTTATGTTAGCTCCTGAGTTCCCTTTACAAATTCTTCAAGTGATTCATGTTTATCTCACAATTTTCTGTTTTGAAAATAGCCTTCCTGTATTCTTTTGCCCCAGCCTTAATTTTCTTCTTTTTTTGTCATATGTGCTTTCAAGTTCTTCCCCAGAGATTGCTTCTTCCTATTCTCTTCTATGGTATGTTGCTGCTCTGTTTCTTGCCTTTTTCAAGGTCGTACCACCTGCTGTGCTCTATTATATTCATTTCTGTCTGCAAGTGACAGCAAAGCTGAATTTCCTAGACTCTTGATCTTGTTAAAGTCAGTGTTACAAAGATCAGTATTAGAGTCAGTTTCACTTTGCTGCCCATCACATTCAAAAGCAAACACAATGTAAAGGCATACAGATTCATTCAAAAGAAGCATTGACTGCCCAATTCTGCAGATTCAAAATGCCCTCAGATCTTTCTGTGTTTCTGGAACAACAGGTTATTTGGAGAAGAAGTAACTGGATCAGTCCTTCACATTTCTTTTTTTTCCCCTCTGTTTTTTAGAAAATTGAGGCTTTCTACCATAAGAACAGTGAAGATATTCAAATTGAATGTGCATGTGTGTATAGCAAGCAGTTTTGTGGATAGGTTCAAAGACTCCATCTTTTCTAGGCCTTTCCTTACTAAACAGTCTCATGACAACGATGCATCTGTTAGCCATGGGCATCAATAGCCTGAAGGAATGTACCAATGCTGAAGGTTGTATTTTAATTTTTCATTAAATTTTTCCCCCTCACAACCTGATTTTTCCTTTTAGACTTGACGAATTTGCATTTGCCTTGGATTCTGCTTCTATGGGTTAGAAAAAATACAGTCCAGAATATACTTGAGGGAAATTGGAGCAGTGTTTTCAATGTAAGCTGTACTGAGGGTTTCCTTTCTTTTCTCAAAGCTAAGGGTGTTCTAGCATTTGGGGGCAGAATTTCCTCATAAAAAGAGAAGAAATCATCAGTTAAATTCAGGGTGGAAATAAAACATTAGTGGTACAGACCTGGAAATTTATCATATTTGGTTAAATAAAGTGATCAGTTGGTAATAGGCTCTATTTTAGGAAGCTAGGCCTTTTGTTCCAATCTGTTAGGCAGTGAGAGTGGCACGTTCTGTTATTACTACTCTGATACACACATGCCCACTTAGAATTTGGAAAATTGGTCTTTTATTTTTCATCAGAGTTTCGCCCCATAATGAAAATCTCCCTGTGAAATCTTCTTTCATATTATTATATGAATTCTCTTTACTATACAAAACTTACAAGATACTAAGTAGCCATTAGAGCATTTTATGGTCTTAGTACTGAAAGGACTTTCAGGAATTTCTGTCTTCACAGTTCTGGTACTTGATGGCCTTGAAATAGTAGTATAATTTATGTATGGGCAACCATCGCCTCTTGTAAAATGTGGACAATAAGTAAATTTGAGAGTAGAAATTATAATTATAGAGTTTAAAGTGTAAAAGGGATTTTTAATATTCATATCCATAGTAATTACAAATAAACTGAAAAAATTAGCATTTTAACAAATTTTATTGAGATACTAAATTGTCAGAGTTGCTTTTCTATATATCTTTGTATTGATGCATTTGGGGTTTTTTTTTGCTTGTATTTACATTCTTTTTAGCTGTTGTCTAAAATTGTATAGGCTCTGGGATGCAGAGGAGGGATGATATGGAAGTCCCACTCTTACTAAGAAGAGCTTTCTGGGATCCACTCTTCTGTCTAGTCTCATTTCTTTCTTACTTTTCTCCAATATGTATCCTGTGCTTCAGCAGAATCAGTTTTTTTACTCTATCCTACAAACATGTCCTCTTTTCTCTATATATATTTCTTCCTACTGAGACAATTTTCATCTTTTCTTATTATTGGATTGCTCTCCAATCTACACAGATGCTATGTATTCTTTAAGTCCTGTCTCAAGTCATAGTCTATGAAACTTTCCCTTACTACACAAGCCCTTCATTATCTTCCTTTCTTCCACAGTTGGATTCACAATTTTGGACTTTATTTAAATTTAATATTTGTTCTTTTGTGTTTAGTACTCTTTTATCAATAACTTCCCAATTTAGAACCTTCTTTAGAGTTCTTATGTATATCTCCCAAGTAGAGGCATCAAATTTAAATAGAAATAGATTCCTGCAGGATGCATAATTACTTAGAAAACCACAATTTTAAATTATTTATGTTGCATTATATTTTTATTTATTTCGTTTCTCCTTTCCTAATTACATTTTTTTTAAACCCTTAACTTCTGTGTATTGACTTATAGGTGGAAGAGTGGTAAGGGTAGGCAATGGGGGTCAAGTGACTTGCCCAGGGTCACACAGCTGGGAAGTGTCTGAGGCCGGATTTGAACCTAGGACCTCCCGTCTCTAGGCCTGGCTCTCAATCCACTGAGCTACCCAGCTGCCCCCTCCTAATTACATTTTAATCTGGTTCCTGCAATACTTGGAAGTTTTGCTGGTTTCTGCAGCTGACTGCCAGGTTATGAATTTGATACCTTTGTTCTATAGTACTGAACATAGTGCTGAACACAAAGTACAAACAATAGTTATTTGTTAGCTTATTAAACAATTGTCAAATCTGGTGAATCTCATACCTGACATAGATGTGATACTTTGCACTGAATTGCTCCTGTGACTTCTTTATTAAGAGTAAGGATGAGACTTTTTTTTAAATTATGTGAACTATGGATGGTAATGAAGGGAAATAGGTAAGCATTAAATTCCTTGGTCATATCTCCTTCACTTCCTTTCCTCCCACTCACTTGACACTCAGTCATCAGACCATTAGGTACTTAGAGAAGCAGGAGCAAAGAAATCTAAAGCATCAAACATCAAGTATGGCGAATCCCTAGCAAATGGCATTCATTTGGTATTTGTCTTTACCTTCAACCTACCCCAATTTGCCATTGACAATATATTGATGAATGGTTTGTAGTGTGTATTAAATTTAACGTAGATCCAAATAAATTTTATACTTCAACTTCACAATCTACAACAATTATAATAATGAAAAGTCCATCAAAGTTTTACCTTAAATAAATCCTTTGAATTGTATTATTTTCTAATATTAAAATTATACTTCTGAAGTTTTCTCTGTCAACCTTTGATTTGATTGTTTCTCTTTACAACATTCAAGAACGTTGCCATCAAAAATAAACAAGTTCTTTGCTGTTAGTTTTTCATTGTGTCTCTTAATTAGGTTTACATTTACATTTGCTATTCCCAAGTTATATTGTTCTACCAGATGCTCAGCCAGGTTTATTTCTTAGCAAAAGATACTGATGGACCATTAATAGGCCATTAGCTTTCAGCTTTGGGGATGTCTATCATTCTATTTCAATTCTTCTGGGCAAACACAACTTCTGTGATACTGGCAACCATACTAATATAGGTCCCAATTTCTTAATAGGACTTCCTCCTTAACTGCATAAACATCATTGTTATGCCTCTCTTGTCATGAAAATACATCAATAATTTCCATTAGGAAACCTACATTTGTACTCCTTTAAACTCTTTTGTCTTTGATGTACATGGCTAACAGCACTGTTGTGCATGGAGTATATGCCATTTTGTATCTATAATGTGTAAATCGAATTAGCTCACCCCCATTCATAGTTAAAACTCTAGCCACCAGAGAAAATGTCATCCCCACCTCCCTTAGTGGGGAGGGGAGATGAGTTACCCACAAAGGGACTAGGGGGCAGCTGGGTTGCTCAGTGGATTGAGAGCCAGGCCTAGAGATGGGAGGTCCTAGGTTCAAGTCTGGCCTCAGACACTTCCCAGCTGTGTGACCCTGGGCAAGTCACTTGACCCCCCATTGCCTACCCTTACCACTCTTCTGCCTTGGAGCCAATACGTAGTATTGACTCCAAGACGGAAGGTAAGGGTTTAAAAAAAAATAAAAAAAAAAGAACGAAGGGACTGCCCAGTACTGAGGCTGCCATTTGTCCACTTGAATTAGAGGTGGACCCCCAGGAAGAGACGAAAGATGCTATCTCTTCAAGTATGATGGTAACTTCCTGTTGAGGCAGTTCAGGCTTTAAACTTGGTGCTGAAGGATCTCTGCTGAGACCTCAGGCAGCTTCCCCTCTGAATTGTCATGTGGGTAAGTTAGGCTGACTTCCTTGGGCCTACCTTGGTGTTTTCTAGAGTCTCTACATCAAGAAGGTTTCTTTGCCTCTCTAATTGCTAAGGCCTTGTGGCTACTAGCCTAATTTAATTATTCTTTTAATTCTCACTCAGTCCGGACCTTCGCTGGTCCGGACCAGAGTTTCTTTCTCTCTCTCTCTCTCTCTCTCTCTCTCTCTCTCTCTCTCTCTCTCTCTCTCTCTCTCTCTCTCTCTCTCTCTCTTCTTACCTTCAACCTTCCTAATTGTAACTAAACTACCATAAAACCCATCCTGATTTGGGTCTATTTTATTTTATTTTATTATTTTTTTACATTTTTAAACCCTTAACTTCTGTGTATTGGCTTCTAGGTGGAAGAGTGGTAAGGGTGGGCAATGGGGGTCAAGTGACTTGTCCAGGGTCACACAGCTGGGAAGTATCTGAGGCTGGATTTGAACCTAGGACCTCCTGTCTCTAGGCCTGACTCTCAATCCACTGAGCTACCCCGCTGCCCCACTTGGGTCTATTTTAATTATGGAATCAATCTAGATCTGATTGATTCCTGGCGACCACACCTTAAATATATATCTATATAATATCTAATTTTTCCCTATTACATTAACTGAAGAGTAACGTAGTATAATAAATTAAATTAAGCTCACAAGACATTTTTTAGAGTTCTCCACTTAGCTTGTTCTGTGGCCACAAACAATAACTATATTCTTTTTGCCATTTCTCAAATTTTCACACCTCCTTATTTGGGTATTGGGCAATAGATAGACTGTTAGCATCAGGGTAAATCCATTGAGACTATTAGAACAAAGATAAATTCTGAATATAAATCCTATGTTCTTTTAACATATGTATCACACATAATAGGTATTTAATAAATATTTAATTGACATTTTTAATAAACAGATTTTAATTTATCCCTTTAAATATACAGTTTTTGTTGATTTTTGAGCAGCTAGGTGGTACAGTAGATAGAACTCAAAGCCTGGAGTTGAGAAGACATCAGCTCAAGTTATACCCTCAAACATTAGCTGTGACCCTGGGCAAGTGACTTACTATTTGTCTTACTTTCCTAATCTGTAAAATGAGCTAGAGAAACCAGTGATAAACCATACTAGTTTCTTTAGCAAGAAAATCACTAGTGGGGTCACAAAAAGTCAGATGCAATTGCCCAACAAGATATTTATTTTCCTTTGAATCTCCTAAACCTTTCCCTCATGAAGTTTCACTTGCTAATCAGACTAGTGCTATCAGAATGCCTGTCTAAAAAGACACTTTCCCATTAACATATAGTTCAATAGTAAGTTGAAATAATCATAAGTAAGGGCAGAAGAAATGCTTTTAAGAAACCAATGAAACACAGCCTTAAACAATGTGGCATTTCATGGTGGCTGGTAAACCACTCTAGACAACAAATCCTCTTGATGTAGTACAGCTATAAGGAACTTTCTTTGCTTTAGAAATATATAACTGAATCTAAGAAACAGAGTAGGAAGTAGTGAAAGACCTTTCAGAAAGAGACTCAAGATTTTAATCAAAAAAGATATATTGGTTGTTTCAGCTACATGTACAAAGATTATGATCACTAGAGCTGGGACACGGCACTTGTGTGCCTTAGGTGAGGTTTGAAAATCACAACCCTGAATGGGGCTCTCTGAAGGAGGAGGTTTTGAACCTTTACTGTAACACTTTCGGCATTATAAAAGAAAAAGAAAATATTGCAAAAAATTGCAAAAAATATTGCAAAAAAGTACAATGAAGAATCAAGTTTTTTGGCACTAAAATGTGTGCACTGAAAAACAAACAATTTAAAATATCTCTCTACAAACTGTGTTGCACCATGGATGATTTTGTAATTTGCCTACTTCAAGTCCAATTATAGTATTATAATGTTTGAAAAGAAGGATATGTTATAAATACATAGATAGATAGGGAGATAGGTAGATAGATAAATAGATAGATCCCATTATTAAGAGAATCATTAGCAATGAAATTCTTTTATTTAGAAGGCTAGTGAATCATATAATTTATACCAGAGTTGACTAAGTTCGAAATCAGAAGGCTGGAACATCATTCAAAAAATAAACCCATGGCCCATTTTGTTTATTGGGTTCAAAGGAAGGGGGATGTTTGTGTGGTGACAAGGACTGGTGGTTTTGAAAACAGCACTGAATTTAGTCAGTAGTCCTGAATTCAATTTCCAGTCATACCTCTTATTAGTTATATCACTTTGGACAAGTCTTTTAATTTCTATTTGCCACAATTTTCTAGTCTATAATGGAAATAGGGATGAAGGATAAGGGATTGGACTGTATTTCTTTTTTTTTTTTTTTAAACCCTTGTACTTTCGGTGTATTGTCTCATAGGTGGAAGAGTGTTAAGGGTGGGCAATGGGGGTCAAGTGACTTGCCCAGGGTCACACAGCTGGGAAGTGGCTGAGGCCGGTTTTGAACCTAGGACCTCCTGTCTCTAGGCCTGACTCTCACTCCACTGAGCTACTCAGCTGCCCCTGGACTGTATTTCTTTCTTTCTTTTTTTTTTTTTTTTAAACCTTACCCTCAGTCTTTGAGTCAATACTGTGTATTGGCTCCAAGGCAGAAGAGTGGTAAGGGCTAGGCAATGGAGGCCAAGTGACTTGCCCAGGGCCACACAGCTGGGAAGTGTCTGAGGTCACATTTGAACCTAGGACCTCCTGTCTCTAGGCCTGGCTCTCAATCCACTGAGCTACCCAGCTGCCCCCAGACTGTATTTCTAAGATGTCTTCAAATACAAAATCTCTAAAGCCTACTGAAAAGTAATAACTATTTGATTTTAGCTTATGATCCTATGATATGTAAAATTACAATCAAACCAATTGTTAACACTACTTTTTATCTGGCTATTTATTTCAGTACCACCAACTGAAAGTTCCTTCATTCCTCATTAATATTTATCCCTAGCAATCCTATTCATTCAGCATTTCCTGAGGTCTTTCTTCAGCTATCTATATTGTTACATAGCAATTGGATTTATCTCCTGCATTCAGAAATACAAAATCTCATAGTTTAACAGAATCTCAGATTAATACAAATGATTCCCAAATAAGAATGAAGAATATTCTGTACAACATAAGTAATTATTCTGCCTTTGATTGAAGACCTATTACAAAGGAGAAACCACTGCTTCCAATGCCAGTCCATTCTACTTTTAAATATTTCAGTGTATTTGGAAATTGTTCTTTACATAAAGTCTAAATTTGCCTCTTTGCAGTTCTAATCCATTGTTCATAGTTCTCTATGGGGTCAAGCAGAATAAATTTTAATCCTTTTTTCATGAAACAACCCTTCGCAACTACTTCAAGACCAATATCATGTTGCCCTTAAGTCTTTTCTAGTCCAAGTTAAAAATCCTCAGTCCTCTCAGCATGTCTTCATTTTGCAAAGGACTTTCTTTATCCCCTTTAATTTACTTTGTACAGTGGCCAACTTATAATATCCATCATAAATTCTTGTGTCCAGTAATGAATGCAGTAATCTAAATATAGTCAGATTATGGTAGAGTACAGTGCAATTACCTAATCCTTAGTCTTGGTTACTATAGTTCATTTTTTCATTTTATTTATTTTTTTTATTATTATTTTTAAACCCTTAACTTCTGTGTATTGGCTCCTAGGTGGAAGAGTAGTAAGGGTGGGCAACAGGGATCAAGTGACTTGCCCGGGGTCACACAGCTGGGAAGTGTCTGAGGTCAGATTTGAACCTAGGACCTCCCGTCTCTAGGCCTGACTCTCAATCCACTGAGCTACCCAGCTGGCCCCTAATATCGTTCTTTTGAATAAAATCTAAATTCATAATAAGGTTTTTGACCACTATATTACTATTAACTAATATTGAAGTTAAAGTACACTAAAACCCCCAGATCCCTTTAAGTCAGATTGTAAATCTCCTATCTTCTATTTGTGAAAATATTTGTTGCATCCAAGTTTAACTTTCCACTTATCCCATTTATCTAGATTGGTGTATTTAACATTTTAAGATTTTTCTTTTTTTTAAATATGGATTTCTCATACAAAATGCAGATTACTCTTCTTGTCCTGGTGCCACCTTTAGATTTTATAAATATATAACATGTGTCTTTTTTCTAGTCACTGATAGAAATTTTACATAATTAAAGTCCATGAATAGATTCCTGGAAACCTCCACCTAAGTTGTTCCTAGAAATTGATATAATTTCTCTCACAACTGTATTCCTCTGGTCTTTTTCATGCTCCAGGAACATCTTTATCCTGCAAGATCACTACAGCCCTAGAACATCATCAATACCCTCTGACCCTTAGGCCCTCCTCTTCCTCTGATCTGAGGATCTCTAGCCATTTAAGAAGGGTGCCCAAGGCATCATCTCTCAATTTCCTACCAGACTACATTATTCTGGACTTTATCATGCCTCTGCTCCAGTTCATTATCTTTCCTTCTGTTTTTTTTTTTTTTTGTAATTCCTTTTGTGTATCATCCTCTTCTATTAGCTGGGAATCTCCTTAAGGGTAGAGACTATCATTTGTCTTTGTATCCACAGTACTGAAGAGAATACTTGGCATATAGGTTTTTAATAAGTGTTCATTGACTAACATCAAGTTACTAATGACTATTCTGGATCAAGTTATTCAACTAATTCTGAATCTACCTAACTGTTCTATCATTTATTTCCAAATTTCTTTTTCTTTTTTTAATTAAAAAATAAATTACACATTGATGCAATTTTAAATAATTTTTTCCTGATATTTGCAATCCATGTTCTCTCCCCAAAATGTAAGGTTACACATGTTGTACATGCATTATTATACAACACATATTTCCATCTTCATCATCTTGTAAAAGAGCTCATATGGCTAATACTAGAGAAAAAAATCATGAAGGAAATAAATGGAAGAATGGCATGCTTCAATCTGCATTCAGACCGTCAGTTCCTTCTATTATAGTGGATGGCCTTTTTCTTTTCTTTTTTTTTAAATAATTTTTATTTTTTAGAAAAGTTATCATGGTTACATGATTTATGTTCTTACTTTCCCTTTCACTCCTCAACCTCCTCCCCAACCCCATATAGTTTTAACATGTGTCATCAATCAAGACTTATTTCCAAATTGTTGATAGTTGCATAGGTGTGTTAGTTTCGGGTCTACATCCCCAATCATGTCCGTCTCAACTCATGTGTTCAATCAGTTGCTTTTCCTCTCCTGTAGTTCTTCCTCTGAATGTGGGTAGCGTTCTTTTCCATAAATCCCTCAGAATTGTCTTGGGTCATTGTATTGCTGCTAGTAAAGAAGTCCATTACATTCTAATTTACCATAGTGTATTGGTTTCTCCTTTCACTCTGCATCAATTCCTGGAAGTCTTTCCAGTTCACATAGAATTCCTCCAGTTTATTATTCCTTTCAGCAAAATAATATTCCATCTCCAGCATATACCACAGTTTGTTCAGCCATTCCGCAATAGAAGGGCATACCCTCGTTTTCCAGATTTTTTTCACCACAAAAATTGCAGTTACAAATATTTTCGTACAAGTCTGTTTATCTATGATCTCTTTGGGGTACAGACCCAACAATGGTATGGCTGGATCAAAGGGCAGACACTCTTTTTTTATAGCCCTTTGAGCTTAGCTCCAAATTGCCATCCAGAATGGTTGGATCAGTTCACAACTCCACCAGCAATGCATTAATGTCCCAATTTTGCCACATCCTCTCCAGCATTCATTACTCTCCCCTTCTTTTATTTTAGCCAATCTGCTAGGTGTGAGGTGTAGCATACAGAATTTGGGGTTATAGTTTTTTTCTAGCTTTGGCTGAGTTCCAAAAAGCTGTTAGAGGTTTTAGAATCTTGAGGAGAGGCAGTTGACTGGATCTACCGTGAAGGGAGGAAGTCAATGAGAGAGCTCTTAGATTATCTAGCTTCAATATTGAAATTTAGCCTAGCATTGATATTTTACTTAAGAAATTATTAATTTAGATAGAACCTTTATATCTTCCTTTCCCAATACCACCCTGCTTTCCCTCCCTTACCTTAGTGGCTGTGGAGTTTATAAGGAGAGAAATTAGAGAGGAGTTAAATCTGTGAAGAGTTATTTAATTGACAGCATTATTTATAATTTAATCAAATCACCTTTATTCCCTTTAGATAGATTATGTAAAACTGAGCAAGGCAGGTCCTTACTCAGATTCCATCTTTATTTCCCTTCCCCCACCTGAGGTTCCTGAGATAACTGATAGGGCTTTCCTTTAATCCACCTTCCTAACAACATCCTTCAAATAAATAAATCCTTTGTGTTTCAATAGTCCTATTTAGTGTAATTTGTCTGTTAGTTAACAAGAGGGAAGAAGAGGGAAAGAGAAACATACTCTGGGTTTAGAAGGAAGCTGGGCATCCATCTTGAAGGAAGGTGTTACTTCAAAATAGGTCCCTTCCTGTGAAATTAACTAAAGCCTGTTTGTTAATTTCAATCTAGTCTATTTCCTTCAACTTGTGTTTGAGTCTAAGTCCCAGTCTGTAAGCCTGCTGTGTTAGCCTGTTTAGTGTAACTTCTTTCTCCCAAGAAGATCTCTGTTTCCCTTCTGTGTTATACTCCTGACTTCAGTCCTATTATATCCTGAATCTCCTTTAATCCCAGCCTACCTGTAGCCTAGTTTATCCACTTACCAAGTCTCCAACATCCTCCTTTCAATTCCCTTATCCCAAACACCTTTCCTCAAATTACCCCCATATCAGAGGTGATACCTCAGAGTTGTTTTGATTTGCTTTTCTAATTATTAGAGATTTAGAGCACTTTCTCATGTGCTTATTGATAGTTTTGATTTCTTTATCTGAAAATTGCCTATTCGTGTCCCTTGCCCATTTATCAATTGAAAAATGGCTTGATTGTTTATACAATTGATTTAACTCCTTGTATATTTGAGTAATTAGACCCCTGTCAGAGATTTTTGTTATAAAGATTTTTTCCCAATTTGTTGTTTCCCTTCTGATTTTGGTTGCATTGCTTTTGTTTGTACAAAAGCTTTTTAATTTAGTATAATCAATCATCCCATTTATATTCAGAGTTAAAATTATCAGTTGTGTATTCCCCAACATTTTGGTATCCTTTGTTATTTCTACCCCTTCTTCTTAGGCTATTTCCTTTTAAACCAGTGATTTGTTTTAAACCAGTAACCCTTTCCCCCTCCCTTGTTATTCCCCTCTTTTTATTTTTAAGGCCTAATGAATTCCCTCTCCCTTATCCTCCCCTCCCTTTTTTGACCTCCCCACTTCTCTGCTCCCCTTGACTTTCTCAGAAGGGTTAGATAGAGTTCTGTATCTCAATGGATATAGCTACTCTTCCCTCTCAGGGTTGATTCCACTGAGAGTAAGGTTTAAATATTATTTCTTAATGCTCTCTTCCTCTCCTTCTTATAATAGTATTCATCCCCTCCCCTTCCCATGCCCTCTTTGTGTGTAATAGAATATCCTCTTTTTCTTATTCATTTAAGTTTCTCTTGGTGTCCTCTACTAGTCACCCACCTCTATCCCACCCACCCACTTATCATCTTAGACCATTTAGTACTCCAACTTCTCCCTGTGAATTATTCTTCTAATTTCCATAATAGTGGATACTATAATAGTGAATAGAGTTCACTACAGAGAATTATACATAACATTTCTCCATATAAGAATACAAATAATTAGATCTTATTGAAGCCCTTAAAGAGAAAAATTTAAAAATATTCTTTCTTTCCCCTTATTTATCTTTTCATGTTTCTCTTGGTTTTTGTGGTTGGATATTGAATTTTCCATTTAGTCCTGGTCTTTTCTGTGCAAATACTTAGAAATCTTCTATCTTGTTGAATTCCCATACTTTCCCCTGGAAGTATATAGTCAGTTTTAATGGGTAGGTGATCCTTGGTTTTAGACCCAATTCTCTTGCCTTTCTGAATATCATATTCCAAGGCTTGTGGTCTTGTAGTGTGGAGGCTGCCAGATGCTGTTTGATCCTGATTGGTGCTCCTTGATATATGAATTGTCTCTTTCTTGCTTCTTTTAAAACTTTTTCTTTTACTTGGAAACTCTTGAATTTGGCTATTGTATTCCTGGGAGTTGCCTTTTCAGGGTTTATATAGAGGGTGATCTATGGATCCTTTCAATGTCTATATTGCCCTCTTGTAGAACTTCAGGGCAATTTTGCTGAATAATTTCTTTTAGCATGGAGTCCAAATTTCTATTAATTTCTGCTTTTTCCGGAAGACCAATGATTCTCAAATTATCTCTTCTAGACCTGTTTTCTTGATCTTTCAATTTCTCAGTGAGATATTTCATGTTTCCTTCTATTTTATCAGTCTTTTGACTTTGCTTTATTTGTTCTTGTCTTGAGAGATTTTGCCCAATTCTTGTCTTTAGAGACTGGTTTTCTGCTATATTCTTTTGATTTTCCTTTTCAATTTAATCTATCTTGTTTTCCAACTGTTTGATTTTGGTTTCCAATTTGCTTATTAATTCTTTTGATTTGGGGGCATCTTTTTCTAATTGCCCAATTTTAGCCTTTTGAGACTGGTTTTTGGGCTATAATCTTTTGGTTTTTCTTTTGAACCTGGTCTGTTTGGTTCTTCAAGCCTTCCAGCTGGTCATTTCTGGTCTTCAATTTGCTCATCAATTCATTTGATTTCTGAGCCTCACTTTCTAATTGTGAAATTCTGCCTTTTAAACTGCTATTTTCTTGCCAGTTCTCTACCATCTTTCTCATAATCTCAGATTTGAAGTCTTCAATAGCTTTTGACCAGTTTTCATTTTGGGGGGTAGGTTTGGATATGATTACTTGTTTGTTCTCCTCTTCTGTTTGCTCTGTTGTCTGGATTTTTTCTGTGTAAAAGTTATCGAGTGTTAACGATTTCTTCTTGATCTTTCTCTTCTGGGGTTCTTGTCTCTGGCTTGCCATTGTTAGCCCAGTGCCCTCTCAGCTTTTTCCTCTCGCCCAAGATCTGTCTGTGCTCTTTGGGCTCTTGAGGTCTCAGGTCTAGTTGTTCTCAGAGTGAAACCTCCTGGTGATCCCCTTGCTTGTTCCTCTGTCCGAGGCTCCTTTAACAGTCTCAGGGCGCTGCTTCCACAGTTGTGCACTCCTCTGCACTGGGTCCCCACTCAAGGTCTGCGCCTGCGCTCAGAATCCATGTCTGCAGCTGCGACCAAGCCTGCGCTCAGGGTCTGTGTTCAAAGTCCATGCATTCTTTAGCCTCTTGGGGTCTTAAGTCTTGCTGCTCTCAGGAACAGGTCCTGGTGACCCCATGTAGCTGTCAAGGACTTAATGGATGCCCCAAACTTTCTCTAGCTCTTGTGCACTGGCTTTGGCCCTGTAGGTGGTATGTGTGTGTGGGAGGGGGTTGCTTAGCTCACGTTTTAGTGAGAGATGTTTCACCCTCTTATAGCATGGAAATGCCCTTATCCCATGTAACTTCAATGCTGCTCCCTGTTGTGGGGTCCCTTCGTTCATCTGGATTTGTTTTTATGTCTTCTTGAGGAGTCCTATATGCGTGGGTTAGTAGAGGTCAAGCAGCTGCTCTTTATTCTGCCGCCATCTTAACCTGGAAGCCCTGGATGGCCTTTTTCATTGTGAGCCAAATCTACTTTTCCATTAGAAACATTAATGACAAATCTTTTCAATTATTTTGGTAATGTCAGCATTTCTGAATTTTCTTAGGAATCAGTCAAGTTAAAATGGCCTACAATGAACAAACTGTAATCTTGTCTTCGTCTTGAAAACTATAACAACATATGCTTTTGTCTAATCTTGCAGCACCTTTTCTAGTATCTATGATTTTTTTAAACACTTATCTTCTGTTTTGGAACCAATATTAATGTTGGTTCCAAGATAGAAGAATGGTAGGTACTAGGCCAATGATGGCAAACCTATGGTTTGGGTGCCAAAGGTAGCACGCAGAGAGCTCTCTGGGGACAGGTGCCCTTAAAACCCCAGTTTCTTACTAGAAAGGCAGAGGGACTTGGGCAGTCTTTTCCCCTGCACCACTGTGGCCGAGGACATTTTTTCACATCCCCCACCCCTCTGCCTAGCAGGCCAATGGGAGCACACAGAGGGTAAGGTGGGCAGCTCACAGGTGGCAGAGCTGGAGAGGAGCAAAGCACTCAGGCCATTCCCCTTCTCTTCTTTACACTCACTGAGGACATTCCTCACTTCACCCACCCCTTTGCCCTGCAGCCCAATAGGAGAGCTTTCTCCCTACCCTGTGTGGTGTAAGGGTAGGTGGAGTACCCCCAGTCCTTGGTGTGGGAGAAGGACACTGCACTTGGTCTAGGGAGTGGAGTGGCAGTGGGACCTGGCACTCTTTCTCTAAAAGGTTCGCCACTAGGCAATTGGAGTTAAGTGACTTGCCCAGGGTTACATAGCTAGGAAGTTCTGAGACCAGATTTGAACCCACAGCCTTCCATTTCTAGTCCTGAGTCTCTATCCATGCAGCCACCTAGATGTTCCCAATCTCCATAATTTTTTTAATTTTTAATTTTTAAAATATTTTTCCATGTTTATATATTTCATTTTCTTTCCCTCCCCTCCCCCCTTGGATCCAATAAGCATTTCCACTGGGTTATACAAACATTATCACTTATACCTATTTCCATATTATTCACTTTTGCAATAGAACAATCTTTCAAAACCAAAACCCCAAATCATATGTCCATATAAACAAATGATAAGTCATTTGTTTTATCTCTATTTTTCTACTCCCACAGTTCTTTCTCTCAATGTGGACAGCATTCTTTCTCATAAGGCCCTTGGGATTTTCTTGTATTAGCAAAGTCCATTACATTGAATTGTTCCACAGTGTTTCACTTTCTGTGTATAACATTCTCCTGGTTCTGCTCATTTCACTCTGCATCAGTTCATGTAGAAATCCTACAGTTTATCATTCTGTACAGCATAATAGTAGTCTCCATAATTTTTAAAAGCTCTCTTACTACTGTGGCTCAGCTATGACAGCCAATGTACAAGTCTATGCAGTTACCCTAGGATGTAATTTATTTTGACCGTTTAATGTGAAAGTCATCTAAGTATTATTTTACTATACTTCTATTGCTTTGGGGCATCAATTTCCCACTCTCCATTTTTTGTTTTGTTCTGTCTTTTCCACTCCAAAGACTTTCCTTAATAGCTAAATAAATATAAGCAAAATAAAGTGATAAAAAAAAGATTTTAAAAGGGCTTAGACACTTTCAGACTTAATATTACTTTGATTTTCCTCTCTTCTCCCCATTCCCCAATGGTCCCTCAGGTATAACGTTTTAGTTCTGTTTAGAAAGTGAGAAACAAATTCCTCAAGGTTCTAGTCAGCTTCCATTACCGTAGTTCATACTATTCAAAAGTCTATTAGAGGGGGCAGCTGGGTAGCTCAGTGGATTGAGAGCCAGGCCTAGAGACAGGAGGTCCTAGGTTCAAATCTGGCCTCAGACACTTCCCAGCTTGGTGCCCTTGGGCAAGTCACTTGACCCCCACTGCCTACCCTTACCACTCTTCCACCAAGGAACTAATACACAGAAGTTAAGGGTTTAAAAAAAAAAGTCTATTAGAAGGGGCAGCTAGATGGCTCAGTGGATTGAGAGAGCCAAGTCCAGAGATTGGAGATCCTGGATTCAAATATGGCCTCAGAAACTTTCTAGCTGTCTAACCTGGGGCAAGTCACTTAACCTCCATTGCCTGCCCCTTACTGTTCTTCTATCTTGGAACCAATACATCGTATTGGTTCCAAGAGAGAAGGTAAGGCTTTTTAAAATGTCTATTAGTAAATAGGTACTCTAGCACTCAAAGTAGCAACATTTTTTAATTTGTTCCTTTTCTATTGTAACATACTTGGATCTTATAGATGAAAGATGTTATAATATAAGGAATGCTAAATGTGAAATCAGTTCTAGTCCTGGCTCTTTTAATATATGTTATTATGTTACCAATATCAATTTTCTCTTCCATAAAATACTAATAATTAGTGTACTACCTATCTTACCTAGTTATTCTGAGGAAATAAATTAGGGACCCTCAAGCAACATGAAATAGAAAGTGATAAGACTGCTGAATTTAGAATCAGAAGATGAGATAAAATTTTGACTGGGTCATTTATAACTGGTTGTGTCTTTGAGCAAGCCACTCATTCACTCTGGGTCTTATTCCTTTCATTCATAAAGGAAGTGGGTTAAACTAGATGACCTCTAAGGTCCTTTACATTTCCAAATCTTTGATCTTTAGTGCTAGAGAATGCTATAATATTGCAGAGGATCTGTGTTGCTTTATATATATATATATATACATATATATATATGTATGTATGTATATACATACTTTTTCCAATAGTAAAGTTCACAATTCATCCATGAATTGACCCTTTTTGTACTTTTTTGTTCATATAGACTCACAGATTCTTCAGGGGAAAAAAACATTCCATTGTATAAGGGCTTTCCACTAGTTTATTAAATTTTTTTTTCTTGGGTATCTGGACTAACCACTGTTCTTCCTTGATTTTGAATAATTACCCTCTCACATCTTTTCTTTTTCTTTCTGGTCATTCATTTCCTGAGTGATGTACTTAACTAGGGTTGTGTTTTTTGCACGTAGGGATCATTTAATAATACCTATTTATGCTTATTACAATCTCTCCATTATTCTTTGGATTACTTAAAAGTTTGGTTTTTCAAAGTTTGTAATATTCCTTTGTTTACATAGTCTTATACCATCATGAAAGATTATTGATATTTTTCAAAAACTGAGGTTTCATGTTGAGGGAGAGTTTGGATCATTGAAAACACCATGCAATTTACTAAATGCAATCTATTATGCCTTATTCTATTAAATTCTTGCCCTCATTTATTTTCTTTCTAGTGTCTATTTACAGGAAAGACACATTGCCCAACTTACTCAATATATTGTATCCATGAGAATGTCATAATCTAGACCAGAGATGTCAAACATGAGGCCAATCATCCCACAACACTCGTAAGTATGGTCCAAACCAGATTAAAATACAATTTGGAAATATTTAACAAAACAAATATGAATCCTATAAAACACAGATCATATGTGGTTTCCTCCGTCAATATGTAACCCATTGGGGATCTTTAGTTATGGCTTAATGTTCCCCATTTTTATTTGAAGTTATTGTCACTGCTGTAGACAAAAGGCATTCTTCATCCATCTGATTTTTCTTAAATTTGCTTGATCTTTTAATGATCCTGGATCTCTCTGTTATTTACAACTGTCAAAGAGTTTAGAATTAGCTATTTAAATTAAACTGAGACATCATAATGAAATATAATTAAGAAAAAATAGCTTTGAACTTTTAGCAATAGAAAGGTGTCATAGAAAATGAATTTGTCTCATCACCAGATGACATTGGTTCAAGTCCCATTTATACCATTTGGAAACTTTATGACCTTGTGTAAGTCACCCTCTCTTATAAAATGATTTTTTAAATTAAAAATGTTTTATTCTACAATGAGGAGCATAAAACCTTCATATTTTCCATTTTACCTTGTCTCCTGGGAAACAGAACAAAAATCTGCACAGCTATTGCAACATTCCTGGTATTTGATAATATGACTTTCTTCACTCCTTTTACATGCTTTTATATTCTATTCTATTTGTTTTATATTGTGGGTTTTAAAGGCTTCCTAAATAAATTATTTTGGGGAGTAAATCTTAATACAAATCATAAATAAAAATGCTTAGAAATTTTATATGAATTAAAATAAAGAATAAACATAAGATAAAATACCTTTCTTCTACAAAATATATTTCTTATTCATAAAGATAGAAAATAACTGTAAGAATGCCATCTCTAATGAACCTCCTATTAAAATTTATCTCTAAATTATACAAAGTGTAAATCATCTATAACTGACCCTTCCTAATAAAATTCACTGTGATTTAGATAGATATAGCCAATTACCTGTATTGCCACAGGCCAAGAATACTATTAAGATTCATTTATTTGAAATATATTGCACATTTACTTAGCTTTCCATTGGTGGTTTGCCTGCTATAATATAAAAGTTCAGTGTCTTCCAAAAGTCAGCATGAAAATAAAATTGAAAATGATATTCATTTTATTAGCAGCTATTTATTTTTGACAACTCCTTTCTGTAGGAATAGTGAAGGTTAGTGTAGTGTGGTTGTTAAGCTTTTTCATTCTACAACCCACCCTCAGGGTTCCTGTGACCCACAATTGAAAAAAAAAAGAACCAACAGTTTTTTGTTTTTGTTTTTGTTGTTTTTGCTTTTGTTTTTGTTTTTGTTTTTGTTTTTGCAGGGGAGGTTGATTGCAGGAAGATTCTAAAGAAAGAATGAGAAAGGTCTGCCTCATTCTATTTTCATATTCTGCCATTAGCCATTGCCAGTAGACTAGGGTGGGGGGAGGCAGAGGGGAAGAGGGGAGGGAGAGAGGAAGAGAAAGAGAGGGAGAGAGAGAGAGAGAGAGAGAGAGAGAGAGAGAGAGAGAGAGAGAGAGAGAGAGAGAGAGAGAGAGAGAGATTGACCACCATCACGATTATTTCCTCTTAGATCCTAGTGCAGAAAGCCTGTGCCTGACAACTCAAGGAACTATAGTGCTCCTAAGTCAGTCCTACTTTTATCTGGTTCTTGCTGCCATCATCCAAAGGAGCTAAGCCAATAAAGAACTAGTCAGTAATTGTGTCTCCCAGTGCTGCAATCCCTACCTTTGGAGCAACCACACCTGTTTAAGACATGGAAGCACTTTCTTGGCAACAAAGCCCTTGTATGGTTAAATGGCCCAACTCCTGAAATTAATATGACTTCAGCAGTTAAAACTACAGTAAAGAAGGTTTTTGAATATCAGCCTTATCTACTCCTCTACATTCCATCTAAACTAGATTACTTGTACCACTGGGTCCTACCACTTGTCCTGTAGTTGCACCTGAAGGACCAACAGTCCTTCCACCCATCCCTTTGTATATCTGTGCCCTTTTGTATGTTATTTTCCTTTAGTTGAATGTATTTTAAGGCAAGTCCCATTATACACTTAATACTAAAATTGTTATTTGAAATTGTTTTTCTCTGATACTACAATTCCATTTGTACTCACCTACAACTCTTACTCTGAAAAAGACAAGTACTGAATGGTATGATCCTAAAATATTTGATGTTCTCACATTGATAAGGATAGAGGAGACTGGAAACTTAGATAGTTCATGAGGCTCATGTTAATGAAGATCAAAAGTATTAATACCAAATTCTTTTATAATATCCCAATTATTAATTTTATATTATTTCATATATCAATCTACTACTACCTCTTTTTCTTATACTCCCTATAAAAAGTATTTTTCTAACTTCGTGAAACAAAAGTTATTAATTATTCAATGTAGCACCTTAGTGTTACATATTGGAAATTACAACTCACCCTGGAGTCTACAATATAATCAAAAGACCCGAGTTCTAGTCTTAGTTTTTTTTACTTACTTCCCAAACATGGGCAAGCCATTGGACGTTTCTTTCTTTTTTTTTAATATACATGGCACACTTTTTAATAGTCATTATTCACATTTTCTTGATCAGTTTCTTAAGCCTAGACAATTAATAAAACAATATCAAGTCATGATTTGTAGTGTTTGCTGATTTCTGAGATGTAAATATTACTTAAAGTGTATCTTGCATTATTTTTGGGTGGGGCATATACTTATATCATTTTATTATTCATTTTTGTATCTTCTAAAAGCCAAACCCCAAAATATGAACCCAAATAAAGAATTGAAAAATTGTATGCTTTTATCTGCATTCTGTCTCCAACAGTTCTTTCTTTTGAGGTGGATAGCATTATTTGTCTTAAGTCTCTTGGAATTGTCATTGGACTTTTCTAAGTCTCACTTTCTCACCTGCAAACTAGAAAACAATTTATTCTCTCAGCAAACACTTAAGTGCCTACGTTGTGCATGCTAGGTAGTACAGTGGATAGAGCACAGGACCTGGAGTTAGGAAGACCTGAGATCAAGTCTGGCCTCAAACACCTACTTGTTATGTGAACCTGGCCAAGTTGCTTCACCCTGTTTGCATCAGTTTTCTTATCTGCAAAATGTGCACAAGAAGAAAAGGAAAACTACTCCAGTATCTTTTCCAAGAAAACACTGGAATGAATGAACAACAGCACAAACAATGTGCAAAGTAGTATGTTAGATCTTGGGAGAGAGACATGATTATTAAGACATTGTCTCTTCATTCATGAAGCTTAAATTTTTAGCTGGAATATGAGGCTAAATTCCAAGTTATGGGATATTATAAAACCATATTAGATCAAAAGAGAATAAAATAAAAGCACCAGATATAAAGCACTATGTGAGATAAGTAATAGTAGACAGATATATAGACAAAAATTGTATCATCCATGTAATACTAAAAATATCTTTTACTATAATCTAGGGGTAGAGTGGAAGAATTGTTTCATTCTTTTTGTATAGCACCTAATACAGCTTATATAATTCATTGGACATTTATTATCAGGTAGGAATGCTTTGTAAAAATTTTCTCCTCACTAATTTATTTTTCTCACACATTTTTAGCATTGTTTCATCTTCCTGTCACTCCTTCCCCAGATTATCAATTCTGAGAAGACCCTTTACATCTTTTCTTAACGATTTTAAAGTTTCTACCATTTCTATCTCGCCTAAATAGAAAACCTGAGGGATTTAATAAGTCTATAGCAGAAATACATTTAAATCATAAAATGCTTTTGGAATATTATTTATTAGGAAAGGACATACCTATTGTTTTTATGAAAGTTAAATTGTAAGGTACAGTTTGACTAGACATAAAATGACATATTGATGTAACAATGTTTTTCTACATTCTGTGACCTGAATAAATGACCCTGAAAGACAGGAGGTTGCCATTAAGAACCATTGCATTTCTCATTGAAGAAGAGGAACTGGTGCCAAGAGATTATCTTTTCCTTAACAGGACAACTCTAACTATGGCCAATGCATTTCATCAGCATGAGAATATAAGATTCATTTCTTTAGACACATTTTGATCACCTATTTGTATTGTCAGAATGTCTATCAGTTTAGGGACTTGGTGCCAGCTTTCTAGTGGGCCATGTAATTGACATTTTCACCTGAGCAGTAAAAATAGTTGTGCTTCCAAATAGCTCAAATTCAACTTTGATTATTGCATGCTGATATCCTCATATGTATGTATGTAAATGCTGTTGTATTTTCAGAAAAGTACCAAGAATTTTGCACATAACCACATGCTACAGAGGACTTAACATTCATTCATTGTTTTTGATGCAGGGATATGTTGTGGAAGAGAGGCTGATCATTGTGGCAAATCTATTTTCTGGAAGTTTGCTTTGCAATTCCTCATAACAAATATTGTGTTAAAACCTATGATCACTATATATGAACAAAATATCCTTGAGTACTAAAAATAACAGATCATTGTTGGAGCTGTTTTAATTGTGATGCTGCCTAGTAACTGCCACTCAGAAAACAAGAAATCTCATACTATTAAATGCATCCTTAACATTTCCTAAGGAGTGGTTCCAAACTTCTTGGCCTCAGGACTAAACTATTAAAAATTATTGATGACCTCTCAAAAAGCTTTTGTTTATGTGGATTATGCATATTGATATTTACTATATTTTAAATTAAAACTTTTTAGTATTACTAAGACCTCCTGTAAGGCTTCTTGGACACAGTTTGAGTAGCCTTTCCTTAGGTATGTGACTAACAATGTCAAACTTGTAACTCAATAATAACTCACTTTAAAAAATTTAAACTGAGGGGGGCAGCTGGGTAGCTCAGTGGATTGAGAGCCAGGCCTAGAGACAGGAGGTCCTAGGTTCAAATCCGGCCTCAGCCACTTCCCAGCTGTGTGACCCTGGGCAAGTCACTTGACCCCCATTGCCTACCCTTACCAATCTTCCACCTATAAGTCAATACACAGAAGTTAAGGGTTTAAAAAAAAAATTAAAAAAAAATTTAAACTGACCAAAGGATTGGATAATAATTTCTTTGGTATATCATTTATTGTGCTATGCAAATGTTGATATTACATTGTCATGCAAGATTATGAAGCATCCAATATGTGTAGGGGTTTTCTTATTGCATGCTGAGAGAGTATCACAGGGACATATGTTGGGACACTGGTTGTTTCAGTCATTGTCATCAACTAGTGGAGAGAATTCTATCTATACAATTTAAATCAACTCAAATCACTCCCCAATTCTCTAAAATCTCTCCCATTTTTGTAAATTATAATTCCCTCCTTTAAGAAATCACAACTCCAGAGGATTTCCCAAGTGCAAAATTTGGGATGAGAGACTTCTGCTATCGAGAGCATTAGAAGCTGTATTTTATCCTCAATCCTTCTATTGTTCCCTTCACTCTGCTGGCGCTTTTTAAAATAAAATTTAGAACTAGAATGGACCTTAAAGATCATTTAATCAAATCTCAATTCAATATGATAAGTGAAAGAAGCTATTGATCTTGTCCAAGGTCACAGAAAGAACAAGAACTAGATTTGGTGTTTGGATATTCCACAGTGTTTTTACTCTGCCATATAATTCTTTGATTATCCTCTATGATTCTATGTTTTGTTGTTTATTTTGTTTTATTTTTTCATTGAAGATTTACATATATCCTTTGCTATTGACCACGTGTATCAAGACAGGTGTTCTAAACTTTTTTGGCATCATGAACCTTTTGTCAGTCTGGTACAATATCTTCATCCTTTTTTAGAAAGAAAGTTTTTAAACAATTTAAAGAAATGATAAATTTCAGTTAGGAGTTACTGAAATTTAGTTACAATTTTTCCCATTCAAGTTCACAGACTCTAAAATTTAGAATTCCTGTCCTTTAATGACTATCATACAGCTCAGCCTCTAAAGAAGAAAAGCAGATTATCTGGGATTCTTCAGTATTTTGGATATTTTGCGCTAGAGTAAAGGTTATAATTTTTTCCCTTACTACTCTAGTTTCTCTTCAGATCATAATCCTTTTTCTTAGGCAAGGGGAAATTCCATGATTAGCATTTATTAAATCTTAATTATCTTCTCTTAACCAACTTCTCAAAACTTTGACAACGATACTACATTTATCTAGGCTCACATCAGTTGCCATTGCTTCATATAATATTAATAATATTGGGGCAGCTGGGTAGCTCAGTGGAGTGAGAGTCAGGCCTAGAGACAGGAGGTCCTAGGTTCAAACACGGCCTCAGCCACTTCCCAGCTGTTTGACCCAGGGCAAGTCACTTGACCCCCATTGCCCACCCTTACCAATCTTTCACCTATGAGACAATACACCAAAGTACAAGGGTTTAAAAAATATTAATAATATTGATATATTTTTAAAAACCTATGTTTGAATACTAAATCTCTTAAAAGGTCTACCACAAGAATGCTATACTTTAGAAGAAAGTATCAGGAACAATTCAAGTTCATGCTATTATGAAAATAGCTGACAATTTACATAGGAATTGTAATGTTTGCATGGGGAAAAGTTTTGATTATGTTAATTTTATGGAATACAATGTCAAATCATTCAGCTGAAATAATTCACAATTTTAGTGTTAAAACCTTTAAAGTTTTTGTTTATTTTATTTTTTCTTCTTTCTTCAGATAAGAAATCTTCAGTATCAATTGCACATGTTACTTCAGTAGGGTTGTTTTGTGGAATATTATTTTTTCTTCAATATGTTCTCCAAATTATCAAATAATGTGTTTATTTTAGTTTTCTAGGACATTTCCCCTCTTTTGCTTATACAAAGTTGTTTGTATAGATTGTATCAATTTTAAATGTTTGTTTTATTCCTTTTACCCTATCTTTAGTTTTCCTGGTACAATTATTACTAACTATAGAGATATCTACTTCATATGTTTAGAAAATATATTCTGAAAATCATCCCTTTGGTTGACTTTTGAAATATTTTATTCAAATAACTGTGGTTTGAAGATCCCATTTATTTCCACATATGACTGCAAATAATTTTAATATATAAGCTCACATAAACTGGAAATTATTGATTTAATGTTTTCCTATGTTTCAAGATACATTTGAATTAGTTATTATTCTCATGATATTTTACTAAAGCTATGTTTCATTAAAGTATAATAATATTTTAGGCATTAAAAATAATAGCAATTTAGGCCATATGTTATCTTTCTATTCATGATATGTAAGAAATGCAATTTTGCCAAGCAAAACTTAACATTGAATATCTGAGTAGTCACAATTTTGTTAATTTTTTCCTTGAACGTTTACATATATCTTTTGCTATTAACCGTGTGGATCAAGACATGTATTCTAAACTTTTTTGGCATCATGGACCTTTTGTCAATCTGGTGCAATATCTTCATCCTTTCTTAGAAGGAAAGTTTTTAAACAATTTAAAGAAATGATAAATTTCAGTTAGGATTTATTGAAATTTAGTTACAATTTTTCCCATTCAATTTCACAGACTCTAAAATTTAGAATTCTTGTCCTTGAATGACTATCATACAGTTTGGCAGCTAAAGACGAAAAGAGGTAAAAAATTAATTTTAAATCAAGGTCCTGCAAATCTGTAAAATATATGAAGTATACCATATGTCCTGATGAGAAAGGCACATTTTTGTCCTCTGACATCTTGTTTAAAAAAAGTCTTAACAATGATTTACTATTTTAAAAAGACATTAAATATCTGTACAATGTCCATTAATAAATCTCAGCTTCTCCCTGTCTGTAGCATGATTATAGCTTAATAAATGTCAAAAATTTTCTTCTTGATTAACTTAAATCAATTTTATTTCTTAAGCCAAGTCAATTCAAGGAGATTAGGAACTAAAACATAGCTTCAATATAAACTAATGACAAAGATGTCAGTATTTGTTTTTAAGACACCAATTTAATTTATATCAAATTGAACTTTTGGGTACAAGACTGTGTTATGTTTGTGTGTGTATACACATGCATATTCATTTGGATTCCCTTTACTGTTTACTTCTATAAATAGATCTGTGATTTTATATTTATGGGTACTTCCTTCAGTTGATAAAGATCACAATCCATCCAGGCCTTCTTATTCTTTTTCATTCTTTTCTTGTCCTCCAAGTGAACTAGCATAGAGATTTCTACCTCGTTATGGAGAGTCATCTCCTTCTTTTGACTTTGAAAAAATCCTAATGGAATATGTGTGCTGACAAGTTTTCACTCTTTTGACTTGGCTATTCTATTTTTTCTAGTTGTAAATTTATATTTTTTTTATGCAGGCTTTCTTGAACGTTTATTTGGAGTTAACATGCTTTAATCTTCTTAAACTCACTCTGCCCCTCTCCACTATACTTTGAGTTACTGGAAATTTTAATTATTTAGATAAAGAAAGCATCACACAAAGTGTCCTAAGATCATAGATCATGTTTTAGAGGTAGAAGGATTCAGAACTGCTGAGCCTATCCACTCATTTTAAGACGAAGAAACTTAGGTACAAGCATTTAAGTGAATTGCCCATCTTACACAGGGACTAAGTGGCAGAGCGGATGTTTGTACTCTGGTCTTATAACTCAAAATCAAGTCCTGTCCTTCATAGCATCCAAATTGAGGATGGATTATTATTGGTAATGTGGTCCTAGAGATTATCTAGTTTGTGAGAAATATGTTTATTGCAAGCACTTATTAAAATACTTTGTGTCTAGAGCTATGGTAAGTACTGAGGATATTTGTTGTTATTGTTCAGTCATTTAAGGTATGTCCGATTTTTTGTGACCCCAATTGGGGTTTTCTTGGCAAATATACTGAAGTGATTTGCCATTTCCTTTTCTAGCTTATTGTACAGATGAGGAAACTGAGGCAAATAGAATTAAGTGACTTGCCCAGGGTCACAAATCTAGGAAGTGTGTGTGTGTGTGTTTTAGGCTGAATTTGAACTCGGATCTTCCTGACTCCAGAGCTGACACTCTATCCATTGTACTACCTAGCTGCCCATACTGAACAGGAGACAAATTAAATTCACTTTTTTTTTCTTTGACATTTTTTGATTGACTATGGACCTTAATAAAGAAATTATATCTCTAGGCCTTAGTATAGTTCCTGGACCATAGTAGGTACTTAATAGGTGTTTATTGACTGAATTGATGAAAAACAACACCAAAACTAGGAACTTAGTATGGATGGAAAACTCAAAGTTAGTTCACAAATATACACATTCAGAATAGATCCTTGGATAGATAATGGACAGAGCACAGATTTCAGTGGGGATATGGGGAAGGAGCTAGATTGGTTTTGAGAAAAAATTTAGGACTTTTCTCATTCCTCATTCTTCTTGGCTTCTCTGGAGCCTTTGCTGTTGTTGATCACCTCTTCTCCATGATAATCTCTCACTCGAGGTTTCTACTGTTCTCTCCTATTTCTCTTCCTATCTGTCTACTTCTCAGTGTCCTTTTCTGAATCTTCATTCAAGTCACAACTACTATGAGTGTCCCACAGGGTTCTGTCCTGATCACCTTTCTCTCCTTTCTCTGTATTATTCCCCTTACTTATCTCTTCAGCTCTCATTGATTCAATTAGCATCTCTATGGATATCATTCTCAAATTTATTCAGCCCTAACCTCTCTATTGATTTCCAGTTTCATATCTATAATTTATTATTGAACATCTTGAGATGTATGTCCAACAGACATCTTAAATTCAATTTTAAAAAATTCATCGTTTCCCCTCTCAAATCCTCCCCTTTTCCTAACTTTTATATTACTATCTTTACAGTTCCCCAGCTTCAAAATTTAGGTTGTTTTCCTTGACAATTTATATTCTTCCCTGTCCCAAATCCAACTTTTTGCCCAGGTCTATCAGTTTTACATTAGTAACATCCTGCACACTGTTCTTTTTGGATATTGGCAACATCCTAGAACAGGTTATTGCCACTTCATATTTAAACTAATTCAATAGCTTGCTGGTAGGAAACCCTACTACAAGTCTTTCACCACTGTAATCCATCTTCCACTCATCTGCTAAAGTGTTTTTCCTAAAGTACTATTATATTTCTCCCCCCATTCAGTAAACTCTAGTGGCTCACAAGCACCTCCAGGATTAAATATAAATCTTCTGGCATTCAAAAACCTTGATAACCTGTCTTTTACCTTTAGTTTTTTCTTATACTTGACCCTCACCTATTTACTCCTCAGTGAAGTGACACTGGCCTCCTTGTTCTTCATCACCCATGGCACTCATCTCGTCTGGGAACTTTCAATGGGCTGTTCCTCATGCCTAAAATAGTCGTCCATCCAATCTTTGCCTTCTGGCATCTCTTTCTCCCTTAAAGTCCCAGATAAAATCCTACCTTATACAGGGAGTCTTTCCTTATCCTGCTTCATTTTAATTTCTTACTTCTGTTTATAATTTCAAACTCATCCTGCTTATAGCTTATAGTAGCTAAATAGCTACTCACAAGCTGTCTCCTTCATTAAATTGTGAATTTCTTGAGAACCGGGAATATCTTTTGTTTCCTTTTCTATCTTATTACACTTCCTGTTGCTTAATGTATTTATTGAATGAATGAATGACCCCAAGCTTCTAACATAGGTCCATTTTTTTAGCTATAGATATGCCAATTTTGTTCTTTAAGGAAAATCATATACCTTAAATGTTGATTTTATTATTCAGGAAAAATACTTGCCCTAACTACACTAAGAGACTAATTTCTGAATTCGTGTATATTTATCAATATTTATTCAATAGAGAAGGGAAATATTGGTTAATATTCAATATACAAAGGGATTAATCAGAAAATCATATAAATATTCAAATGTATAAGCTTCTTAATTCTTACCAAATTTGAAATTCAGTAAGTTATGCTAAGAAACCATTTTTTTAGTTGAAACTCAGTTAATCTTGTTTGTTTTCAATAAATGTAAACCTGGATAAAAGACTATTCAACCCTGAAACAATAGTGGTTAATCCAGCTTTTTTATAGCTCATTAAAATTATATTCTTTGTTAGATGTGTCCAAAAATAATTATCCTACTTAACATTCTCTACTCCTTTCATCCTTTGTAAAGGGCAGAAATTCATTGACCTGTAAAACATGTGGTGACTTTTGCCTATGGGAAGCCAAACATTTTTTTTTTCCATGTGAGTCTGTTAATATTTCCATTGGGCAGCTATTTGGAAGTTCTGACCCAATTGTTTCTTTAAGGTCCACTTAGTCCTTGTCTTGCTTCTTGGCAGGTTTTCTGAAGCCATGTGGAAACAAAGGAGTCAAGGACCTCTTTCATTTGAAGGTCAAAGTCATGGACAACTGATGTATATTTTATCTCAGAGTTTTTAATTCAAATTTAACAAAGTTAATCTCTTTATTCTAAGGGTCATATTCATTTCTTTGTAAAAACAGAAAAATTGACTTAAATATGGAAGATTTTAATAAAAAATGTGAAATTAACCTTTTAATTTTGTCTACCTTGATGTTTGCTTAGTGATCCATTTTTCTTTTCTCATCGTCATTAATATTGTTTATTTCTATAGATTGCATGTTCATTGAAAGCCTCCTTTGAATCTTTTGCCTTGAGATGGAAGATATACTTTTAGGAATGACTAAGAACACTAAATTTAACAGCTAATTTTATTGGAAATGAATCTAGCCATGTCTCACATCAAGTAAAATGACATACAAATATCTAGTCAAAAATTCTTACTCAATTAAATTTTAAAGTAAATTTAATTGGAATATGCTCACATATACATATATGAACATATGTGTATATGTATATATAGTTACTTTTATAGCAAGTTTCCATACTTAAATAAATTCAATTTAAATTGAATAAATCGAAAAATAAATTAAAAAAATAAAATCAAATAATTCTCCACCAATACATATTTCTAACCTGCAAAACTCTCGTGAATTAATTCATGAGTTTCTCTGGTCCAAAACAATCCAACACCTAATGGTCAAATTTTGAGTTGATGAGCCTTTCAAAATTTAAGTTGGCTTCCTCTTAGAAAAGTCTATTTCCAGGCTTCTCAAGAATCCCTATTAGGGAACAATATCTCAGATTTTAGGGGTCTGGCAAAGCTTGAGTAATCAAGGGTCACTACTGAACAATGATGAAACACCAAGAGATTTTGAGTATAGTAGCAAATTCCAATGATACATCTAAAATATTATTTTATTGTTATATAGCAATGCAGTAATATTTCTGTTGATATAATGATAATTAATGTATTAGAACTTTTAAAATATTTCTAGTTCTTTTATCCCAATCATACTGTGGTTCTTCTCCCTTCTTATCACATATATATATACATAAACACACTCATATGATTGCCTAACTTACATCAAAGTCATTAAAATAATAAGAATGCTTCACTGAATATTTTACCAATATATTTTGTCATATTGAACTTGATTTTAAGAAAATTCCATCAATTATTATTTATTACATGCATACTATGTACTATGCACTTTGCTATGTGCTAGGGATACAAATTTAAAAAGTAAGACTATAATTAAATTCGGAAATCTTATATTGTATTAATTGAAAACATAATACAAAAAAATCTGGATTTGACTCCAAAAGGGCACTATATATAACTAGAATGTCAAAAATAAACTGCCCAAGAGTCACTCAAGATTACAAAATTCTTCTCATACTTAATTCATCCCATGTAGCCAGAATGAAGTGAAATCTTATCATGTTTTATATTCACATAATTTATTTTACATATCTCCTTCCCATTACTCACATAGTCAATGCATTTTTGCACACCTTCATTTTTTCTCATAGGGATCATTACAATATCCTTTTTTTCCCCTTCTTTTAAACCCTTACCTTCTGTCTTGGATTCAAGACATCAGTTCCAAGGCATAAGAGTGGTAAAGACTAGGCAATGGGGGTAAATGACTTGCCTAGGTTCATACATCTAGGAAGTGTCTAAGGTCAGATTTGAACCCAGGATCTCCTATCTGTGGCCTGGCTCTCAATCCACCAAGCCATCTAGATTCCCCCTATAATAGTTTTCTAATCAGATTCCTTGCCTCAAGTTTCTCCTTATTCTCAATCAGTGGTTCCCAAACTTTTTTGGCCTACCGCCCCCTTTCCAGAAAAAAAATAATTACTTAGCCCCCCTAGAAATTAATTCTTTTTAAATTTTAATAGCAATTAATAGGAAAGATAAATGCGCCTGTGGCCATCACTGCCTCCCTGGATCGACGCAGCTCCCACTAGGGGGTGGGCATTCAGGTAAGATACTAATTTTCCTCAAGTATGGGTCTGACCACAGTACTCCCTTCCTCTTTTTAACAAAACCCAATGGCTCGGGGCAGCTGGGAAACTCAGTGGATTGAGTCAGGCCTAGAGACGGGAGGTCCTAGGTTCAAATCCGGCCTCAGACACTTCCCAGCTGTGTGACCCTGGGCAAGTCACTTGACCCCCATTGCCCACCCTTACCACTCTTCCACCAAGGAGCCAATACACAAAAGTTAAGGGTTTAAAAAAAACTAAACAAAAACAACAACAACAACAACAACAACAAAAAAAAAAAACCAATGGCTCTCTTTTGCCTCTAGGATCAATTATCTAAAGGAAAACTAAACCAAACCAAAAATTGTTGTTTGTCATTTAAAGGCCTTCACGATTTGCCCCCTCTCTAATTTTCTAGTCTTCTTATCCTTTATTCTCTTTAATAAGCTCTAAAATTCATGGATGCCAGTTTTCTTGCTATTTCTTGCATTTAATGCTATCTCCTAATTCTATGCATTTTTACTGGCCAGTAACCTACCCCCATTGTGTTTTCCCATACCTAAAATTTTTTTATTTCCTCATATCTGCTTCCTAACTTAACCTGTTTCCTTCAAGTCTCACTTAAATCCCACTTTTGCAGGAGAATATTCCTGGTCCTCCCCATTGCAATTAAGTTTCCCTCTGAAAATATATCACATTTACACTGTACATATCTTACGTGAACATAGATATATGCATGTTGTCTCTCTCATTCATATATAAGCCATCTGAGATAGGGGAAATACTTTTGAATTTCTTTTCTCCCCTAGACAGCACCAGGTATGTAATAAATGTTTAATAAATGTTTCTTTACTTGACTCAATTAATCAAGAAATCAGTTCTTTTTTATCAAATATTTTTAAATATAATTTTTAGAAAACTTATCTTCTTCCTATGCTCATCCAACTTAAACAGAAAATAACAAATAAATAAGTAGACTATCTAGTTTAATCCAGAGTATATACCAGATGGGTCAGTGATTTGAGTGTTAGACATGCAGTCAGCAAGAACTGAGTTCAAATAAACTCTCAGATTCTTTAATTTATATATAACTCTGAGCAAGTCACTACCTCAGTTTCATCATCTTTAAAATGGGGATTATGATAGCATCTTGCTTCTAGGGTTGTTGAAATGATAAAATAAGATAATTGTAAGGCACTTTGCAAACCTTAAATAATGACATAAATACTAATTATTGTTGTTGCTAGTGTTGACAATAAGTACCATAATAATAGACTCCTTGTAAATACATCTTTCTCTGTGTCATTCATTCTCATCTTCTGATAGTGGCCAAATAATGAAACATAAGTATCTATAGTTGACAAAGTATATTTTCATTGACTGACAAATTTGTTGGGTGTTTGTGGTCCTTTTCTATGTATGTGCCAGTCAAAATATTGTTGCCTTAATAGAATTGTTCTGAGCTTCATTTTTTTTATCACTGGATAGATTAGAGATGATAAATTGAAATAAATTTAATGTGAGAGCAATAGCTAATTTTCTTCATATAATTTAAAATATCCACCAATAATAGTATTTTAATTGTCTTGTGTTTTATATGTATATGTTATTCTATGTTTTGTAGTATTGTTTTTCAAGTAATCCCTGGCTAGAGTGAAGAAATTTCCATATAGATTTCAACTTAATTCATACTTTATAAATCCAGTGTCTTATGATAAGCAAGCCATTTTAAAACCTTATAAACACAAAAATGAAAAGTTTCATAAGAAGCTTTCTGTTTATATAGTCATACAAAACATTCTCAATGGCTTTTCCTCCCAAGTCCCCTTCTTTACAATAGGACTCTTTTTTTAAATCACAGTTTATGTCATATAATTTTAATAGAAAGAAAAATATTTTGTCCATGTTTGCTGGAAAGTTAAGAAAGGGTGCAGTCATGCTAATATTATAATTAATGTTTTCCTTTTGAAAATAAGTTGACTGGCCTGTTATTCCATAGGAGTTCTTACTATCTATAGGACAGATATTTAAGAAAGATACTGATCTCTATCAGATTCCTTTAGGTGAAGATTGAGGGCTATGAATAAGTTTTGAGTACAATCTTATTTAATCTAGTCAAGTAGCTAGAAGCTCACACAATTGCAGCCAATTCTATCTTTCAAGTGAGTTAGCAAGTTTTTTTTTTTTTTTTGTGTGTGTGTGTGTGTGTGTGTTTCCCTGGAATGATTTCTCGGGTTTCATTAATGACAATACATCATTTGCTTTATAAATATCTCATTTTATCAATACAGCCACCCCGCAAAGAAGGCACTAATTTTATACCACTTTGTAGAGGATTAAAACTAAGACAGAGTGAGGTTAAATGACTTGCCCAGGGTCATTCAGGAGAAAGTGTTTGAGGTTAGGTTTTAATCAGGTCTTTGCCATCTCTTCACCCAATCATGCAGATTTGCCTATAGTCAACTGATTATCCTTTGACTATTTCCATTTCCAATGTTCTAATTATTCAGAAAGCTAAAATATTTTTGAGTCTTAGAAAAAAAATCTAAAATCTAAATCTTTAAAAAAAATAAACACTAGATTTTTTTATTTTCTTTTTGCTTTCTTCTTTTTGTCACGAGAGAGAAGTGATTATGATTTCTCAAAGGTTCTACCAGAAGACTGTCTAGTAAGTTAGTATTGAAGTTGAAAAGAATAAATGTGGGCTAAGTATGTTTTGAAGAGTAGCCTATCCCAAGAGATGCTCACTGCTGAACAGCAGGCCAGAGAATCTTGGGAAAACAAGGAAGGGTTGTGATCTATTTTGTTTGAGGAGGAGTATTCATGTTGATGAGATCACAATTCTTTTGTAGTACCAAAATATTTACTTTGTATGCACATACTTAACTTCAGATTTTAGTTACAATAGTTTTGATAAAATATGTTGTTTTCTTCATTTACATGTTTCTATACTTTTTGGTTGTTTTAAAATGTTGGTTGAATTTTATTGAACTGTGCTAATGTGCAATTAAATTGTATTTTCATCTGAAGAATGGAGGCATTTCAAAACAATTACCTTTCTACAAGAAATTATATATTTATTTTCTGAGATTTAGTTGACATCTGTTTTCTATTAATAAGGTTATTCATGCTATGCATAAAATGGCAAGCTTGAATCAAACACAAAATGTCTAGAATTCTTTGGGGACAAATTTATAGCTGCAGAGTGGACTTTATAGGTCATGCCATAATCATAGCATTTGACATGTCACACTGAATTGACAATGCTTTACTAGAGTAGAGTAGTGGACATTCATTTCAAAATGAACTGGATTTTTTCTCATCCCTTTTCATAAATTTGTATCACTTTAAATTAGGAACTGAATATATAATTTGTCCTTGGATACATTTTCTTCTTCCATGTTGCAATAAACACTCACTGGAAGGTCTATATTTGGTTTTAGTGCCAAATCCATTTAGCAATCAATCAACAATTTATGAATCCTTTCATAGCACCTAGAATTATATGGTAATTAGCTGTAGGTAGACACAAATTCACTAAATTTGAAGACAGAATGCAGAAAAGGAATGTGAATATTTAACTTTATGGATTTTGAGGTAGAATTACAATGGTCCTTTTAATGATACATATCAAGTTAGATTTGCCAAATGATAGAGCAGGCTATGCATTCCATTCTATTCTGTTTGACTTGTCCTATGCACATATATAATCATTTTTCTGACCTGTATTATAATTTGTGGATGTTTTCTCTTATTTCTATTATGTAAACTATTCAAGGCCATACACTGTGTTGCTTTTCACACTTGTGTACTTAGCACATGCAAAGTAGGATCCCAATAAATTTTTATTGAATTGAATATTCTCATATCATATACTACAATAAATGACAGTGGAAAAAATAGAAGACATATAGTATTTTTCAATTACTGCTTGAATAGATTGTTCAATTTGAAAACAAATAGGCTTCTACAAGAATCAGATTGATTTCTATCCTTTCCTCTTAAGTCATTTAAATTCAGTTTTACCTCCCCCCCTTTCAAAAGGAGGGCACTTCCCCCCTATCCCTTGCAAAACAGAATTGGAAGTAAGAAACCCTGGCCACAATAAGGCTAGTATCAAAGAAAAGTAATGAATCAACCTAACTCCCAGGCAGCAGACCACAGTGACATTCTGGTGAAACATTCCTTCTTTCTTCAGTGCTACTTATTCAGAAGGTGCACATGGAGAGAAAATGGGGGGGCAGTTTTAGAGAGAAATACATATAATCAAAAGGGACAGTTCCTACTAAAGTATGGTTCAGAATGTGCTGAAATCATCCTCTTTATTTTCAACAGGAAAATGGTGAAAAAACAATGTAAATAAAGCATAATGACTTTGAATTTAAGCATATAAATTTAGTTTCCATTCTTTCCCCTGATGCTATCTTTCAATTATTTATGAATTAGAATGAAATATTTACTGGGCATCTCCTTTTAATCACCTGGAACAAGCTAGCTAACTTGAAGAGACAGTACATTCTGCAATCTTGTTTTGAGAATTGTACTGGAGTAGGTTTTGTCAATTTCATCATGTGGAATATCATCCTTTGACTTTTATGAATAGTTCTCTCAAATGATTTCATTGTTCATATGCTATATGAGCATCACTGCATGACTTACCTTGACAAAAAGAAGAGAATGGACTAATAAATATGTGTGCTGTGACTTCTGTGCCTTTCTTTGCTGCCCACTCAATGACAGGTTCCACATTAACCTTGTCACGGCAACTGTTAGAAAAGAACATTTTTTCTCATTAAAAAACCTTGTTTTTGTTCCATAGTTCTTTTATGCCAAAGGGATTTGGAGAATTCTCTCTATTTTCCTGTTCTTATATGTTTGATTTAGAGTGATAGTTGGAGAGATGAATAACACTGGTTACAAAAAATGAATATTACATTTTCAAATATGAAATTTAAAGAATCCTGAGCTAAAAGAACATTAAAAAATTCTCCATGAGCAAATTTGATCATTCTATGCATTTATGTCTTTGCAATTGGGGGAGGGAGAGAAAATTGTTTTGTTTTCACAAAATTTTGAAAATAAGATGCTGAGAGGACTATATTCGCTAAACATCAGCAGTAATTAAAAAGTGCTTTTATTCCCCAAGCACACATTATATTTTATACTTCTCTAATTGGAATTTTAATCCTAAGGTGCTCACTGAATTGAAATTTAAGGTTTATTTTTAGGCAGTTTCTTTGTGTTTACAGCTCTTACTTTCCCTTTTTTAGAGACAACTATATAAAAATGCCAATGTAGGGAAAATTTAAGTCTCAATGAAGTCATTATGCTGTGTGAAATTTGTCCAAGAAAGTACTATTTTATTTTTTTTTCCTGTTAGACTACTAGAAAACATTTAACTTGAAACTTCTCTCCTTTCTACATCATAAATATTCATCTATGGATGTTTATATATCTTCTCACATGTATACACATACACACACAAACACATCCCTCAAGACATAAATTATGGGAAAATGAGCAAATGATGATCATGAAAATAAAGATTATGGGGTCTTCCTAAAAAAATAAGTAAGGGTAATTGAAGATAAGTTCAGCACTTTAGATAGTATCTTATAGTTATTAGATGCTTAATAAAAATTTGTTGAATCAAACAAAAAAGAATAGTTGAATATTAATGATATAGATAATGTTGATTCTCTTTATTGCAAAAAAAAAAGACCAAAATAAAAGCCTTTAAGAAGGAGTTTTTTGCCAAATACATAACAGATCACACAGTCATAGAACAATAACATGCAACAATTCTTAAGTGTACGCCTCAGATGATATTTGAATTGAATCCTTAAGGAGAGTAATTCAATGAAGGTATCCTGGAGTTCTCATTAGCCTCTCTTGCCTGCTTACATACCTAAATTCTTATTATTTTAATTCTTACACAGAGTATACTTGTTGGGAAGCTTGATTTGCATTGTTTGAGCAATAGAACGATTGATACTAAACAAAACTAATGTTGTTGGGTCCTTCAGAATTCTAAATCCTGATAGTCATACTTTGTTTTCTCTCAATTCCTTCTTTGTCATTATGGTTCCCCACCATCTCCTCTCTTTATGGTTTTATGGTGACTCAGATTATGAATTAGCATACTCACCATGTTTCTTCTTGGAATTAAATTGGCGAGGGGACTAGCACCCCCAGAGGATAACACTAAGATTTAAAATGACATTAAATTGGAGAAATGAGTTGGAAATAAATAGCACATTTCAAGAAATAAATATGAAGAAATTGACTTGCAAAGAGAAAACAAATGGCAGAACTACTAGTTAAGGGCAAGTAGAGCAGGAATGGATTTAGGTAAGGCATAAGTAAAATTTGGACTGAGTACCATATATAATTCAGCCTTTTTCTTCTCTGCCTATATTTCTCCCTCTCTTCAGTTTTCATTATCACTTTATAATATTAAGTATCTATCTTTCTCTTCCTTTGTTGTTCCTTTTCTGTTCCTCTTATAAGTAATTTAACAACAAAAATTATTTTTTACCCCCTTTTCTTTTTTATAATTCTATTTATCATTCTTTCATTCATCTACTTTGTGTAATATACTGAGATAGGTACCAATAGACATGAAAAGATAAATAAGATAGATTCCTTAATTTTTCTTATTTTCCTATTCTGTTCACCATTCATTCACTCTGTTCAACATTCTAAGATAGGCATTAATAAAAATTTAAAAGTCAATAATCTTATTTACACCTTATACACCTTACTTGTAAGAAACTTATAGTGTAATAGAAGGGATGAAATGCTATATAAAACAAATAAAATCCAAGTTAGAATCTAGGTAAAAAAGAGACTAATAAATGCCATAAGATCAAATGAGGAAATGATCCCTTCTAGCTAAAAGTTTAAGTGAAATTTCACTGAAGTGGTGACTTTTGACATATGACTTGAAAGATCAGTCAACAGGCAGAGATGCAAAGGAAGTATGAAGGGCATTCTAGGCCTAGAGAAAGGTATTAGCAAAGGCTTGAAATATAAATCACTGGAGAAATCAGCAAATAGACCATTTTTCCTGGAGCATAAATTCCCCATTTTCCATAGAATAACAGACTTAAAACTGGAATAGAATTTGGAGTACATCTAGACCAATCCCCTTATTTAAAGATTGGGACACTTGAGTCCACAGGCATTAAATGGGTTGCGCAGGGTAACACAGCTAGTGACAGAGGAGGGATTTAAACCCAAATCCTCTAACTCCTAATCCAGTGTTCTATCCATTGTGCATTAACTCAGATTTCCTATCTATGCTGAGGTGATATACTATAGACCCAAAAGAAGGAATATATAAATCTAAATGTATCTGAAGATAACATAGTGTATATGAGAACATAGACCTAGATATAGCTGAAGTGATAGGTTGCCATTGTGAAAAGCTTCAAATATCATGCTACTTAATATTTTCAGGGTGATTTTTCCAGCCATAGCTAATACCATTGCATACCTCATTAGTGGTCCTGTGGCTGGAAGTTTACTGATCTCTAACTGAGGGGATTAATGTGGGCACTGACCAACCTCAGAGGTACCGTAAATCTGTTTCAGAGCAACCAGAAAACACCAGTACCTTGAAATATGTGCAAAGGTAAAAAAGACAATAGTGAAACCATCTATGATTTTGCCAGCCTGAGGAACTCTTGTAATATATATATAGTCCCTTTCTGATTTAGAGGTTATATAGATAAGTGTTCATATAGATAAGTGTCTTAATCAGCATTTGAACTCAGGTCTTCCTGATACCACTCCCCATGCTTTAGCCACACCACTGTTCCATGTAGTTTATTCTAGTTCCTTTATTTTCCTTCTTCCTTCCCTTCTGCCCTCCCTGGTTGTTTTGTTTTAAATATTAAACCCTTACCTTCTTGGAATCAATACTGTGTTTTAGCTCCAAGGCAGAAGAGTGGTAAGGGCTAGGCAATGGGGGTTAAGTGACTTGCTCAGGGTCACACAGCTGGGAATTGTCTGAGGTCAGATTTGAACCTAGGACCTCCTGTCTCTAAGCCTGGCTCTCAATCCACTGAGCTACCCAGCTACCCAGCTGCACCCCCTTTCCCCCTTTGTTGCCCTCTCTCCCTCTCTTCCCACCTCCCTCATTTTTCTCAAAGGTATCTATTTTAAAATAGGATTGAAAAGAGCCTTAAAAATGATGAGTTTAGTAGTTAAATACCAAATAATGGAGAGAAAGAGGTCCTGATTATTTCCTCTCTGTCAGCTAACAATAGAGTGATTAGCTCTAGGCCATAATAGGAGTAGTTAAGACTTAAACAGCCAATTTGTTGGTATCCAACAGCAGGAAAGAAAGGGAAGAACCACTTAAATAGTACCTACTATAATTTCATATCGCATTATGATCATCACAACAGCCCTCTGTTATTTTCATTGAGAAAACTGAGGGAAACAGAGTTGAATGACTTCCCCAGAGTCACACACCTGGTAAGTGTTTGAGTCTGATTTTGAACTTAAGTTTTATCTTTGGATGCACTGAGCCATCAACCTCCATAGCAGGGAATTAGTCTTAATCTTCTTTCTTACCTTTGATTAAGAGAGATTAAGTAATGTCTTTATCCCTGTATTCTCTGTCACTTCCTTATCTTTTTACCTTTTGGCATTTTAAAAACTTCTAGCTTAGCTGAAAAAAATCTAGTACCTCCATCTTGCTTTAAATATCAGCAAAGATTTTGAACCTTAAGATGATTACTCTAAGATCAGACCTTTTTTTCTATTTCTATTGACAATCTACTTTTTTTATTTTTATTTTTTCTAGATTATACCAATAAAATTTTTAATAATCTTTTTATGACATTTTGCAATCCATGTTCTTTCCTTCACTAACATACTGTGTAAGTGGAAATTTTATATCCTTTAGACTTCATCTCCCAGAATTCTTCCTGGCCCCAAACTTCCCTTTTCTTTTCTGTTTACATGTGTCTTTTATGTGATTATATATAAGTTTTGGGTAATGCCCTCGCATGCTCTCTTCCATATGAGTACTGAGTGCTTTCTGTGTTCTCTAGCTCTTTAGTTAAATATTAATAAATCTTTATAAATATAATGCTTTGGAGATATTGGATATTAATTTTTAAATCTACAATATCTCCCTTCTCTCCAAGAAGGACAGTAAAGTGATATAGGTGATGCATATGCTATCATACTATGTTTATTTCTATGTTTGTCATGTGAAACAAGATATAAATTTACTTCTTGTTTAATTGGGAAAAATTCACAGAGTAAATAAAGTGAAGTGAAAGTGAATAAAATGAAGAATTATATGCTTCAATCGGTATTCTGGCTGTTCATTCTATGGTGGTAGATGTTCTTTTTCATCATGAGTGTTTTGGAATTGTCCTGGATCCTTGTTTTGTTGATAAGTTACCATATTCACAGTTGATTGTTGTACACTATAGTTGTTACTGTGCACAGTGTTTTGCTGGTATCACTTAATGAAAATCTTTTGAGGATTTTTTTGTGATTTCTTACTAAACAAGAGTATGTCATTACAATCATATATCATAACTTGTCTAGCCATTCCCCAATTGATGGACATCCCTTCAGTTTCCAGTTCTTTTTCACTACAGAAAGAACTGTTATAAATATTCTTATATAAGTATGTCATCTCCCCTTATCTTTAATCTCTTTGGATACAGACCTAGTAGTGATGTTGGGTCAAAGGTTATACACAGATTTATGGCTCTTTGGGCATGGTTTTAGATTGCTCTCCAGAACGGTTGTATCGGTTCATAGTTCCATGTACAGTATATTAGTGTCCCAATTTTTCTACATCCTCTCAAAAAATTACCAGTCTGATAGGTGTGAAATGGTATCTCAGAATTGTTTTAATTTGCATTTCTCTAATTAATAGTGATTTGGAGCTCTTTTCATGTCATTAATAAGATCAAACCTTTATGCTTTTTCAATTTAATAGTTTTTCTTTTTTCAGATAAGGAGAGATATTTCCATGAATACAACGAATATCCAATAATCTAATACTAAAAATGGAGTAAAACATTTTTCTCATAAAGCAAGACTTTTGATTATTTTTTAAAATATGCAACCTCTTGGCAGTTAAAATAACTTTGCAGATTTCAATTCTTTGTAACATTTACATATAGATTTAGAATTGTATGTACTTAAAAATAGAACTTACTCAATGGATACAAGTGTCTGAGCCAGTGCAAATTCTAGTTGCATAGATCTGAAAATGAAATGTTTAATATTTTCCCTATTTGGAATAGCCTTTACATATTTCAACTGTTATTTCGTTTGTTTTTTTAATCCGTCTATCCTGGTACTGCTACCTGTAACTGAACTGATAGGCCCCACAAGTCATTAGTGCAGATTAATGTCTGAAAAAGAATAACATTTATAGATAGCAGTTATTATTTTTTCTTTCCTACAAATATTCTACTTACTGAAGAGAAGCCAGGAGGGATAGTAGCTAGTGGGGAATTAAGTCATCTCTAAAATGAAAAACAAACAAAAGGTTTAATCCTATTTTTACTATCATATTTATGAGTGAGAGAATTACCCATCATTGGACTAGATGTTCTGCTACTTTGCATTTGACTATGGTAGCGGATGGCAACAGCACAAAAAACATTCTAAAATTTGAGTATAATGTACATTTTCACACTTTCAGAATAGCAGTGATAAATTAACACTACATTCAGCATTTTTATCTCTGCTGAGGTGACATACTATAGATCCAGAAGGTGGAATATATAAATCTGAATGTATCTGAAAAGAGATAATGCGTGAACATTGTATTATATAATATTAGAATACTACAGAAGTTCAACATCATAATCTAAATTCATTGAGTAAGATTCTGTTTAAATAGAATATTGAGTCTTAATCTATTTTTACCTCTGTCACTTTGAGGGTAGTCATCTTTTGTCTTGTAATTAAATATCGGTTTGGACCCTCAGGCCTCTGAGACAAATTGGCTGTATCCTTTTATGTTAAACACTGACTTAATTCAGTTCAATCTTTTAATTTCTTCTTCATTTAATTACTTAGTAGCTCAAACTAATAACTGGTTTTGTTTCTTTAAACCTAAACTGTAGTCTTGCCAACACAAATTGCTATATCTGATTTCATATGAATGTTAAGTTGCTTAGCAACTTAATTCTGTCTTCTACTTGGTTTTGCCTTGTTCTATATTTGCTATATTTTAGTGGAGGTTCATTTTGGTCATAGATCTGTATTTATTCTCATTTTAAAAAATGCACAATGAACAGTTTGTTCTCCACACCATGCCTGTATGTAGGTGTGTGGAGCTGCATATATGAGTTTGTGAAACAGCTAGAAAGAGAGACTTCATTTGTATCTTTTTCTTGAATCTTTAGGACTCTTTTAAAATCTTGTTGCTTTTTCACCTTTCATATGCAGTTCAGATTTGTCCCGTTTTGTCTTCTATGTACTAAGATTCTTGTTGCTATCCTCAAGGAAAAGGATTTAGTCATCTCTAGCAGAGCCCAGCACCATTTCATGCATAATTGGCATCCAGGCTTAGAAAAGTCTTGAAACAAATCTGATACTGAGCTTTGTGTGGCTTTTATCCCCAGAGAGAAATTATCCCTTTGGGAGGTTTGTCATCTTTGTCAGTAAGAAAACGGTGTTAGTATTTCATACTTTCATTGTGCTATGGCATACTGGTACTGACTTTCCAGCCAGGTCTGCAGGCTAATTGTTGGTATAATTGAAGATGTCATACTTAAAAAAAGGGATGGATAAAATAAGTGACAGTTTTCTCTTCACTTATTTTCTACTTTTGATATAATAGACACAAGACTACAAAGGAGAATTTGAAGAAGGATAAAGGTAAGTTTTATTTGTGTACCATGAAGAAAGCAAATGGAGTTTAAATATTGGTGTCTATTCCTTCAAATGGTAATTAACCCTATATCAAAGCTATTACTTTATGTTCTTCAGTAGCCAAAAAATATTTTCTCCAGAAATTCTCTATTCACATTTCCCATTGTAAATATGCATAGAAAACCCTGGCCCCTTAATTTCACTCTTTGACTTCCAGAAAGCTGAATTACATGAATTCCTATTTATTTCAATCTCCAAGGCAAATATACTGCATTGTTATTTGAAATTTTATTTATTTATTCATTAACTTTATTTACTTGTTTGTTTGTTCAACCCTCCATCCATCTGCCTATTATTAATTAGTTGCTCATGTCTGGACTAAGTAGAAATATCTCTTATTTTGTAGTATTACCATGTACATTTGTGAAAAACTGTCTTTTGATAGCTTTACATATTTTTTACTCTGTTTTCATTTAAGCAACTATGCAGGGTTTATTGAGGCTTCTTCACCATTACTCACTATCCAAGCCCCTCTATTATGAGCAGATCCTAGGAGGGATATATTTATTTCTTTGGTCTTATAAAGTGATGTGAAAATTTCTCTGCATGTTAGCTATCTTGGGACAAAGCACTAAGTATATTTCACCTAAGGGACTGATTTTTATAAAACTAATTCAATATCAAATGTTGAAATGGAAACAATTTCTTTTTTAGAAAACTTGGAAAAAAAATCTTAAAAAGTGATTAAGAAGCTTTGGTTTTAAGAGCAAATCCCACTCCCCTAATCAATCTGTTTCCTGCATATTAATCATAATAAAGATGCTATAATTTGAAATCTGAATTTTAATTCTGACAAAGCAATCTAATTAAGTTGTATTGGTTCAATCTGTCTTGTTACAGAAGGATCAATTTCTGGGAACATTAATTTGGATTGTATTAACTTGTGCTACATCCTGCAGACAGGAAACATATTCTTTGATTTGAGATCATGTTGGCTTTTATGTTTCTTGGTAATTTTAAGTTTATCTTTAGGCTTGTCTAGGTAAAATATATAGGCTATCTTCATCTTCTAGAGAAGATAAAAGATATAGTGACATCCAGAGAATGTAAACGTTCTCAAGGAACCAAGTTAAATTCTTCATTGAAACTTTAATATATGAGACAATATCCTACTCAGATGCAGAAAATTTTCCCCTATGTGATTGTTAACTTTTGTATTATGATTTCATGAATACAAAAATAATTTAGAGGTTATACATTCCTATCCCCACATTTTACAGATCAGTTTACTGTTAGCATAACAAGAAAGTTAATCAGTGTCACACAGTTAGTATCTGAGACAGGACTCAAACTTAGTTCTTCCTAATTCAAAATTCAACACCCAGTTAACTCAATAGATTAAGAGTGATTATTCATTGGAATGTGGATATGAATGTGAAATGAATATTCCACATGTACAGATAACCTCCAGTTTGCTGTTTGTGTCAATGCACAGGATATGGTATTATATCAAATTTCATGCTGCATCTCCATCATCTATATAGCCTCTTACCATCCTCTCATTTCTAACTAGTACTTTCCAGGCTAGACTACATTCTTTTGTTTTCCAGTAATTCATAGCTAAACCCTTTCCTCTGATATGAATGTGTGTCAATGTATGTTTGAAATACTTCTGATCGCACCACTCACAGTTCCTCTTAATTTAGTCTACTAAATAGCAGCTACTGTCAGTTAGCCTTTCTCACGTCTGAAGTTTCATTAGGGGCATCTCACTTTATTCAATAATAAGAGACTGGATTTATTCCAAAAATTCATGGTTAATGACATGGCTTTGCCATTCAGTGTTGGATATTGTTTATAGATGATGCCTAGGAAACAAATAAATTAGATGTGTCCTCTAAAATGTTGCCTACTTTCATATTCCCTCTGTGTGGGTGAAAGTGAAGGGAGGAAGAGGAAGGTTGCCTCCAAGGTCGAGAGAGAGAGAGAGAGAGAGAGAGAGAGAGAGAGAGAGAGAGAGAGAGAGAGAGAGAGAGAGAGAGAG
>NC_058132.1:436857691-436911788 GCF_016433145.1 Gracilinanus agilis
ATATATATATATATATATATATATTACCATTCCAGGGTCTCATATATATATATATATATAAATATATATATATATATATTACCATAGAAAATATATAAAATAGAAAACCTAAAGACTTTAGCTCCTGAAAGAAGAATTCACTATTTGACAAAAACGCTAGAAAAATTGGAAAACAGTACAGCAGAAACTAGGCACAGATCAATTCATACCATATGCCAAAGTAAAGTGATAGATAAATGGAAAAAGTTTTAAAATGAAAGGTGAAATAATAAACAAATTAGAGGAGCAGAGTTTACTTGTTAGATCTATAGATTAGAGAAAAAATATGGAAAACATTATAAGATACAAAATAGATGTCTGAAGACAATAAATTACTTTTTTGCACAAAAAAACATCAATGAAACTAGGATTAGAAGACCAAAAAGCAAATTTGGAAAATATTTAGTCAGAAGTCTCTGATAAAGGCCTCATTTAAATTTAGAACATCATGAAGAAAAAATGCCTGAAAAAGTCAATACATTGACATCTAAACTGGTTTAGGATTTCAAAAGCAAAATTATCTAAGATAGCCTCATGATTCAGTTATTGTTGATATATTATTTCAATATGCCCTATAAGATATACAGTGAAATCTGAGTTATTTGGATTAATTTAATAGAAGCTTATCAACGTAATCCCATACAGGGGTTATCTTCAGGTCATGAAAATTCTATTTTGATCATTTCCCTTTTTTGTAATAGAGTTGTGAGACTGCAAAATATTTATCTTATTTGCATGCAATATCATTATCCATTCAGTTAATTTTTTTCTCTACTTGCATACCCCATGCTCGCTTTGGGGCTTTGGACAAAGTAATTAATAAATGTTTTTGCATTCTTCATTCTTTCACTAGAAAATAGAAAAATTCTAACAATATGACATATCTGCCAAGAAAGCTAAAATTATACGTGATTTTAAGTACACTGGTCACTAAATTTGCTACAGAATGCAGATTCAACAATATTGTTTTTCTTTGAGGACATTACAGCTTACACTTGTTTAGTAGAAGCACATTAACCAAAAAAATTGGTGATATTCTCCTTAGACTCTATGTTGATCAGGCCTACATAGAGAGTATTTTGTTTATTACTCACCAAAGATTTAAGGAAAACCATTGATTACCTAGCTGGAAGTGAGTGATAAGTCTTTTAATTATACCAAATGAATCTCAGTTGAAGAAAGTAAAGAAGGAAGGAACTAAGCATTTGTTAAATATCTACTTAATGCCAGGCACTGTGCTAAGTACTTTACAAATATTATCTCACTTAGTCTCCACAACAGCCAGGGGAAATAAATATCACAATTCCCATTTTACCCTTAAAGGAACTAAGGCAGACCCAGTGTTACACAAATAGTAAGTATCTGATAGCAGATCTGAACTTATATCTTTCTGATTCCAGACTTAGAATTCTATCCACTGTGCCACCTTAACTAGGTTAGGAATAGAAGCAGGGATAATAATGGCTTAAGGTATTTGAAATACTGGTATATGGAAGAAGAAATGAACTTCTTACCAACAGAGAGATGATCTAGGAGAGATGGAAAGAATTTTAAAAGAGATCTAATTTGGATGTAAGGGATAAAAAACATCCTATCAGTTATTTAAAAGTAGAACAGGCTCAGTAAGAGCTCTTTAGCAAAAGACTTTATTTATTATCACTATTAGGGATTATGCCAAAAGGGCATCCTTGGCCAGATAGAGATAGAATTGAATGATGAGTGGGGTTTTTCCCAACTTTATGAATTGGGATTTAGTGAAGGGTTTCCCCTCCTTTAATCTTTTAAAACAAATAATATCACTTCCTGAGAAGAATCCAGGAGTCCAGTTCAGTAAAATAGAGTTCACCAGATATTCGTGGCCCAAGAAGTATCATTTATATCTCCTTCATAGACTGGTATGCTAAAAGGTAAGAAAATTTATAGTCTTCACTTTGCTGATGCCAAAGATGCTTATTCCTATGTTTAATCAAAATAAGATCTGATGTTTGTAGCCCAAGTTAAGTTTACATTAAATCTTCTTGATTCCAAGGTTCAGGTAGTATTATTCTTCCATTGTCATTTCCTCCAACTAAGTCTTTTTAAAGATTAGGGCTCAAAACTTAACCCTCTTTTCTATTTGGCTTTCTAGTTCCCATCATGTCCTCAGAACTACCACTAAGGCCATGTAAATTCCTCCAAAGCAAAGATCAGGCATTAGAAAAAGCAATAAGACAAGGGGTGGAGTGGGGCGGGAAGAGGCAATACCTCCTAGCATTCATGCAGTCATAGCAAAGCCCATTTCATCCTTATGTAAAAGTTAGCAAAGTTCTCATGATAAAGAACCTTTTGATGATTTCTGCTTCATTTCACTCTAGAGTACACAGACTATGGTAGATGTTTCTTAAAAACTAAATCTAAGACCTTGCACTGTCCTTGAGATTATATATTCCCGAAAAAAAATTATGGTCCAGTAAATAACCAAAGATATTGAAGCATGAAATCCTTTTAATATGCTTTATGGAAACAGAATTGAACAACATTGCTGAGAACAAAAATAGTTATGCCGCTCTTTTCACATAAGAACCTATTCTGATCAAGAAAAAATATTAAACCCCCCCCCTTCTATTCATTGGAGAAGCAAGGAACAAGGGATATATAGTGTTATACCCCGAGAATGTCTCCTTTGATGTTTTTTTTTTAGTAAGAAATAAAAGTTTCTGTTAAAACAACTTGCTTTTTAATCTCAGATTTGAACATAGCATTATGGCCCCAAATGAAGTACCCTTTCTGAGTCATGAATAGTCAACAGTGTGATACAATAACAAAAAACCTATATGTGTGTGTGTGTGTGCAGATATGAATACACTGAATTGCACAGTGTACAGAAAAGGAAAAGAGTAGTTCCAATATACTTTGCTTTACTCAAATTACATGTGGAAAACAACCTATATTTCAGGAAAGATACAGATGAGGGTAGTCAAGCTGAATGAAAAAGTATTCAATATACCAAATAAGAGTCAGTTGAATAAATTCTGGATGTTTATCCTTGAAAAGAGGAGACTCTGGAAGATTGACATGATTTTCTTTAAGAATTTGCCTTTTTTTAAACCCTTAACTTCTGTGTATTGGCTCCTAGGTGGAAGAGTGGTAAGGGTGGGCAATGGGGGTCAAGTGACTTGCCCAGGGTCACACAGCTGGGAAGTGTCTGAGGCTGGATCTGAACCTAGGACCTCCCATCTCTAGGCCTGGCTCTCAATCCACTGAGCTACACAGCTGCCCCCTCTTTAAGTATTTGAAGGGCTTCCAGAGGGGGGAAAAACTGTTGGAGTTGTCTTTCACATCATTGTATATTTGGTTTTATTTGGGGTGTTTGGATACGTATGAGTGTACTCTTACAGTAATGACCAATATTGTTCTGCATGACAATGAAAATGAGGGAAAGAGAAAAAAATAAAATAAAATTCAATGAAGTTTTTGGAAAAAATGTATTTGAAGGGCTACTATATGGAAGCTGGAGAGAGGCAGGACAGGTCCTGTCCAAATCTCAACTGGTTACTTTGGGAAGACACAACTTTCACCAACATGTCTATGGCTATTTATTATGTATGTTGTAAAAGAGGATTCTTGTTCAGGTAGAGGTTGGATTAGATGGCCTCTGAAGTCACTGCCAACCCAGAGATTCTGTGAGTACAAACAGAATTTAGTATTTCCGAAGTTTGCCTGAATCCATAATTTATGTAACATGTAATTTTAGAACCATCTCACTTTTTTAAACATATATTTTAATTAGTTTAGATTTGCAAAATGTTTATGTTAAGGATATGCAGCAATGTCTTTTATATTATAAAAACCATATAATTATATTTTTCAGACATGAAAAATGAATTAGTGCTGCATTATAAGTGGTGACAAATTTCCTTGTTTGTTCTAATTTCACTGAATAGCATAAAGTAGCTTCCTTGGCACAGCTTAGAATAGCTCATTTGGCTCTGAATGCAATAACTTTTGTTAATGTGGAAAGACCAATACTATAGTAAAGTAATTAAATCAAGTTTTCAAAAATTGGGAGATAAAAACTCATGTCAAGGACTCTATTTCACATTTTATCAAGTCAATATTTAGAAATGGGTAGCTTTGAAACAACAGTATAGTTATAGAAGCATTTCTTAAACTTTAAAATATGGTTTTATTTAAAGGATAAGGAAAAACAAAACAATCTTAATATTGAACTAAATGACATGCTACATTATGGCTTAGTATGACAATGTATTTGCCAACTGGAATTATAGCTACTCATATATTTTAGGGAAAGTATGGGTTTTGTCTAAACTTCAGGTCTTCCTCTGTGCCATTCCTATTTTGCCCCCTCAGCACCTAGCACAATGTCTCTTGAACATACCGGGTATTTAAAAAAAGTCTGTTGAGTTGAATTGAATTGAATACCCCTTGGACATAGTGATTGCTTTCTTTTGTAGTGCTTCATTTCAAAGTTATAGAGCCACAGGATCTATATGAATCTGTGTCAAGTAATATACATATATTAAAATTTTTTATTATTTTATTGACATGAAAAATGCCACCAGAAGCTATAAATATGTCAAAAGTGCTACAAAGTCCTTAACATGTTTTTCCTTTGTCTCTAATTGTGTTCTGTTGTTGAGCCTTTGACACAAGCCCAGATAATCATCATTTTCAGTTTCCTTCCATGCATTTGTATTTATAATGACTGACTTGTTTGTCCTTCTTCGAAGAGGACTAATGATATCACATATGTTGTCCTGACTTGTGTGTGGACTGAATTTTTTTTGAGGCAAAGTTGCCCAGAGTCATCAGCCTGATTCTCTCTTCCAGTCATCTAAATCTAGCAGCAAGGCAAAAGTCATGAAGACTTGGAATGACGCAGGATGCAATGTATGACCTTGGCGTCTTTGACATCTAACCAAGGTTTTCAGCACTCCATAGTACTCCAAAGCATTCGGTTGCCTAATGGCCCTTGAAACAAATTGTTCTCATCTACTCATTCTACTGGGGAAGTCTTTACATGATTAGAGTAGACAGCCCCCTAACTGACCAAAGGGTTTGAGACTGATCAGTTACCTTTAACCTAGTTTTGGCCACCTGCTGAGATGGTATACCGAGGTGTGGACAGTGAGCATGCTACAGCTTTTTGGAGTCACAGGTGAGAGCTAGGTGAAAGCTAGACACCAAAGGCAAATGAGCAGTCCTGAAAAGTTATATATGAATGATTAAAAGTCAGAAGAAGCCCTCACATATCTTAGAAAAAGAGAAAAGGCTGTCTCAAGCCAAAAGTTAAAGATTTTTTGTTTATGGAATTGTTTATAAGCCAATATAACTCCATATACATGTAATAATTATACAGTGCTTGGAAAGTTTCTTCTCCAAATAGGGCAAATTCTGTCTTAGACACAGCATTGAATGAAAAAAATTAAATTGCATACCTTTCTTATTTTCCCCCACCAAAATACACAGCATTAGGAATTGAATATTTAGGGATTTCCATGCCTATTTTTTTTTGATTTCAGGAAAACTTTTTAGGCAAACATTACAGGGACAGTGAATAAGAAGCATGTAGCCTAGTTCATCTATTTGGTGATTTATAGTTTATATAACTGTGTTTTACAAGTGTCTTCTGACACTTGGACCCCTCCACACTATGATCTAGTTACACTGTCCTACTTGTTGCTTCTTGCACAGGACACCTCATTTGCTTATTCCCTTTGCACTAGCTATTCCCCTTATTCCCCATATTTAGACTAGTATGTTTCCATATACCACCTGGTTTCCTGGGCTTTCTTCAAGACTCAGATGAAATGCTCTCCCACACTCTAATACCTTTCCTTTGAAATTAGATTCCAGGGGGCAGCAAGACTCAGTGGATTGAGAGTCAGACTTAGAGATCAGAAGTCCTGGCTTCAAATTTGGTCTCACACACTTCCTAGCTTTGTAACCCTGAGCAAGTCATTTAACTCCTAATATTTAGCCCTTACTGCTCTTCTGCCTTGGAAACAAAACACAGTATTGATTGTAAGATGGAAGATCACAGTTTAAAAAAAATAAATTAGCTTCTATTTGAACTGTGTATATTTTATAGGCACATAGTTATTTGCATGTCTTTTGTCCTATTCAAATGAGAGCTCCTTGAAAATAGTGACCAAGGTTTTTGTCTATTTTTTGTAACACCCATACTTGGTACAGAGCCTGCTATATGGTAGATGCTTAATAAGTTCTTGTTGACTTAGCTAGAATTTGTGAAGGCTAGTTAAGTGAAATAGGCTCTAACTACCAAATGAAGTAGTATTGTGTTTTTTTTAAACCCTTACCTTCCATCTTGGAGTCAATATTGTGTATTGGCTCCAAGGCAGAAGAGTGGTAAGGGCTAGGCAATGGGGATCAAGTGACTTGCCCAGGGTCACACAGCTAGGAAGTGTCTGAGGCCAGATTTGAACCTAGGACCTCCCATTTCTAGGCCTGGTTTTCAATCTACTGAGCCACCCAGCTGCTCCATGAATTAGTGTTTTGTGTTGTTCATCTAGGCCTGCAGTCAGGAAGACCCATCTCCTTGAGTTCAAATCTTACAGTTTCCTTATCTTTAAAATACACTAGAGAAGAAAATTATAAACCTCAGTATCTTTGCCAGCAACCACCTTCCTCTCCCCCCAAAATGGGGTCACAGACAGTTGGACATAACTGAAAAATGATTGAGCAACAAAAATAACTTTTGAAAGTCCTTGAGTCAGATGTATTTTAGGAAGGTTATTTTCTTTCTTATGAATAAATTGACTTAGAAAGGGGAAAGATTAGAAAGTAGGAATTCATCTAGAACACTGTTGCATGAGTCAATTAAAAAGATGAAGAGGATAATAGCCATATTATTATAGAGAAAGAGAGAGATATAAGATAAAGTTGTGGAAATAGTAAATAAAACTTGGCACTTGATTGTATATGGGAAATTGAGAAAGAGGAAAGATCAAGTTGCAAGCCTGAGTTTTGGGAGGGATAATCATACCTTAACAAAAACAGAGATGTTTGGAGGAAGTGTAGAGGAAAGCTAAGAAATTCCATTTTCTGTATTTTGCGTAATATATGTCTTTGGGACATCTGTTTGGAGTTGAACAATAACTAGCTGGTGATGTTACATCGGATTTCATGAAATATATTAAGAATGAATATATAAATATAACCATGATTTTCATAGAAACTAAAATTAAATATATACCAATATATAAGAGCACAAAAATAAAGATTATAGAGAGGAAAGAATAGCCATCCCAGGATAGGGCAATGGGAAACAACTTTATTTGGAGATAGATTATTTATAGTAGCTAGCAATAGGCATTGAGAAGAATTATTTATTTAAATACAAAGAACAATATGGAGAGATTTGTACAAAAATAGGATGGAGACAGTATGGATGTAGGGATGAGGGAGAGGATCAATTATGTCATATCTTTCAGAGAGGTTAAGAAGGATGAAGACTAAAAAGGCAATCTATCTGATTTGAGGAATTAAAAGTTGATATTCTTGAAGTAATGTTTTATTTGAGTGGTTAAGTTAAAAGTTTGTATGTTTTTATTGTGGATATGAAACAGAATAATTAATATGGTAAATATTAGTCATTTTATTTGTAAAAGCACTTCAATTTTTAGATTAAAACCATTACATATTTTCCTCATGTAGTGTCATTTATTTTTATATTGAATATTCTAACTTCATATGTAATGGGATTAAAAATAGTACTTTTTAAAAATCAGTGTAGACATTTACTTTGAAAAAACATTTGGAATACTTTATATTAATATTTACTGATATGTTCAGAAGTATAATTTAATTTTTTTTAATTTAAAAAATAAAAAAATAAAATTTTAGGCACTAAGTATAAAAAAGAGAGGGAAGCCCATGTGATGATGAGATCATGAATATTTTTAGGTTTTGACTATTGAACATTAATTAATAATTATGAACTTAAAAATAATCCCTCATTTAAGAAGCATATTTTAGTCATTTGAGCTACTATGTAAAGTGGCAATCTTTATTTTTAAGAAAAGAAAACTAAATTGTTCTCAAATTCTGTTTCAGAGGAAATTACTAGTCATTCTTATCATTTTCATATCTACCCACTTAGAATCACAATATAAACCTCTGATACTGTGTTGATCTTTTATAGCAGTGGTTCCCAAACTTTTTTGGCTTAACGCTCCCTTTCCAGAAAAAATATTACTTAGCCCCCTGGAAATTAATTTTTTTAAATTTTAATAGCAATTAATAGGAAAGATAAATGCATCTGTGGCCATCACTGCTCCCCTGGTTCGCTGTAGCACCCACAGGGGCAGTAGCACCCACTTTGGGAATCACTGTCATAGTCTCAGAGTTTGAATTCTTGAATTCATCTTGAATGGTTTAGTAGTAAATTAGCATTCCTATAAATTAATTTTTAATTAAGTAATTAATTATTACTACAAATAAATTTGCAAATAGGAAATTAAATACATAGGGAAAGTTTCTGACCTCTTCGTTGACAGGTGCAATAAATGGACACTGAAGATTTTTATTGATATATGCCTTACAATATTGGAAATATACAATATATGTAGATCTGTGTATTTTCCCACATTAATTCTAACAGAATATCTGACTGAATTCAAGCCATATTTTTTTCTAATCTTCAAAAAGCCTTATTAGCAGAGGGAAGTGACATTTGAAAGTATAATATTTAAAGGGCTTGTTGTTCCTGGAATATTTAAGCTAATATAATTTAAGCTAAAAGAATAGTTTTCTTGCTTTCTTCTATTTCACTCATTCAGGGATCTCCAAACTCTTAGTATAATATCTAAATATAAAAATATTCCTTGTTTTCCTTTGGTAATCATATGGTTTTAGAAATCTAATTTTCAAATTCATGATTGTTTTATTTATATTTTGGATGTTTATTCTCTTTGTTGAGATATATTAATAAATGTATAATCCAATAAAAGTGTTAGTGAGGAACTAGTCACTTGTTTGCAAATGAATACTTCTCAAAAATTATCTCAGATATGATGATATATATATAAAACAGGATTAAACCTTGCTTTGGCATATTCAATGTATTATCCTGAATATGTTCTAATTATAAAGGGAGGAAATTTTTTTGTTATTTGATTGAAAGGTACTAATTATAAGGGCTCCAATTTAATGGGTACCTTTCTGAAGAAGTGGAAGTGCTGATATGTTCTTTCCAATATGAATTGGCTTTTAAATTTTATGTTAGGAGTATCCTTCTTATTTCTGTAGTACTTTGTACCATTTTTATAGCACTTATCACATAATACCATGCTATATGCATGTCTCACTTTCCCTGCTAAATTGTAATCTCTTTGAGGGTGAAGACATAGTCCTATTTTTCATTATTCTACCTGGTCTACTACAAGGACTTAAACTTAGTAATTATATTATTGAATAAATTAATTATATAACATTTGTATTATTCAGTGAATGAATTTCAATAGCTTTTGCATTATTTAATTAATTAATTGAATACTTTTTTTAAAAAAAGAAATATCCTTCTTGGAGATCCTTTACTAATAATATATTTCTCCTGTGAAAATTATGTTGAGAATTTAATTTATTACTATTGAACTATTTAATGTGAACAAAATGTTTCTTTAGCTCAAGTTAGGTAAAATAAAAATGAACTCCAAACAAGTTTTTAAAAACACATTTTTTATTGTGTATGTCCATCAGTTAAAAAGAAAAAGAAAGAAAACTTTAGTTTCAGAGTTGAGACCCTGACTGCTGATTTAGATCCCAAATTAGCAAGAGTCCAGACACTATAATTCCCACCATAAAGGCCAGAAATGCCACATAATCTTTTTGGTTGGGTAGTGATAATGCAACCTACATCTCAGCTTATAACCTGTGCCCTTGGACAGACCAGCTGTTGCTTACAGAAGAAAGTAAAATAGTCCCCTCTCTTAGAATCTGGGTGATACAAAACCAAAGACTACTTGGCTAGATAAAGCCTCTGCTGCTACCACTACTCAATTCTTTCTTCCCACTTGCCTTGTACCCATCCCATTTTTGTCTTTTATCTAACTCAACTCCTCTTTCTTTGTGACTTTTTTTTAAACATTTATTAATTATATTTTAGAAAAGTTAACATGGTTACATGATTTATGCTCTTACATTCCCCTTCACCCCCCGAACTCCCCCCTCCCCTGGCCAATATGCATTTCTACTAGTTTTAACATGTGTCATAAATCAAGACCTATTTCCAAATTGTTGATACTTGCATTGGTGTGGTAGTTTTGATCCCCAATCATGTCCTCATCTACCCATGTATTCAAGCAGTTGATTTTCTTCTGTGTTTCCTCTCCTGCAGTTCTTCCTCTGAATGTGGGTAGCTCTCTTTACTATAAGTCCCTCAGAATAGTCCTGGGTCATTGCATTGCTGCTAGTACAGAAGTCCATTACATTCTATTTTACCACAGTATATCAGTCTCTGTGTACAATGTTCTTCTGGCTCTGTTCCTTTCGCTCTGCATCAATTTCTGGAGGTCTTTCCAGTTCACACGGAATTCATCCAGTTTATTATTCCTTTTAGCACAATAGTATTCCATCACTTGTTCAGTCATTCCCCAATTGAAGGGCATGCCCTCATTTTCCAGTTTTTTGCCACCACAAAAAGCGCAGCTATAAATATTTTCATGCAAGTCTGTTTATCTATGATCTCTTTGGGGTACAAACCCAACAATGGTATGGCTGGATCAAAGGGCAGGCATTCTTTTATAGCCCTTTGAGCATAGTTCCAAATTGCCATCCAGAATGGTTGGATCAGTTCACAACTCCACCAGCAGTGCATTAATGTTCCAATTTTGCCACATCCCCTCCAGCATTCATTACTCTCCCCTTCTTTCATTTTAGCCAATCTGCTAGGTGTGAGGTGATACCTCAGGGTTGTTTTGATTTGCATTTCTCTAATTATTAGAGGTTTAGAACACTTTCTCATATGCTTATTGATAGTTTTGATTTCTTTATCTGAAAATTGCCTATTCATTTCTCTTGTCCATTTATCAATTGGGGAATGGCTTGATTTTTTTTTATACAACTGATTTAACTCTTTGTATATTTGAGTAATTAGACCCCTGTCAGAGTGTTTTGTTATAAAGATTTTTTTTCCAATTTGTTGTTTCCCTTCTGATCTTGGCTACATTGTTTTGATTTGTACAAAAGCTTTTTAGTTTTATATAATCAAAATAATTTATTTTACATTTTGTAATTTTCTCTAACTCTTGCTTGGTTTTAAAATCTTTCCTTTCCCAGAGATCTGACAAGTATACTATTCTGTGTTCACTTAATTTATTTATAGTTTCCCTCTTTATATTCAAGTCATTCACCCATTCTGGATTTAACTTGGTGTAGGGTGTGAGATGTTGATATAAACCTAATCTCTCCTGTATAGTTTTCCAAATTTCCCAGCAGTTTGTGTCAAATAGTTCATTTTTGTCCCCAAAATTGGGCTCTTTTGGTTTATCATGTACTGTCTTGCTGATGTCACTTGCCCCAAGTCTATTCCACTGATTCTCCCTTCTGTCTCTTAGCCAGTACCATATTGTTTTGATGACTGCTGCTTTATAGTATAGTTTAATATCTGGTACTGCTAGGCCCCCTTCCTTCACATTTTTTTTTCATTATTTCCCTTAATATTCTTGATCTTTTGTTATTCCAAATGAAATTTGTTATAGTTTTTCCTAATTCAGTGAAAAAGTTTTTTGGTAGTTTGATAGGTATGGCGTTAAATAGGTAAATTAATTTGAGTAGAATTGTCATTTTTATTATGTTAGCTCGTCCTACCCATGAGCAATCAATGGTTTTCCAATTGTTTAGATCTAGTTTTAATTGTTTGGAAAGTGTTTTGTATTTATGTTCGTATAATTGCTGTGTTTGTTTTGGTAGATAGATTCCCAAGTATTTTATATTATATAGGGTGATTTTAAACGGTGTTTCTCTTTCTACCTCTTGCTGTTGTGATGTGTTGGAAATATATAGAAATGCTGATGATTATGTGCATTTATTTTGTATCCTGCAACTTTGCTAAAGTTGTTGATTATTTCTACAAGCTTCTTAGTTGATTTTCTAGGATTTTTTAAGTAGACCATCATATCATCTGCAAAGAGTGATAGCTTAGTCTCCTAATTGCCTATTTTAATACCCTCAATTTCTTTTTCTTCTCTAATTGCTACTGTTAGTGTTTCTAGTACAATGTTAAATAATAGAGGAGATAACTGGTATCCTTGTTTCACTCCTGATCTTATCGGAAAGGCTTCTAATTTATCCCCATTGCATATGATACTTGTTGATGGTTTTAGGTAGATACAGTTTATTATTTTTAGGAAAGGTCCTTCTATTCCTATACTTTCCAGTGTTTTCAATAGGAATGGGTGCTGTATTTTGTCAAAGGCTTTTTCAGCATCTATTGAGATAATCATGTGATTTTTATTTGTTAGATTGTTGATATGGTCAATAACGTGGATGGTTTTCCTAATGTTGAACCATCCTTGCATTCCTGGTATAAATCCCACCTGATCATGGTGGATGATCCTCTTGATCACTTGCTGGAGTCTCTTTGCTAGTATTCTATTTAAGATTTTTGCATCTATGTTCATTAGGGAGATTGGTCTGTAGTTTTCTTTCTCTGTTTTTGATACACCTGGCTTTGGGGTCAGTACCATATTTGTGTCATAGAAGGAATTTGGTAAGATTCCTTCTTTGCATATTATATCAAATAATTTGTGTAGTATTGGGATTAGTTGTTCTTTGAATGTGTGATATAATTCACTTGTGAATCCATCTGGCCCTGGCAATTATTTCTTAGGGAGTTCTTTGATGGCTTGTTCAATTTCTTTTTCTGATGTGGGATTATTTAGGTATTCTATTTCTTCTGCTGTTAATCTAGGCAATTTATATTTTTGTAAATATTCATCCATATCTCCTAAATTGTTATATTTGTTGCCATATAATTGGTCAAAATAGTTTTTAATGATTGCCTTAATTTCCCTTCATTAGAAGTGAGGTCTCCCTTTTCATCTTTGATATTGTCAATTTGGTTTTCTTCTTTCCTTTTTTTTAATTAGATTGATGAGTACTTTGTCTATTTTATCTGTTTTTTCAAAATACCATCTTCTAGTCTTATTTATTAATTCAATAGTTCTTTTACTTTCGATTTTATTAATTTCTCCCTTGATTTTTAGTATTTCTAATTTAGTTTTCATCTGGGGATTTTTAATTTGCTTGCTTTCTAATTTTTTAAATTGCATGCCCAATTCGTTAATCTGTGCTCTCCCTAATTTGTTAATATATGCATTCAAGGATATAAATTTCCCCCTGAGTACTGCCTTGGCTGAATCCCACAGAGTTTGGTAGGATGTCTCATCATTGCCATTCTCTTCAATGAAATTGTTGATTGTTTCTATGATTTCTTCTTTGACTAGCTGGTTTTGGAGAATCATATTATTTAATTTCCTATTAGTTTTTGATTTGCTTGTCCAGGTGCCCTTACTAATTATTATTTTTATTGCAGTATGATCTGAGAAGGTTACATTTATTATTTCTGCTCTTGCATTTGTTTACAATGTTTCTATGCTCTATTATATGGCCAATCTTTATGAATGTACCATGCGCAGCTGAAAAGAAGGTGTATTCCTTTTTGTCCCTATTTATTTTTCTCCACATATCAATTAAATCTAATTTTTCTAGGACTTCATTTACCTCTCTTGCCTCTTTCTTATTTATTTTTTGGTTTGATTTATCTAGGTCTGAAAGAGGAATATTTAGATCTCCCACTATTATGGTTTTACTATCTATTTCCTTCTTCAGCTCTACCAGTTTCTCATTTACAAATTTGGATGCTATGCCATTTGGTGCATACATATTGAGCAATATTATTTCCTCATTGTCTATACTGCCTTTAATCAGGATGTAATTACCTTCCCTTTTTTAAATATCATATCTATTTTTTACTTTGGCTTTGTCAGAAATCATAATAGCCACTCCTGCCTTTTTTTTTCTCATTTGAAGCCCAAAAGATTTTGCTGAAGCCCTTTACTTTAAACTTGTGTATGTCTACCCGACTCATATGTGTTTCTTGTAGACAACATATGTTAGGATTTTGTTTTCTAATCCACTCTGCTATTTGCTTCTGTTTAATGGGTGAGTTCATCCCATTCACATTCAGAGTTATATTTATCAGTTCTGTATTCCCCAATATTTTGGTGTCTTCCCCAATTCTACCCCTTCTTCTTACACTATTTCCTTTTAAACCAGTGGTTTGCTTTAAGCCAGTAACCCTTGTCCCCTCCATTGATTTACTTCCCTTTTTACCCCCTCCCTTATTATTCCCCTCTTCTTATTTTTAAGGTCTAATAAATTCCCTCCCCCTTTTTTCCCCTCCCTTTTTTACCTCCCCACTCCCTTGCTCCCCTTGGTTTATCCCTTTTGATTTTCTCAGTAGGGTAAGATAGAGTTTTATATCCCAATGAATATAGCTGCTCTTCCCTCTCAGAGTTAATTAGACTGATACTAAGGTTTAAATATTACCTCTTAATGCTCTCTTCCTCTCCTTATAATTGTATTCATTTCTTCCACTTCCCATGCCCTCTTTCTGTGTAATAGAATATCCTATTTTTCTTATTCCTTCAAGATTCTCTTGGTTTCCTCTCCTATTCACCTTCCTCTTTCCCACCCACCCATATCATCTTAGACCATTTAGTATTCCAACATCTCCCTATGAATAATTCTTCTTATTATTATAATAGTGAATACTATATTGTTGAACAGAGTTCACTACAGAGAATTATACATAACATTTCTCCACATAGGAATACCAATAATTTGATCTCATTGAAGCCCTTAAAGAGGCAAATTTAAAAAATATGAGTTTTCTTACTTTCCCTTCTGCTTCTTATTTACCTTTTCATGTTTCTCTTGATTTTAGTGGTTGGTTATCAAACTTTCCATTTAGTCCTGGTCTTTTCTGTGCAAATGCTTGGAAATGTTCTATCTTGTTGAAAGCCCAAACTTTCCCCTGGAAGAATATAGTCAGTTTTGGTGGGTATGTGATCCTTGGTTGTAGATCCAGTTCTCTTTCCTTTCTGAATATCATATTCCAAGCCTTGTGATCTTTTAGTGTGGAGGCTGCCAGATCCCTTGTGATCCTGATATCTGAATTGTCTCTTTCTGGCTTCTTGTAAAAATTTTTTCTTTTATTTGGAAGCTCTTGAATTTGGCTATTATATTCCTGGGGGTTGTCTTTTCTGGGTCTAGTGTAGAGGGTGATCTATGGATCCTTGCAATGTCTATATTGTCCTCTTATTGTAGAACTTCAGGGCAATTTTGCTGAATAATTTCTTTTAGTATAGAGTCCAGATTTCTATTAATTTCTGCTTTTTCAGGAAGACCAATGATTTTCAGATTGTCTCTTCTAGACCTTTTTTCTTGATCTGTCAGTTTCTCATTGAGATATTTCATGTTTCCTTCTATTTTATCAGTCTTTTGACTTTGTTTTATTTGTTCTCGCTTTCTTGATAGACCATTGGCTTCTACTTGCCTACTTCTTGTCTTTAGAGACTGGTTTTCTGCTATAAGCTTTTGATTTTTCCTTTTCAGTTTGGTCTTACCTATTTTCCAGTTGTTTGATTTTGGTCTTCAATTTTCTTATTAATTCTTTTGATTTGGGGGCATCTTTTTCTAATTGCCCAATTCTAGCCTTTAGAGACTGGTTTTCCTTTTCAATCTGGTCATTTCTGGACTTTTATTTACTTGCCTCATTTTCCAGTTGTGAAATTCTGCCTTTTAAAATGTTATTTTCTTGCCAGATCTCTTCCATCTTTCTCATGATCTCAGATTTGAACTCTTCAAGAACTTGTGACCCGTTTTCATTGTTTTGGGAAGGTTTGGATATGGTTTCTTGTTTGTTCTCCTCTGCTGTTTGCTCTGTTCTGTGAATTTTTTCTGTGTAAAAATTGTTGAGTGTTAAAGGTTTTTTCTTCTTCATTTTTCTATTCTGGTTTTCCTGATGATTCTGGCTTGCCATTGTAAGCTGGGTTCCCTCTCAGCTTTATGCTTGTGCCCAGGATCTGTCTGTGCTCTTTAGGCTCCTGGGGTCTCAAGTCTAGTTGTTCTGGGTCAAGCCTCCTGGTGGTCTGCTTGCTCATTCTTCTGCCTGAAGCTCCTTTAACAGTCTCAGTGAGCTGCTTCCCCAGTCAAGCACCTCTCTGCACTGGGTCCCCACTCAAGGTCTGCTCTTGCACTCAGAATCAGCCCCTTCGCCTGAGCCTGGGCTCAGGGTCTGTGCTCAGAGTCCGTGAGTTCTTTAGCCTCTTGGGGGTTTCTTAAGTCTTGCTGCTCTCAGGAACAAGCCCTGGTGAGCTTCCAGCTACTTAATGGGTGCCCCAAGCTTGCTCTGACTCTTTTGCACTGGCTTTAATGCTGTAGGTGGTGTGGGGTGGGGTAGTAGGTTGCTCCACTCATGTTTTCGTGAGAGCTGTTTCACCCCTTTATAGTATGGAAATGCCCTGATTCCACGTACCTTCGATGCTGCGCCCTGTTGTGGGGTCTGTTCTTTCCTCTGGATTAGTTTTTATGTCTTCTTAAGGATTCCTATATGTGTGGGTTATGAGAGGTCAAGCAGCTGCTTTTTACTCTGCTGCCATCTTAATCCTCTACCAGGTACCTGATTTTCTTTGTGACTTCTTTATCTCTCATCCTAATATTAATAAATTGTACTTCCATTTAAATTTCTTTTTACCCACATTCCTCTAATTTTCTTGCTTAATTTAATTAATTTACCTTGATCACAACCTCCCCTACCAGGGTGTGTGTGTGTGTGTGTGTGTGTGTGTGTGTGTGTGTGTGTGTGTGTGTGTGTGAAACTGAGATAGAAATAGAGACAGACAGACAGAAACAGAAATAGAAGAGAAAAAGAGATGAAGAAGCAAGAAGAGAAAAAGAAGAAGAAAGAGGAGAAAGAAAAGTCCCTTTTCTTTTCACTGACACTTTCTGCTACTACCATTTTTTAACAACTCCTCCTCCAGGTTCCCACTACCCAGATTTGTCATCAGCTGCAGATCCTGAAAAGTAGTTATTATTGATCCCTAAGCCATCCTCACTTTCTCAAAGAGTTTGGTACTTATGCTCTCTTTTTTTCAAACCAACACCTTCAGGTATATATATAATATTGACATGCCTCAGACATTCAGGTAGAAAGTCTAAAATGAAATTCCTTAGTAGCTAAAGTAAAGGAATAGGGGAGGGAATAAAAGAAAGAAACATTTATATAGCACCTACTATTTTCTAGATCTTGTGCTAAGTACAAATTCCGTCTCGTTTGGTTCTCACAATAACTCTAAGAGTTATATGCTGTTATTCCCATTTTACAGTTGAAGAAATTCAGGCAGATACAAATGGTTGTACACATAGGACCTGTCTGAGACTGGACTTCAACTCAGGTTTTTCTAAGGCCAGACAATGGTCTCTTTATACTGTGCCACCTATTTACCTATGAGGATCCATGCGGGAGACCTGGAGTCAAGAAATCTTAAATTTTAATTTGGCCTCAAATACTTTTTGTGTGATTCTGGACAGATCACTTAACTTTTCTCAGCCTCAACTTCCTCATCACTAAAATGGAATTAATAAGAACAATTACCTATGAGAATCAAATGACAGCATATGTAAAGTCCTTTGAAAGTCTTAAAGCTCTTGATATAGGTTAATTGTTATCATTGTTATTGTTGTTGTTGCTACTCTTATTCCTCCCTCCAAAACCCACCCTTTTCATAACTTCCTTATATCTGTCAAGGGAATCACTATCATTCCATTCTTTCAGATTTACAACCTTATGTCTTTTCAATTCTGCCACCATAATATCTCTTGTATCTAGTCTCTTTTGCCCATTTTTTTTCTGAGTTCATGTTTTATATCACAATCTATAGATCACATGCTAAGTTGACAGCAGATTCTTCAGTCAGGAAACTTGATGATGGACAAAATATATACATATAAACACAGTCACCACTATAGTTTAGACCCTTTTCATCAGTTACCTCAATAATTGTGGTAAACTACTAATTTATCTCCTGGTTTTTAATATTTCTTCTTTTTGAATCTGTCCTCAAAGCAGCTGTCAAAATAGTACTGACTATGAAAGTGTGTTTTGCATGATAATAATTTTTTTAAAGCACTGACTCTTTTTTCTGAGGATATCTCTTCAACTCCCAACTTTGATGCCTATTAGCTCTGTGAACTTGGTCAAATCACATAATTTCTTTGAGCCTTAACTTGCTCAACTGCATAAGTGTGGTTGGACTAGATAGTTTTTTGAGTACCCTTCCTACTCTGCATCTACAATCCTACTCTGTGAATGCAATGCAGACTTACCTCAATAAATATGACCATCAAAAAAGCATTTATTAAGTGAATACTAGAAAACTAGAATTGTGAATAGGAAATTCACTTAACTATTCCAGAATCTTTGGTAGCTGATTATTGCATGGAACATTTTCTGCTTTCAAATTATCAGACAGAAAGCTAGGAGAGACGTTGGTAATCAGTTTAGTGTCCAATTCCCTTCATTTTATAGTTGAGGAAATTGAGGGTAAAAGAGATTAAATGACTATTTGATACCCAAGTCCAGCATTATTTCTATTGAACTAAGTTGACACTGATAAAATGCAAACTTCTTTGGTGTTTAAAATTCTTGGTGGTCTCACTCCACCCTATATTTCTAGATTCACTTCTTATTATTCCCATTATATTTATTCATATATATTCTCTATGTTCCAAATTTTTCCTTTTCTTATTTCTCATGTATGACACTTCATCTCTGTGTGAGATAAAAATGATGACACAAGTGCCTCACTCACTCAAATAAACAAAACTTGAAATCAGAAGGTAGGAATAAAAAGAGGCAGTTGTTTAGTTCCTTCATGAAAGAGAGCACTTCATTGATAAACTAATAAGTACTGCTTGACTGGGCAGCAAAAGGGCAATGTATACAATTCCCAAGATAAGACTCTTCCCTGCTCCCCTCTCAGGCAGAGCCCTGAACTACAATCCAAAACACCTGTGGCTGAGTTGTAGATTCTTCCAACCCAGTTCAGGTGAGGTCAAGAGGAGCAACTGAGTTGTTTACTGTCTTCTGTCTTTCATCACTCTCCTTCCTAAGTTTGTCCCAGAGTCCTCAATCAACAAAAGGTAACAAACTAGCCTTTGTAAGATAAATATTCATTATGAAAACAGCACTCTCAATTCTCACTCACACAATCTCCAACTTCTATAATTTTTCCATTCCTAAAATGCTTTGTTTTCGTATCTCAACCTTGCAAAATTTCTAGCTTCCTTCAAAGCATTCTACGTCCTACAAGAAGCCTTTTGCTATTTTTCCAGTTATTAATGCTTTTTTCCACAAAGAAATGATTTTGTTTTTACTATGTATATATTTTCTACAAGGAGATGGTTTCAGATTTAGAAAGACCTTTATGTTCAATAAGTGACACATACTGTCAGTGTGACCCAGTATAACTTACTTTTTTTTTTTTAAACCCTTAACTTCTGTGTATTGGCTCCTAGGTGGAAGAGTGCTAAGGGTGGGCAATGGGAGTCAAGTGACTTGCCCAGGATCACATAGCTGGGAAGTGTCTGAGGCGGGATTTGAACCTAGGACCTCCTGTCTCTAGGCCTGACTCTCACTCCACTGAGCTACCCAGCTTCCCCCCCCTCTATTTAAGATTTTTGCATCTATGTTCATTAGGGAGATTGGTCTATAGTTTTCTTTCTCTGTTTTTGGTCTACCTGGCTTTGGGATCAGTACCATATTTGTGTCATAAAAGGAATTTGGTAGGACTCCTTCTTTGCTTATCATATCAAATAATTTGTATAGTATTAAGATTAGTTGCTCTTTGAATGTGTGATAGAATTCACTTGTGAATCCATCAGGTCCTGGTGATTTTTTCTTAGGGAGTTCTTTGATGGCTTGTTCAATTTCTATTTCTGATATGGGATTATTTAGGTATCCTATTTCTTCTGCTGTTAATCTAGGCAATTTATATTTTTGTAAATATTCATCCATATCTCCTATATTGTTATATTTGTTGCCATATAATTGGGCGAAATAGTTCGTAATGATTGCCTTAATTTCCCCTTCATTAGAGGTGAGGTCTCCCTTTTCAGCTTTAATACTGTCAATTCGGTTTTCTTCTTTCCTTTTTCTTATTAGATTGACCATTACTTTGTCTATTTTATCTGTTTTTTCAAAATACTAGCTTCTAGTCTTACTTATTAATTCAATAGTTCTTCTACTTTTGATTTTATTAATTTCTCCCTTAATTTTTAGTATTTCTAATTTAGTTTTCATCTGGGGGGTTTTAATTTGCTCACTTTCTAATTTTTTGAGTTGCATACCCAATTCATTAATCTCTGCCCTCCTTAATTTGTTAATATATGCATTCAAGGTTATAAATTTCCCCCTGAGTACTGCCTTGGCCGCATCCCACAGAGTTTGGTAGGATGTCTCCTTGTCCTCAGGGTCAAGCCTCCTGGTAGTCCCAGGTCTGCCCCTCTGCCTGAGGCTCCTTCAGCAGTCTCAGTGGCTGTTTCCTCAGGCGTGCTCAGGTCTGCACCAGGTCCCCTCTCGAGATCCAAGCCTGCGCTCGAGATCTTTGTCCTAGCCTAGGGTACTGCCTTCACCTGCGCAGACACTTGGGGAAAGTCCCTGCTTTGGAGATCATTGTCCACGCCTAGGGCAATGCCTTCACCCGGGCATAGGCTCGGGAAAGTCCCTGCTTTCGAGATCTTTGTCCGAGTCTAGGGCAATGCCTTCATCGCATAGATGCTTGGGAAAGTCCGTGCAAGTCCCCCAGCCACTTGGGGTCCCACATCTTGCAGCTCTCAGGTACAAGCCCTGGGGCTGCTAGTGATTTACTGGTTGCCCCAATCCTGTTTTCACTCTTGTGTGTTGGCCTTGGCGCTGTGCGTGGTGTGGGTGGGTGGGGGTGGATGGGCTTCTTCCTCTGGCGTTTTAGTGAGAGCTGTTTCACCCATTTATAGTGTGTAAATGCCCTGATTCCACGTACCTTCAATGCTGTGCCCTGTTGTGGGATTCCTTTGTCAGTCTGGATTCATTTTTATGTCCCCTTGAGGAGTCCTGTATGCTTTGGTTAGGAGAGATGGAGCAGCTGCTCCTTACTCTGCCACCATCTTCCCCATAACTTACTCTTAATGTCCTATATTATTAGCTACAGAGCAGTGGCTGATCTCCTTTAGTAGAGACAATTTTCTTGCCAGGAGCTCCTTATGCCAAGCCCTATTTAATGTAAATATATTTATTTAAATGTTATTTATATAAATATATAAATAAATGTTATTTGTATGAATGTATAAATATATGACTAGGTATATACCTATATATATATATATGTATATATATATATATATAGATATATTTATGTTTTTTATCTATCATTTTCCCTTGGGAATAATATAAGATCTTTGATAGAAGAGACTGTTGTGCTTTTGTTTATGTATCCTTCACACCTAGAATGGTGCCTAGCAACAGTAGGATCTCAGTGAGTGCTTATTTTTGAATTGATTTGAAAAACAACTATTAATTCATAATCAGAGTACAATTCTTTGCCATAAATAAAGGGCATAATAAATAACTTTAAAGGTTAATAAGATTCATTAGATTAGGTCAAAATTTTGTATCCATATAAGTAGAAATTAATTATTTCATCATAATATATATGTTACTTAGGTCAATATGCATATATTACATACGTCAAACTGGAAAAACACAGATTCATTAAAGTAGTTATAAAGAACAAGTCTTTAATCAGGATGAGTGAGAAAGAGTTCTTATGACCACCACAGAGTCATGAGTAATACCACACAGAGCCAAGATCTGAGACTCTGGAAAGATTGTCCCTGGAAAATACACTTATGAATGGGAATATCCATCATAGGAATTTCCAAGGAACTGAAGAACTTGGGGTCTTATGTACACTTTGGGAAATAAAGGAAAGGAAGGTCAACTGATTAACTGATTAACTTACATGGAGACAAGGAAAGGAGGATTCTAGCCAGGGGCTGGACTACAGAGGAGTGGAGTAGATACAATGGGAGATACTTCTAAGACAAAAAGGTACTTAATATTTGATTATATCTATTACCATCTAAGCTGAGATCATTGGGTACTTGAAAGTTTATTGTTCAGTCTAGGACAAAGGTCAGCCTGGGAGTTCTTTGAAAGCAAGTTCCCCTTGGGAGAAAGGTAAATTTGGGGATTTCATAAAACAAGGTTGTCACACATATCTTAGATTTTTAAAAATATATATATGTTTTTATTACCTAAATACCTGATAGTTATAATAACGTTCATTTATCAGAACTATTTTCTTAACCTGAAATAAGGTTATTTGCTATATAAATTGAAGTATATGAGAAAAGCTAATAAGCTTTCTGCTAATATATGTCTGTCATTTTTAATTGCCTTTAAGTTGAGGTAAAATATACTGCCATCTTTATTTTTTTTTAATCCTTCTCCTTAATATGTACTTCCTGGATCAATTCTTAATAACCTTAACTACTGAAGCATTGGTGACATGAATCTTTAGCAATTAGCCCTTCATAGTAGCAGTTATAATCAATTTCAGAGATAAGGGTGTTTTTTTTTTTTAATTCAATTAGTGAGATTCACTTAAGCACCTGGATTCTTCAAAAGCCATTGAAGTCTTCGTGGATTTGGAATTTTACCCAAGAGTAGTCATTAATAGATCAATTTTAGCTTGGAAGGAGGTCTTTAGTAGAATGCCCAAGGGATTTGTCATTATTACGTTTTTGTTATGACTTGGATGAGCCAAACCTGGGAGAGATGACTCATACATGGAATGAAAAAAAATCAGTGTCCAGAGAGTTCTTGACAGGCTAGAACACTGATCTGAGTTGAGTAAGCTGTATTTAATAGGAATAAATATAAAGCTTTGTAGTTATGTTTTCTTTTTTTTTAAATCTACACATAAATACAAGTTGGGGGAAACTAGACTAGAAAGCTTTTGCTTGAAAAAAATACACTCTAAAACAGTGTATTAGAGGCAATATTTTGAAACAAGCCTGAAATCTAATCTAATAATCCAAAGAAGTGTTTTTTTAGATGAGGAAAATATTGTGATGTTCTAATCAATAAGAGAAGAGATTTTTTAATAATACAGTATTACTATCCTATGTTAAATGGAATACCCACAGACACATGAAAAAGACATAAATCCTACTTACTAACTTCTAGGCTTTTTTTTTTTCAATTTTTTTGGAAACTAAATAAATTTGTAAGTTTCAAGGCAAGGCCATGAATTCATTTCAAGAAGGAAATATTGGTAGCATCATTCAAAACTCTTAGTTATTTTAGTTGACTTTAGAAAAGAAATTAATTGAGTGCCTCCAGGGACCAAGGGAATTGTATTTCAAGTGGACTATTTTATTAATATTTTGAAATGAAGTAATTTTTTTAAAACTAGTCAATTATCTGAAAATGGGAACAAGAGTTCCACCTTGACAAGCAGAATGTCTTAAAATAAATACTGGGGGTGTATTAAAACTCATCAGAAATTGCATGGAAAAGATTTCCTCTTTCACTTGACAGCTCACTAACGCATTAGCAGCTTCCTCCTGGGTGTTGGAATTAATTCTGCCACAAATATATTTAGTGTATTTCAGGTTCCCTCCCCAGTAGGTTTCTGCTCTTCATTCTTCAAATTATTTCTGCTTTTCTATATGTCGTGCTGCGTAGAAAAATAAGATTTTGAAGGAAAACTGATTACTTGGGATAGCAGGAATAATTCTATTCAGTTGTTTTGGTTTATGGTGTTTCTTTTCTCCACTTTAAAAACACCACTATAGGGGGTAGCTGGGTAGCTCAGTGGATTGAGAGTCAAACTTAGAGATGGGAGGTCCTAGGTTCAAGTCTGGCCTCAGACACTTCCCAGCTGTGTGACCCTGGACAAGTCACTTGGCCTACATTGCTCTCACCCTTACCACTCTTCCACCTAGGAGCCAATACACAGAAGTTAAGGGTTTAAAAAGATAATAAAAACACCACTATCACCGCCATGATCATCAAAAACACCACCACCATCATGAACAACAACAAAAACTAGACAGTATTTTTTGGTCATTGATAACCTTGCTGCTGGCAACCAGTGTTCATCTATTGTCATTCATTCTGTTAAACTTAAGAAATAAAATTGGACTAATATTGCTGTCACTCATCCTCCAAAGACAAATTTATTTCATGCTACAAAGAATCAATATTTTCAAGATTTTATTTAAAGAGCAATATGAAATGAACATGTGCTTTTAAGATGATCAATTCTAATATATTTGATATGGAATTTTTCCACTGCTTAATTTGTTTAAGCTCAAGAAAGGCTGAATGGTTTCCTTTTTTGTTGTTGTTGTGATTATCATCTATTCTTCACCTTGGTAGTTCCAGGCATCTATAGAAATTATTTCTTGACCAAAAAATAAGGAAAGAAAATTTCAGACTCCTCACACTGAACTGTGTTTTTGTAGTTGCTAAATATGAGCCATATTTCTTTGTAGGGGATACAATTATTCCACTTTTTCTTAATCTTGCTTTCTCTTTTGTCCTGCTTTGCTAATTAAAAAATAATGAGTATTGTTTTTGCAAAGAGAATTATTTTACCAGATGATGGTTAGAGAAATAAGACTTTTGGAAAACATGTAAACTAATAGAAATTTTGTTTCTCAGTAGATCTGAGTCTATCTCCCTACCCCCAAGCCTGTTTAAGATGTTGCATAACCTATGGTTATCACTTTGCTAATAAAATAAAGTAAAATATCATTGTTGCTATTCTTAATTAAAAAAACCTACTTGTTAGAAGCCAATTAGCATAGTTTTATATTTCACTATTTTAAAAACAGTATATAATCTCTTTTAAATTTAGAATTTCTAGAAATATAGCATTAGCTATATATACCAAAGTTCATCAATTACACAGACAAACCATAAAATCATTTCTCTTTGAAAAGTACATTATCTTACTCAATTTGTCCCTTATTGATATTGTCAATTGACATAGTAAATTGCCCTTTAAAATAAAACTACTTTCATCTCCTAATACTGTATAAAATATTGAAAGTATCAAAAGACTAACAGATTTTAGTTTTCTATTTGTTTTCAGTTTTGTGTTCTGACTTTCCTAAGTTAATATTAATATTTTCATAAATGATTTTTTATCTACAGCAACACAAGGTCTACTGAGGTGAAGACAAAAAAAATCACAAAGCATTGAACTTTAGTTCTACTGACATTTTAAAAAATATTCAATGAAGATAATAGCAAATGTAACTGTAGAGAAGTCTAGAAGTGAGCTGATGGAGGAAACTAATTTGGAATTAAGTTGTATTTTTTATAATATGTATTTACTAGTCAACTGTGTTGTAGCTCATGAACTAGCTGTGTGGCAAATTACATATCTCTAGGCTTCTGTTATCTCACATATAAAATGAATTGTGTTTGATAGTTTGGCCTTTGTTTAATGAACTTAGCCATTAAACATGTTAGAGTGTGCTGAATATATTGACAGAGCTCATCCCTACAGATTAATTTCCAGAATTAATGGAGGCTGAGTAATTTGAAGCAATATAGAGGATGTTGAGCTTGACTTTATACTAAAAATATCACAATTTGATATTAAAAGTGATTTCCAACATTGAATTTTTATAATGGAAATGCTTTTCAAATTATATCAAATCCCTTGGTGGTGTGCAACATTTTGTGCATAATTTTAGACTTTGTTATTGGTAAGGCCCATGAAAATTTTAAAATTCAGTGATCTTATATTGATGCACATTTTAAAACCAAATCCCTAAACTAAACTTTTCAGCCTAATATAGACCATTTAAGCATTTAGTTAGCTGAATCAAACCATGGAAGGTAGAGATTATCTTTTCTCTGTAGTCCCTTGAGCATATTTGGCTGGTAGGAATAGAAATATCATATTTTTGCATTGAATAATGGATATTTATCTTAAAGTTATTTTAAATACTGAGATCATTGATATATCTCCCTCTATAAATGCAAGTCAGCACTTTCTCTGGAATTTAAAGTTTTAGAGCATGGGTCAGCAACCTTTTTGGCCATGAGAGCCATAAACGCCACATTTTTTAAAATGTAATTTCGAGGTCCTAGGTTCAAACCCGGCCTCAGCCACTTCCCAGCTGTGTGACCCTGGGCAAGTCACTTGACCCCCATTGCCCACCCTTACCAATCTTCCACCTATGAGACAATATACCAAAGTACAAGGGTTAAAAAAAAATAAAAAAAAAATGTAATTTCGTGAGAGCCTGTTATGCGCAGAGAAGTATCCCAATAAATGAGTCTTGAGCCAACAATGCATAGGGACTTTATTGTCTAGCTTGAGCTAGGGTCTCTCACGAAAAGTTAGTGAGAGACCCTGAGCTGTGCCTGGGCTAGAGTTTTTATGGAGTAGTAGTCAGAATGGAACCTGGTAGAGGAATGTCCTTAGGTTAGGAAATCTTGTAGATAAGGGGAATGTCCTAAGGTATTCTTGTAGATAAGGGGAATATCTGCAGGGAGGAGATCCTGGGGAGAAGGGGAAGGTCTGCAAGGTAGATAAGGTCAGTCCTGGGAGACTGGAGGTCTGCTAGGTTGGGATTCTTGTGGATAATTCTATTTCACCATAATGTCATATAAGGGTCAGGATTTTTAATTCTGACCCTTTCTAGGTTCCACAAGCTGTACAGTGCTCACAGTGCACGCTCCTGTAACAGCGCCTGAAAAAAAATTGACTTTATGGCTTCTGCAGAAAGAGCCATATCTGGCCCTCAAAAGAGCCAGATATGGCTCCAGAGCCCTACTTGCTGACCCCTGTTTTAGAGCAAGAATTAAACATTGAAATGTAATTTGATTTGCTCAGCATCACTGATACTTCATGTTAGAGGTGGAATGCTATCTTTTTAGCTTTATATAAAATATCTTTAATTTGATCATAATACATAAAACATTTGTGCACTTAAAATAGTTATGGATTTAATAATTCATAATTCTGTATTGGGATATACATTATCTGTTCTTTTTAGTATATATAAGAATATTTTCAACTGTACTTTACACTTTACAAAGTACTTTCCTCACCAGTCTTAAAGAGAAGTACAAATATAGTGGGGATTATCAAGGGAAATGTTCCCAAAACATTATTATTCCCATTTGACAGAAGAGGACATTGAAGTTTTGAGAGGTTAAATGACTTCCTAAAGGTTTCATAGCTGGTTATTTTTGGAGCATCATATAAATTCAGATCTCCTGGGTTTAAATTCATTTTTCTTTTCACTATACCACCACACCTCCTTTTGTATGCCCTGGTCTCATCTCTATCCTTTTACTTAAAATTTAAGAAATTATTATCAAAGACAAGCTTTTCTTTAGTCTAATATATATAAATAGATCTATAAGAATGAAAGAAAAAGATAGTTGCTAGGAAAGTGTTCTGGTATGTCTCAAAATTAGGAAACTTCTGAAGTCAAAGAATTGAATGAGGTCCATTCAGTAGGGGAATATTTTAAATTATAGGAACATAGCGCTGTATTTTGAGCATATGGGTGCACACTCTCTCTCTCTCTCTCTCTCTCTCTCTCTCTCTCTCTATATATATATATATATATATATATAAATGTATTTATATATATATACACACACAAACATGCACACATATAGACATCTTATTACACTGAAATGAAATAAAATAACTGAAACTGTAAATCCAGTAGCTTAATTTTTTTGTATTATCTGTGTACATCATCATCTATATTTGGTATGACATCTTTCTGAAACATGAAACTTTGAGATACACAATTGGATTTGCTGTGTTATCGAGCAATGACCATAATATATTGAATATTTCAGTGTTTTGCTACCTAAATAGGAAATCTAACTTCTTATTTTTTTTCTCCTCAGATCTGACAGTCTGGTAGTTTGAACTAAATTAGTTTGCTGCAGTGTTTTATTTATCAATCTCCTACAGTTCTGCCTTAAAACCTGATAAAGAATGGTATAGGTCATGTCTTCAACCAAATTCAGCAAGGATTTTACTTGGTTCCATTGGTTTGTTGTTGTCAAGTTTTTTTTTTATTGACAGTTATTTATTTCTTTTAAGATAAATCCCTCTTCCCCTAGTCAGTAAAATTACTCTGATTCACCTTAAATTATATTAGAAAGACTAGTTCTTTTATTCTTATGTCATTACATACATCTCCTTTTTTGTATGCTATGAATCCTCACTTATTTTGAAGCTGTGGTTATTTCCTGTGGTGCTTTTTAAAAAATAACTCTTACCTTCCATCATAGAATCAATATTAGGTATTGGTTCTAAGGCAGAAGAGAAGTAAGAGCTAGATAATTCCGGTTAAGTGATTTGCCCAGGTCACAAGGCTTGTAAATATCCTAAGTCATATTTGAACCCAGGACCTCCTATTTTCGGGCTTGTTTCTATCCATTTGAGCCACCAAGCTACTCCCCCCACCTCATTGAGTTTAAAAATATACATGAAACTCTTTCAATGCATTATGTATTTTTGATTTTTCAAATATGTTAAGGTTCCAATTAAATTTATAAATAAGCTCAAGGTAACTACTCTAAGGATTATGTATACATATATACACTAAACTATGTATTTGTAGTTTAATATTATTTATATAATACAGAGTGGAGTGTCTGTGAGTAGGGGCATTTACCTTATGCTCATGAATGTATTACATTATTTATGTAGAGACACACTTATAAATTAATTTGACTAAATCTATATTTTATGTATCTTTTATAGTGATATTTTTCTTTTTCCCTGAGAGCAGGTATTATATAATTTTTCTGACATCATGAGCATAATAATATCATTGCTATTGGAAAAGCAGATAATATTATTGACTCTGCCTATATTAGGTAGTGCGTATACACTTAAATGATTAATTTTTTTTTGTAGTTTTAGAGGATAAGATTTCTAGAAAGAGTTTTCAGAGGAGTAAGGAGGTTTTTGATCTTCACTATAATGTAAATTATTAGTTTGCTATAGTCTTATAATAGAAGTTTTAATGGAATCACTTAATTCATTAACTCTCCCAAGTTTATGGCAATATAATCATGTCTTCTGAATTTATGAAAAAAGTATATTGTCAAGAAAACTCTTGAGGGCTCTACTAAGAGAAGTGGGAGCAGTGTAACATCTAGCAGTACAGTGGACCACTTAATTTTATTTTAGGTAACTATTGTTCTTTAAACAGAAGAATCATTAATACACAATCACCGGAGAGACTTGTTTCTTTTGTTTTTCTTCTGCAAGCATGTCAATAGATCTCCATTTTCATTCACCTTCTCCTTAAGGTGTTTGTGTCTTAATTATCTCCCATGTAGGGAGATGAGTTTCTGAGTTACTGAGCAGCTGTTTCTTTTAGAAATACTTGGTATCTGTAATAGTTTTCCTCTAAATGACAATCTCATTTTTGAAAATCCAAGGTTAGTTGTGTAGTAAATGAAAGAAGCCTAGGTAATCTTTCTCTAGTGTAGAGTATAGCGCAACATAATTAAGTAACTTAATACTTAACCTTCACCAGATAGGATGAAGCAAAGTGTGATGGGTATTTCTTCTCCAGATTTGAACAAGGTTGTAAAGCTCTCCATTGCAAAGTTAAGGAAATTATACATGGTACTACTTTAGTGAAATGATTCAGATGCATCAGATCTGAAATAATATAATAGAGAGGGGACCCTCTCAAAGTTATCCCCCTAATTCCTGTAGGGAAGTTAAAGACAACTTCTGGGATCAAAAATTTTAAAAGGGCCTAATTGTAGTTGGGATTGAGGGAGACAGTGCCAATAAATTAGAGATACGATCTTAACCCTGTGTTTAAAGTAACCAGTTTTTAAAACATCCCAAAGATTAGAATCACAAATGGCTAATCACACACTGGTTTGCTGTACCAGTCATGACCAAACCTTTCTGAATAAGTTATCAGACATATCTGGTTGTGACATGGAGGGATGCCCTTGTTAACCAACTTTGTATGCCTAAAACCTAATTTTACCAAGAAAAAAATAAAACAGCAACAGCATTAATCATATAGGTCAATAATTATCCATTGACAAACATTTAATGTCTCTGAGGAAGTTAGGTAGTGCTTACTTGAAGTTGTTTTTTGTTTGTTTGTTTATTTTTAACAATAGCACTTGGCTAATGACATTTTCCTACAGGTACCTTAGCCAAGTATTCCAAATCATTTTGTAAAGTTTGTCCTATGGCAATAAATTAATCACTAGTTATGTAAGCTGGACTCAAGCCAATGGTTTGGAGATAATAGGATCTTTATCTCATCAATTTCATGAACCATGTAGTTCCCATTTCAAGAACAGTTTTAAATTCATTTCTAAACATGAATTCTATTTTTATATTATGTCAATCAAGTATTCTCTCTAAAGGAAAGCTGAGCGTAAGGCCCAATTATGGCTTTTGATGACTTTTCCTACTGTTTTAGGACCAGTGCTTCTCAATTATTGTGGGCAAAACTAGTATGTTTCCCATAGAGGAGAAAAATAGAAGTAAAATACTATTGATATTTTGACATGGATGAAAGATTTTGGATGTGTTTATGTGTGTATATGTGTGTGTTTGTATGTGTTAACTAGAATTCTATTTTTTTGGCTACAGGAATGAAGAAAATAAGTTATATATATATTATTGATCTTTCTCAAAAATCATATCTGAAATACTTATAGTAGCAGAAATACATTTAACTACTTTTAAAAATAATGAAAGTTACATGAAAATAAAAAGAAATTTTAAGCAATTTAATCAATTTTGTGAGTGTAGAATGATCATTTCATGATATTTCAAGAAATGCATAGCTTAAAACATAGCTTAATGTATTAGTGATTGGTGTTATTGTTATTATTTTTAATTATATTCTTTTTAAGTTCGCTTCCCAGAAGCTATTAGTTCAATTTTTGCTGTTAAAAACAAAAACTAATGGTAGTTGAATATTATTTTTTTATTTTTTTAATTTTTATTTATTTATTTATTTGTTTGTTTGTTTGTTTGTTTGCTTATTTATTTATTTATTTGTTTGTTTATTATTTTTTGAGCCCTTAACTTCTGTGTATTGACTTATAGGTGGAAGAGTGGTAAGGGTAGGCAATGGGGGTCAAGTGACTTGCCCAGGGTCTTGACTTATAGGTGGAAGAGTGGTAAGGGTAGGCAATGGGGGTCAAGTGACTTGCCCAGGGTCTTGCTGGGAAGTGTCTGAGGCCAGATTTGAACCTAAGACCTCCCGTCTCTAGGCCTGGCTCTCAATCCACTGAGCTACTCAGCTGCCCCCGGTAGTTGAATATTAAAAGAAATACTGAAAAAGTATTCACAATCAGAATGTTATCTTCTATGTGCCTTTAATAAGGTGTTCTTTGTTTTTAATCTTTACAAATGATTTTTAAACAGTGGGAACTGGTATATTTCAAACAAAGGGATGTCTAGTTTTTTATAACTGTATAATCATGTTCAAACAAGGAGCAAATATACATATCTATTTGTCACCCAAATCGTGTTCCCAGTGTCCAAATATTACACAACTAGTGATGCTATTCCATCTGTACATGAAACTGCCTGGAGAAACTGATGCATTATTTCCATGTTAATTGCCTATAAAATCTGCCACTTTGGATTACATATAGAGCCCATCATTATTTATGACCATTGCTCTGATCTTCACATTCAATATGATTTTTTCTTTCTCTCAAGTTTAATAATTAATTCTCTCTCTGATTACAGAAGATGAAAGAAGTGTTATGTGATTATTATTAATATTGATAGCTGAATCAGTAACAAAAAATTGATTATTGCTCTATTTGAAAAATTCAGCAATGAAACAATTAAAAAGTCCATTCTTCTCATGGTACTCTATGACTGTGAAGCTTGTAATAACAAAATTTCCAAGCAATTAAAATTTCAAGTTAATAAAAGGGGAATGGAGAAAGTGAAGGTGAGCATTTTGCCAATAAATTGAATAATTAAGTTTAAAGATACCAGAGAACTATATGGCTGTTAAAAAAAAAAGAGAGTTTGGTTGACCATGTAGTGAGAGCTAGGTATAACAGCCATAAGTAGTTTCCCTACTCTGTTAATAGACATGAAACATAGTTTTGGCTTTATAGACTATAGAGAATTCATGGGAAAATTTGGAAAAGAATAAAAATCTATTAAAAAGCATAGGTGGATTACAATATGTGCCATCAGTTAGAGCAGTTATTGTGAACCTTTTAGAGACTGAATGCCCAAATTGCAACACTTAAAACATGTGACACCCTCGCCTTACCACAGAGAGGGGAGGGAAGAAGCACTCCCATTGGGCTGCTAGGCAGAGGGGCAGGTCATGTAAGAAACATCTTCAGGTGCCCATGCAGATGGGGAAGGGAGCATCCACCTCTGGAATACTCTGGCACATGTGCCATAGGTTCACCAACATAGAGTCAGAGTATCTACATCAATGATATCACATATCTATCAAAACTGAAATGTCAAAATAAATACCACAGAAGTGCACAAGGTCAAATAAATGCTGACAAATGTTTCTTTTTTATATGATGCTGATTTAAGTTCATATCCTTTAATGCTTATGATTCTATTAACCAAGACTTTCTATTATAATTTTTACTAAGATTGTTATTCATGGAATCTACTTAAGAGAAATAACTTTATTAGACAACATCTTGGTGACTTGGATAAGTCTCTCTACTTAAGAAATGTTAGATATCTACTAGATAAAGATTGTGTTGTTAGTGAAAGTGATGGATTTTTAAATATACTTATTTAAATAATAAGATATAAATCTATTTTGTTTATATACAATATATACAATAGCTATTATTTATGGATATGTGTTTGTGAATATGCATTACTGAATATACAGTATACATAAGAAAAATTATGGAAAAATAAAAGTTAAATCTTTCAATTATTCTCTAATACCTCTTCTCTCTCTAATATATTGAATGTCTTCATTTTTATTCATTTTTACTGAAATACTACTATTTTATTATTCTCTTGGACTAGAATACTTTATGAATTACAGATGAAATTGGAATATATTACTTGTTGAACCAACCTCACTTGGACATATCAAATTTTAGGTTATCTTTGGTTTATAAACATTTGAATTTTAAATAAAACTAATTATAATCATAATAGAATAGAGACTTTTTCATCAACTTCTAAAATACTAGGACCAGGGAGTACCCCTTGGAACCTGAATGAGGTAAAGTTAGTACAAATACAAGGATCTGTGACTTTATATAGTATATAATATATTAATTCAGTTTGCTATCATAAGAGGTATTATAGACATAACATTAATAGTCAATTTAAGTTTATAAATATTTATTAAACACCTAATATATGTAAAGCACTGAGCTAGTCTTTTGGGGTACAAAGACAAAAATGAAAGTGTCCTTTTCCTAAAGAAACTTGTGTTCTATGAAGTGGGAGGCAGTGATATTAGAATTTTAAAGAATGTTTTGGTCAGGCTTTTGAATCAGTAGTCATTTACAGCTCAGACACTGAATCAAGGACATGTATGTTATTGCCAAGGAGAGGAATGATGCCCTCCCATGGGGCTGTTGTTTTGAAAACAGAAAATTAAGTTGGATGGATCATGGGCTTAAGATTTATCTTGGTAATTCATATGTTTCTAATAGCAAATGTAATTTGAATTTGTTTTCATAATGTTGAGAAAAAAGTTTTACTACATGATAAATTATACTTTCTTTTTGTCAAAATATAATAAAATAACCTCTTAGAGAAGTGTATCAATTCAGAGAAATTTCATACTATATCCTCTTCTTATTAAAAAGAAGGTCTAGAAGCAAGAAAATAGAGATACTTTAGAGCAATAGGTCAGCAACCTTTTTGGCCTTGAGAGCCATAAACGCCTGCGGAAGGGGGAGGATGGAGGCAGAAGACCCTGGAGTGTGGGGCAGGGGCTGAAGGGTCCCCTGGGGCACATCCTGGGGTTCTGCCTGGACTGGCCGGTCAGGAGGTAGAGCCAGATATGGCTCAAGAGCCATATGTTGCCAACCCCTGCTTTAGGGAATAGAGAATAAAGCTACTAGTTCAAATTGGTGAAATCTTCTTAGCATTTTTTGAGGGGGAAGGGAGTAGGAATTTATTTTTAATTATAAATTCCATTTGAACCATATTTAGAGCTAAAAAATAGAGGTGCTGGATCACCAGTAGTGATCATAAATTTGACTTTGGTAAAACACTACTGTGTTCCACATCAGAAATTGTTCAAAATCTGTGATGAGCTTGATCTATGCATTACTAATGGAAATCCTAGGGATTAGTTTGTTGGGATGAACAGATATATTTTTAATTAAACTGTTTCTGTGCCTATAAACAGTATTAGTGTTTGTTACACCAATACCAGCTTATATGACAATTTTTAAACTAATATATTATTTAAAATAAAAGGTTTTAGGACATTAAGTGATGAGATAATGTGGATTATGATGAGAGTAATAAGAAATTGATATACAAGGAAGGTGCAAAAATTTGTTTAAATAAAAAAATTTCAACCGTTTTAACCAACACAATTTTAGATCTTGCTCTAAGTAAACCTTTGCTTTTTTGCGGGTGTAATCTCCTATGAGGTAATCATAGTTAATCAAACCCACTGAATTTTTTACTTATTATGATTCTGCTCAGTTGTTTTATGTAGGTCTGGCCACTAGTTAATTTGATATAAAAAGCATTCTATTCTACTCCTCAAAAAACTCATCATATTTTTGCTTTTCTTTCTAACCCTAGAACTTAGTATAATACCTGGAGCATAGTAAATGCCTAATAAATTATTGTTAACTATTGATGACATATTTTTGAGTAAAACAAAAGAAATGTTCATCTAAAAGAGTTATATTAATGGCAAAATTGGTTAATATTTAAATGAATTGTTACTTTTCCTTTTGAATTTTATTTTCAAATAAACATTAACAGGTTAAAAATCAAAATATAATGTTCATTTCCTTTTCTCATTTATCATAGTGAAATATACAATGAAACATGATATAATTTCATCTTTAGACAGTTGTCAGGGAGCTTTCTCCCCTTAACATTGGATATATTTATAATACTAAAAAGATTATCTTTGGTAGATTAGTTTACTTTTTGTCCTTTAGTTAGATAGCAGATTCCACTTATTAAATATTCCTTGATGAGAAATTACTGCTTCTACATCTAGACGTCTATTTTAAATTTTAAATTTTAAAAATTTTAAAAAGTCCTACTTCACCAGTATTACAAGAGATCTAAGTGAAAAATAACCTCAGTGAATAGTTTTTCAATTAGGGTGCAAAAACCTTTTAAAGTACCATTTCTGAAAGGCAGACTGAATACATGATCGAAGTTGGTTGAAGTCATATGGTAAAATATCAGTCACAATGATTTAATTAATTAGATAAAGGATCTATTCTCTTCTTGATTCACAATGAATTTATGTCTTTAATGTTCATTAACATTATTATATGTTGTGCATGAAACAGGAACACACTGGAGAGAGATCATCTCTGTCTCCACTATTAAATCCACTTAACTTGTGAGATTGATTTGAAAAATGTGAATTTCACCAGGTATATAATTTGGAATGAAAGAAACACTGAAACTGATGATAGGTTTAATTCAAAATCTGTTTCCCTTTCAAATCTTTTAATATTATTTCTTTTTCAAATGAGAAGTTATATTACTGCTATCCTAGCTTTTTCTTTGGCAGTTTATTTCTCTGAGATCCATTTTGTCTATTTATTTGTCATTGTGTTTTGCAATTGTATGTAGATTAGGAAGGTTTGTCATACAAAAGCCTAATACAACAAACATGGAATTCATAACAAAATAGGATAGTAGGTCAGCTTTGTTGATGGCATAAAAGTTACCATATGAAGGGGCAGTTGGAGGAAAGTGTGAACAAATCTGATCCACTGTAGTCAAGAGGTAGAATGGGAAAGTTAGCCAACTTAAATCCTATACCCTACAGACATAGACCTCAGTAACACAAGTTAGGAAGATATAAAATAATTTTTAAAAAAGAATAGAAATTTAACAATATAAAAAAAAGATCTGAAATTCAAACGATTCCATTTCTCATTAAAAGACAAGAAAAAATAGACCTCTTTATTCAGGTTCAACTTTTTCCTGATAGGGAGATGGAGTTCAGGGTTAATAGGATACAGGAAATGCAAGAAACAGAATAAAGCAGAAAAAAAGGTACAACAAATGTGGTAATTTTGTAAAAGAAATTAAGATGCAGATTTTTTTCTTTACATAGGCAGTTAGGTGATACAAAGGGTAGAGTGCTGGTTTTGGAGTTAGGAAGATCTGACTGAGTTCACATCAATGCTCAGATATTTATTATGATCCTGAGCAAGTCATGTAACACATCTGTCACAGTTTCTTCATAAAATGGGGATAATAAAAGCATTTTCATTCCTGGGTTATTATGAGGATGAATGAGATAATATTTGTAAAATGCTTAGTATACTGTCTAACATATAGTACCTAACTAAATATTATTTCCTTTCTTACTTCTTAATTTATCAAAATTGACTGTAGTGTTAGTGCCTTATTCAGAGAAATGTGTTCAAGTATAGGTGACATAATCGAATGAGTCCTGGATTAAGAAAAAAAGAAAAACTGGTTTCCAATCTTAGTTCTGACCCAAAATATCTAAGGAAAAAAAGTCTTCATCAATAATAAAGTTGATTGGAATAGATGTTCTATAATGATATTGGATTTTTTCCATTAAATTTATGTACACCTCCCAGAAGCCTATGGTCCTTCTGAGAAAATTTCAAGGCTTAATGATAGGAGTTTTATGGTAAATGTTTAACAACTAGCTCTCCAGAGAGGGCAAATATACACAAGACCCCTCTGTTTAATCTGTGTTAACATTTCCTCCATCATTTTCTAAAATCTATAATCAGCAACACAATATATCAAGCCTAATTTATAGCTTTTCTGTCTTTCAAAGTTGGACATGCTCACATTGAAAATGTCACAATTGTCTTGACTAACAAGCTGGTTAAACATGCTTCAGCACATCACTAATTCCAGAGAGCCTAGCACTACTTTTCTGATACCACAGTTTCTGATTGTAATGCTGCTTCTGTTTACAACACTTCTTTTATATTGGTCAACATGTAAAATAAGGACAATATACTAATTATTGACAGTATCTAAGTGAACACAATAGGCAACACTGATAAAGCAGAAAAAGTCTTGGAATTAACTTCATCTATGTGTGACTTTTGGACAGTTATTTAACTTCTCTTTGACTTATTTAACTTATTTTTTTTTAAATAGGAATTATACAACTTACTTCCAGTATACTATCATACCATGAAAAGTCTCCATTTTGGAAATTTACTGATGAAATTACTACTCACAGCAAATAAATGCTGCCATGTACCCACTTTTTTGGGTTATTGAGGTGATTTCCTCTAATTTTTTAAATATTTTTTGCCATTTTTATTTCATTTTTTTATTTGCCATTTTTATTTTTTGGCATTTTAAAATTTCCTCTTATTGTTATTCATAGAATAAATTGAATGAGTCTATTATCATCTCTTTGAAATTTTGTTGTGATAATAACTAAAGCAAATTTAAACAGAAAGGACATTCAAAATCTAGAGGTAATACTCATTTCAAAACCATACACTTCCTGACCTTATTCTGCAAGCTAGTTGTGTTAAGAAGAGTGTTTTTTTTTTTCAATTCAGTGTAGGACTGCTCAAGATATAAGTAGAATTGTTATTTTCTTAATATTAAGAAGCTTCAAAGCAGCTTATACCTGCAGTAAACTTAAAGTTAAGTACTAGAAAAGATATGATCCAGGCTGTTGCAGCTGTTCTCAGACTGAACTGTATTTTTATAAAACTTTGAGTAGCATGTTCAACTTCTGGAACATTCAGTATGAAGGGACAGTTCAGTGGGTTTCCTGCTGATTTTTAAAAAATCATCTAGCAAAACTCATAGCTATGTTCACAAACATGAAATTATTTTAATTCTGGAAAGAAGAAGTTGAAAAAACTATCATTACAAATCACCAGTTTGACTATACTTTCTTTTTAAACTTAACATCTAATTGTATTATACATTTTATTATATTTGAATATAATGTTTATTATTGTTCTGAAACAAAAGTATTAGCTGTTATTTTTGGGGACTGAGGCAAGTTGAGTGAAGTGAATAAGTCCATCCAAGGACATGAGGTCAGGTAGGATTCATGGGAATTCAACTCTTGCAATTCAATAGAAATATTTATTTTGTTAAAACTAATTATAGCAGAAATTGACCAATTTATTTTTGAAATTTATCATTTTTTTAAATTACCAAAATGATTGCTATTTGATATAAATTTAGAGGTTTGCCAGTTAGATTTTTGTCAGGAAAATTAAAACAATAATTGTTCAAATTTTTTTTAAAATGTTTTTAAGCATTCTTTTTTATTATATGTAAAAAAAAGTTAGATTTCATTTCCACCTAAAGGAATTTGATGTTGATACTAGATTTTCAAAATGAGAAAAACCAAAAGATCATTCTGCAGGCTTAAAAATCACATTTTATTCATAGTAGAAAGACTACTCATTTATTTTAATAATTATTAATAATAATTTACCTTTCATAATATTTCTGTCACAATACACCACTGAATAATAATGGAGAGGATATCTTCACTCAAATATGAACTTTAAAAAACTTGGTGTGCCTATGTGCATATACACATATGTGTATATATGTACATGAGTGGAAAGTGAGATAGGACTTTTGATCCAGATATTTTAAAAATTATATTAAAAATAATATGCCAGATGTAGTTTTTAAAACTGAAATTGTTTGCTAGCAGCTGAAGGAAGATATTGGAAAGAGACTTAATCTCTTGAGGCCTCAGTTTGATCCTCCACCAATTGGGGAGGGTAGACTAGATTCATTATTTTCTTAACTCCTAAAGCTCTAAATCTATGATGTAATGTCTTGACATAATTCCTATCAGAATGCATTCAATATTTTCTTTTTTTTAAATTTTTTTTTATTTTGAATATTTTCTCCTAGTTACATATTTCATGTTCTTTCCCTCTCCCCCAATTCCCCCCTAATCCCCCTTAGGCGACGCACAATTCCACTGGATTTTACACATATCATTGATCAAGACCTAATTCCACATTATTGATAGTTGGACTAGATTTATCATTTAGTGTCTACATCCCCAATAATATCCCCAACAGCCTATGTGTTCAAGCAGTTGTTTTTCTTCTGCGTTTCTCCTCCCACAGTTCTTCCTCTGAATGTGGCTAGTTTTCTTTCTTATAAGTCCCTCAGCCTTGCTCTGGATCCTTGCATTGCTGTGCATTCAATATTTTCTAACAATTTTTGCTACATAAAGAAACTTATTTCTGTACCAGGTGTTCTTAGGCTTAATAAAAACTATGATACCATGCTTGATTGTCACAGTACCTTTTCCATTTATTTTCTTAATCTACATTAAATAGATTTGTTTTATAGTATAGATTGGAATTTTGTATTGCTGGTCCCTTTCCCATCCCTCCCCCCCCATATTTACTGAAAAAGTCTTGAGCTTCTGTCCTTTAACATAGTTATTATTTTGTGAATGTTCCAAAATATAGTAGTAAGTATATAAATTAAATTATGTAATATCCATTATTTTATTAGATTGGCATGGCCAAAACAAGAACAATCAGCTTTTCTCTATTTACTATTTTCTAATTAGTTTACTTATTTATTTTTGTGAAAGTATTTTGTAGTTGCATTCACATATATCCTGAGTATATTTTTGTAAGTAGAAACCCAGATTTTTTGGCAGCTACATGGTACAGAGGGTAGAGCCCTGGGTTAGGGGTCAGAAAGACTCATGTTCATGAATTCAAATTACCCTCAGATATTATCTGTGTGACCCAGGGCAAGTCACTTTTAATCCTATTTGCATTAGTTTCTTCATCTCTAAAATGAACTGGAGAAGGAAATGACAAATCACTCCAGTATCTTTGCCAAGGAAACTACAAAATGGGCTCCTGAATAGTCAGACATGACTGAAATGACTAAATAACAATAAATCCAACATTTTATATATTTTTAGTTTTTTTAAATTCTTTTCTTTGTGGATTTTTTTTCATAATACGTAGCAACAGTAATGCTTTTGTGGGTTAATTTTATTTAAAATTTTTTGTTTTATTTTTTTTAATTTCTCCAGCATCACCATCCTCCAAGATTAAAAAAAAAATAGATCCAAAAATTATAATAACAAATAAAAATGTTTTAACAAAGTAAATTCCCATATTGGCTATGACCCCAATGAGTCTCATTCTGAATATTTAGGCCATCACCTCTATGTCAGAAAATCTGCTGTTTTTCTCATCACAAGTTCTTTGAAATCATGTTTGCTCACTGCTTTGATCTGAGGTATTAAAACTTTCAAAATTATTTTTTCTTACAATGTTGTTATTGAATGAATTGTTCTCTTTCTGCTCCTTTTACTCAGCACCAAGTCTTCCTAGGTGTTTCTGAACCTATCACCTCCATTATTTCTTATGGAAAATATTATCTCTTTATATTCATATATCATGATTTATTTAGCCATTTAACAGTTGGTCAAGACCTTGGTTGTTTCTAGTTCTTTGCCTCCACAAAAAAAGCATCTATAAATATTATTTTTTTACATAGGATATTTTCCTCTTCTGTGCCTCATTGCAGAGCAGGGTGCAGAAGTTAATTTTATAAACTACTGTGTTTCTGAAAAAAATTTCAATGAACTTTCAATTTTAACTCTAGAATTTTGTAAGTAAATTTTCATATCATCAATAAATCAAAAATATTTTCTTCTTTTTTCTCTTTCTACAGGAAACCATTCCAAATCCTTCTTAATTTTAATATCTCTACTCTATTAATCATTTGCCATTTATCCTTTCAATAGCCTGTTCATACATTTTTTGTTGTTGTCTTCGCTAAATTTAGAACTTCTTGAGGTCAGGAACTAACTTTTGCCTCCTTTTGTATCCACATATTTTAGCATATTGCTTGGCACATAGATACTATAATTATTGATTGATGAAAGAAAGAAGAGGAAAGCAAGGAAACAAGCATTTATTAACTGAGTACTACATACCAGGAACTGTGCTTAGTGCTATTATTTAATAATTGAAACAACCCTATGAGGTGTATGGTATTATTATCCCCTCTATATAGCTGAAGAAATTGAAACTGAATAAGACTAAATGACTCATATAGGGTCATATAGCTGGTCTTGGGTCACTTTTGAATTCAAGTCTTTCTGAATCTAGTTTCAGCCCTCTCCCCAGTTTGCAACCTCCTTCTTCCCTATACCTTTACTCTTCTTTTTCATTCATCCTAGACATAAATGCCCTAGCACTTATCCTTTCAATCTCTTCTTTTATTCCTTTTTTATAATTTGTCTCCCATAGCCGAAGTTTGTTTTAATTCTTATTATTTCCTCTTCAATCCTATTCTCCTTCTTAACTTGTTTTTCTTCTCCTGGTCCCTAATTATTTCTCTACTGATTTTTTTTCCTGTATCATACACTAAATTATTTGTGTATATAGGTGCATTAAGGATGGTAAATTTCTCCTTTTTCATTTCTTTCCTAATGTATTCATTTTTCCTTCTTTTTATTTCTCCTAAGGAAAGAAAATAACACTCAAAGTCTAAAACAGATAAATATTTGTCACTTTCATTTGACAAACACACTTAGAATGTAAACTGGGAAGGCTAGGCAGACCAGGAGAATAGCTGCAATGTACTGTAGCAGAGAAGAGCCTTCCAAGATGTTCTTCTGTCTACTGACTTTTCTTACGTTTCCTATTTTCCTCACTCAGGGTGCTAAACAATCCTAGCCAATAAGATTTGGTTGTGATTATATATTTCACTGTGAAACTCTGTCTATAATAGCCAATTTTCAGCTGGCTGAAGTAGTTGTTATTGGAAATGGATGAATCTGGGCAAACAGTGGATCCAGGTCTCTTAAGTATACATTCTTGGCAATCTTGATGAAATAGGCTGCATTCTGTACCGAGCACATCTGACTTGAACAGAGATCATCAGTCTCAGGTTTGCATTCTAGGAATTCTTTTTTTTCTGTATGCTTTAAATATCCTGATCCTTACACATAATGCAAAATTACTCTAATATCATTTATCGCATACTAGCAACCTACCATTTGATATAATTTAATCCTTTTCTAGTTACATTTTAAACCTGTATTCAGTGGATTATTATAAAGGTATACAAGGCATAAATAGTCAGAAAAATTAGTAGACAGAGAAATTGCCTCAGAGACAGGAACATGTGGGTTCAAGATTTGTCTTTGACAATTACTGGTTATGTGACCCTGAACAACTCTTTTATGAGTATAAATTGTAGTGTTGGTGATGGTGTGTATTGATCAAGGGGATTTGAACATCAAGCATTCTCTGTGCCAATGAAATTTCATGGGCTGGCTGAAAGATTCCTTATTAAGTATGATTTCCCTCCCTTTTTGCCTCTAAAGTTTTTCCCCTTCAATTGCTATTTTTAAAGATTTCATTGAGAAATGTTTGTATGTATTAAAATTGAGTTGAGATGCCCCTTACTGTTTGCTATTCCTATATATTTATATAAAATATTATATAATTATAGACATTGAAGTAATAACATATAGTTAATAATATTTAATATTCAATAATAGTATCTACAGCTTTGCATAAAATATTTACTCTATGTACAACTTTGGAAGAAGTGATTTTTTTCAAAGTGGAAATTAAGACCAATATCTTTTAAACTAATAATAGTTTAAGAATGGGATAAAGGAATAAAAGAATAAGGGGAATTGAGTTTACCAGTTTTTCTTTATTAGACTCAAAATACTAAGGGTAAAAAACCAAAAAATTCTTTAAAAAGTATCTGACATTTCCTATAAGCTTGGCAGAATATTATGAATGTTTATTCCACAAATACTAGAAATATAGTCACAAATCAGATCTATTGCTAAAGATCTCTGCATCTCTGAACCCATAACCAAGCCACACTTGCCTGTCCACTTGTATGACAGCCTGGAAATGGCAATCCTATCCATAGATAAGAAGAACATTTCTTTTCATTTATTTTAGAATCCATTTTTAGAAATCCATTTACATGCATCTTAAATCTTATTCTATGTGGGTATTCTTCTGTAGAATCATAGATTCATCTTGGCCAACCATGAATTCATGCTTGGTCAAAACCCTTGCAAACACATATCCCTTCTGTTTATGATGATCTGACAGAGTGATTTGAGTGCTGACAGGGAACAGTAGAAATGGAACACAAACCAAATGGCATTTTCCAGACCAATCAGTGCTAAGAATATTCCTTTACTTTTCAGACCAAGTGATATAAATTAACAGTCCTCCAAATCAGAGTTGACAGCAGTCAAATATCATAATATCAATATTTAGCAATAAATGAATGCTTCAAGGAGACACAAAATCAACTTTGGGTCAAGGTATAAAAAGATCAGCCAATAATCCAGATAGGTTTTTTTTTAATCTATGTGATGATGAACTCTAAATATTGAGAAAGAGGTAGATAACTTGAGTTATCTTCATTTTTCCTAATGGTACTTAGCATTGTATATTATAGATAATATTCTTTTTTTTGAATTTTCTATATTTTTCTTTTGTTTTAACAATCAGAAAAGAAGGTAACAGTAACTAAATTGTAGTTACCAAATTATTTTTTAAGTAACTTGATTTAAAAGTAAGACTTGATTTTCTAAAACCTATGTTTCACATTCACCCTCTTTATTTTGAAAGTAATTATAGGAACAAAATCTGGGACTACATCTGATCTATGTAGGGCAGAGAAATTAGAAGTATTCCCTGATAATGAGGAATAGTTGAGAATGTCTGAGCTTAACAAGGCTGAGTCATAACCTACACATCATTTTACATTGACTAACCACGTATCATTATAATTCTGACTTCTCCATAAATCTCAAATTAATTTTTTAAATTTTTTTGTTAAAGTTCAGTTAGGAATTGAGTTTTTAATAGTCAGAGAGATATACAAAGCACTCTACATACTCTATCCCATTTTAAATTCACAATGAAGTAAATAATGCAGGAATTGCTTTGCCTTACTTTAGATGAATAAACAGAAGTTGATAGAACTCAAATACATATTGATAGCAAAAAAATCATATGAAAAATGAAATGCATTTTCACACACACACATGAAACAAGAAAATATAACACTAGAAACACAGCAAATAGGAATAAAACTCTTGTTATTGAAATCATACTTAGTTTGGTTGCCTGACTTCTGGAAGGTAGAACAAATCTATTAAAGAGTCCTGAAATGAGATGATGCATGCCAAAACAAGGTATCCCATTTTAAAATTCAATGTTGATTTAAATTAGTGATGTATCAAACATGGCAAATGATTTTAAAACTTAGTAAGTAGTTTCCTATCCTGTTAAATATTTTCCAGTTGTTGAATCCAAGAATGCAAACTCAATGTTTTGCCCTTAGTTTTGGTTGCCTTAATGGCTTATATACTATATGAACAAATTATTTACCATATATATATATATAGAGAGAGAGACACACACACACACATATATAGCAAGTATATTAAAACAGATATACATATATTCTTGCAGTTTTACTGATTTGCACTTTCACTGGTATAACGAACTCCCTCATGGGTTAATTTTCTCTCCCAAAACATACAACTTTTTTTTTTCCAATTTATAGTTCTAGAAAGGTTCCTTGGGTGCTGAGAGCTTAAGTGATTTCTCTAGGATCACACAACAAGTAAGTGTCTGATGCCTCTGCATTTTTATGTACGTATGTTCATATATGCATAAATATAAATAAAATAAGAATAAAACTTTTAAGTCAGCATGGCATCATCAGTTTAATGTTCAAAAGAGAAGAAATAGAATACTCAGATACAGGCACCATATCTATAAAAAGTCCTTAAATTGCCTCTATATTTCATATTTTTAAACCTTTTTTTCACTAAGACCTTTTGAATAAATTTTTTTCTAATATCAGTTTTATTTTATCACTTAAAAGTGAGACTTGTATGCTCTATAAGATGGGTAGGAGATTAATACATGGTTGTTGAATAGATGAACCTATTTTTATCTATTTGAACAAAGTAGATAATATACATTATAAAGTTTTTTTTAGCTTTTTCATAATAGAGTATAATTTATCTACTGGATAATAAAGAGACATAATGTAAATCATTAATGAAAGACAGTCATTTTGCTCCTCTTAAGATCACAACATTATATTTGTGCAATAATTACCAAGTGAAAAAATCTAGAACCTATACTTCACCCTTTCTTCCTTCTTTGTTAATGAGAAAAAACCCCTGAGCTTTTTGTTACAATGAAAGAAATTGCTTGAACTGTGATACAATATTAGGTTCCTATAGCTGAAAATTTAGATGTTTGGGACATTACAGAACCTTAAATAATACTTTGGTACTCCTCAAATCCAAATATTTGACCCTTGAAGTCAGGGACTGTTTAACCTTTGTATTCTTAAAATTTTGTGCAGCACAGGCTGTTTCTACTATTTGTCGAATTGAATCCAAAAGATACACAGCTTCAAAACATGTCAGTGGAAATTGTTCCACAGGTGCATTTGTTGGTTATATAGTAGAACCTTAGGCAAGGGCATAATATTAGTCTGAAGAGCATAATCTAAAAGAACAATGGTACATCTGATTAGAGAAAAGCTGGGAGCATGTTGGCAGTGAAGACAAAGCTTTCCCCAATCCTTTTTCAAAAATATGATATTCAATAGAATCCAGCTTGATCTCATTTGTTCAAAATAATTTTAAATAGAGATCTGTAGAAAATTCTGCTATATGGTGTTTGTATTATATATATATGTATATATCCATATATGTATACACATCCATATATATGTTCCTAGCATGGTAAGAATATCACTAGTGCACTGAGTTCATTGATAGTACTATTGCTAATGTACTTGACCACTGTTATTGACTCTGTTGCTTAGGAGAGAAAAGTACCTCAGATTTTCTGATCTTTTTGATTTATAATATTTTTCCTAAATTATGCATTTTACTGATAATACTGCTGAAATCATTAACGTGCAATGAAGCATCCAATTATTATATGTCCTGCTGTTTTCAATTCTGGCAGATTGTCAGCCGTAGGATCTGAAACAAGCCACATAATGTGAATGGTCTCTCTTTTGTGAGTAGCTGGGTAAGCTGACATGCAAACTGGCTTCCTTTGGTTTCCTTCAGTTGCAAGTAAATTCAATAGCACAAGCAATCTAAATCCAGATGGTTTTAAAACTACTTGTACTGCAAAGGGGAATTCTTGGAGGATTTGCTCTTATATATATACTCTCTTTTATTTCTTTTCATTTTTCCCTCACAAATCTGAAAAACTGGTACTGAAACTTGCACTTAACCAGAAGAAAAGTCTATTCCTTTTAAGACTACAAATAGCATTCTTTTTTCAAGTTAAAAATGCACAAGGGGCTCTTAATCTTAAGTTTCAGTATTTAACAAATTCTTTTGAGCAATATGCCCTGAAAAAAGTTAAATGTACCTCAGCTTAGACAACTCATGGAAGGATTAATCAGAATTGGTATTCTCAGGATTTGATGCATTTTTGGTTCTTTGCTATAATATTTCCTTAAAAAAAACCTTTCTGTAATGACTATTAATAGAGAATATATATCAATGAAACAAATTCCTTTACCTTTTTTCCCCCATTCTACATTCTTAGCCAGAAAATGGATAAGAAAAATAGTCAACGACAAAAAAAAAAATCAAACAAGGTCACATGTCATATTTGAAACCCAATATATTTTTACTTACTGATTTAATCATTCTATGAAATCAATATTGGCAGCAGAATACACTGTAAGGACATATTCTCTTGGACAGATTATAGTATGATTTCTTTTCTTTTCCATATATCACATCTCCCATTACTTTTTAAAAATGTGAATATTTCATTTATTTTCTCCATTATCCACAAATTTTGTCTTACCTAACAACTATATTCAAATTTCCACCAAACTGTATATTTTCCTCTCTAACCCCTTTCCTTTAATAATCTAAAATCATTCATAAATGGAATAAATGATGATATCAAATAATGTTACTCTTATTCCTGTATGGAAGAATGTGTATTTTGTTGCCTAATTAGCCATTGTTTTACTATGACAGCATCATAGGCATTTTCTACTTTTCTGATGACCTGAATAGTTCTCTTAAATCTGTAGTTATTTTCGGTTTCTTTTTCAGTTATCTCATTTAAAAGAACTCTCTCTGCTATATCACTTATTATTTGTAACTTATTACAAAAGCCGTGTTGCTCTAATAACAAGGTGCTATCGAACACCTCAAAGAGAAAACAATTATAGCCGCTTTATTCTGATATTCTGTTTGCAAATTGGACGTGTTATCAGTATTTTGACTAGCTTTTATAGGAAATTGTGGAAAGGTAAATTTCTCTTTTAGCACCTGGTGCTGAACCAGGACACCCTTCTTACTCAGTTACTAAAGATACATGGCAGAGGATGTAGATGTTTCTGTACTAAAATTGCAGTTTTGCAGCCTTACATGTCCCTAGAAACAAATATTGTTTCTTCCAAACATTGCATTTTTTTTTCTTTGCTTTAGTGAAACTTTTCTGATTGAGGAGAGTTGAGTTAAGCTTTTTTCTAAAATCGGCAGTTGCTAATGCTGCAAAGAAAAATGATCCCTCATATTTCCAGGTGAGATACATCTCCAAGGTGGTGGTATACTGCCAACCTTTGAGATGAAATGGAGAACAAAAAAGGCAGTTGGAATAGGGTTTGTTTAGGGAGATTAAAACTCTTTTCAGAGCAGAGCTATTGGTAATGTCTTGGGATTCTTAATCTATAAAAGAAAAAAATCATGTACAAAAGCTGCTGAACTCAGTATGCTAGTAAAACAAAAGGGACAATTTATAGTACTAGTTCAGAAGAGAAAGGCCAAAGGATAATTGTTTTAAACATCCATAAAAATAACTTACAAATACTTATGTGCATTTTCAGGTATGATCTCCATTTTCTTCCATCTAAAAAAAGACAACCTAAAGTTATCTTACATTTATTTTTGTATCTAGTTTTAAACTTTTGTGATGCATTTTCTTTTCTCTTCTTTTTTTTTTTTCTTAGCTGCTACTGGGGACAAAGAATGGCATTTCTATCCCAGAAGGATCTCTGAGTAGGGGAAAAAATAAAGCTAATTTTTTTTCTCCCAGTTTCATTTTCTCTGGCAAACAAAACTCTTGTACATTTCAATACTCACTGGGTCACAAGACAAGCAGAAATGCACAGTTGGAGAGAAGTGCTATGTGCATGAATGCCCCTGTGATTGTAAAAAGAAACTGGGCCTTGCTTGGCTGCCACAAGACCTCAAGTGGAATTTATTTTTTAAGTAAATTTACTTTTCTATACTCATTAAATCTGGGAAATAAAATTATTTTTAAAAAGTAGCTTGTGCTGTATATGAATCAGATGGTTCTTGAGTAATTTAAAGGTGTTATCTTTCTTCAGTAAATTTTTACCTTTGGAATCTCAAATTCATTGGCATTCTGTCTCTCCATGTTCTCATAAAATTAGCAAACATTTTTAATTCCAGTGTAGAAGTCAAATTATGGCAGGAAAAATTGAGATTTGTTTCTAATGTGATTAAAAAGTGCATGTTGAGGGACTTAATTTGAAATTTTAATTGTTTCCTGTGGAAAAAATTGAAAGGTCAAAAATTTCTCATAGCAAAGGAAAAAAGGAATCTTTTGGTAAGCTCTAAAAGATGATCCAAGTTTCTAAGACGTTCTTTGTGTAAGCAAAAAGGCTGCATACCACTTTTACTAACTTATTCTAGGGTTATATTTATCTACATGATTCAAAATAAGTACTTCCATTTCAAAATATCCAGATATTTGGCATGGCATAGGCAAAGCAACAAGATAATATACTTTTTTTTTTCACTTTTCAAGTCAACATGGATTTGTCATCATGTCAAAAAGTATGTGTGAGAGTTATACCTTTTCCCTAAGATGATTCTATTACTATTTACCCAAGAGAATAAAGTAAAATTAATCCTTAATTACATTCAATACAAGATAATCCAGATAATATCATTATTGGGCCTCATGAAAAACAGAAAGAAAAACTATTCATAGTTACTTAGATTTGAAATCTGCTGTGGATTTAGAGAATATAGAATTTTGACTTAAAATAAAAACTGCTCTCTTGCAAGTTAACATCTATTTAAAACATACTTTTTAGAGTGTTTTCTTGTATAATATGTAAAAATAACAATTACTCTAGATTGGTACATTTGTTTCACTATTAGACACAGCAGTTAGTAATTTTTTTTTATTCTAAGGGATTACTATAGTGACTAGTATGAAAGAAAAAATATGTTAGTTGATCAGTTGGATATCATTGATTCTTGATAAATGAGTTGTAATGCAATTTAAAAAAGTGCTAATTGGAGTCAAAACACTAGGGTTAATATCCTATCTCTGCTACTTATTTACTTCTATTATTCTGGATAAATCACTAAATGTTTTTAGGTCTCAGTTTCCTTATCTGTGAAAAGAAGTATTTGGATGTCCCCTTCTGGTTGTAAATCTGTTTTCCTTTAATATTAGATTGAAACACATAAAAGACTAAAGGTGTCTGCTTAGCACTGCTTAAATTTCATTTAAATATCAAATGAAAAATGAAGTTGAACTTTTTGGATCCCAGCATGGGACTATGGAATGTAATAATAATAGCATACAGATTATACCAATTTGCAAATCATTATCTTTATCATAAGAGGGAATTAGAACTCACAGGCACTGGATGAATTACTTAGAGTTACACAACTTCTAAGTGCTAGAAATGATGGGTCTAGTATTTGAACTTGTGATTATACTAGTACACTAGCCAATATACCATGCTTTCCCAAATATTTTTGCCCTGATAGTTAATATAATTATAGAATTACTTTGAAACAAACCTTTTTACAGACAAATAGAAAATAAATGTTTTAATCATATATACTAGAGTTTTATATTCTAAACTATAAGCATAATAGAAAGCCTTTAATGAAAATAGTAGTGGATACAAAAAAAATTTCAAAATTTTGCATTGATATTTAAGTACATTGCTGTGTTATTTGAAAAGCTTCTCTATTGCTTTATAATAAAATGTGGACAAAGATATATTTAAGAAGATCTAGAAACCCTGGAACTTTTTTTTGGATTAAAATCAGATCAGTCTAGATTCCTTCTTTAAAATGTAATTTCCTCTGTTTTAATGAGAATCTGTCTTTGTGAGACATCAGTGTATTTAAAGAATATAGAAGAATTTGCTGAAACAATCTCAAGATGTAAACCATGTAAACCATTGAGCAACATTAAGTACCTTCTTACTGCATGAGCACAATCGGTTTTTTTTTTTCCACTTTTGTGTCCTTCACTCATTCAAATTATAAGCCCTTTCCATACCTTAAGAGTCAGTTTTAGGAGTTTTTGTTGCCCTCCAAAAATTATCGTGCCCAGAATATTGAAGATCCTATGAAAATATAATCAAAATCCTCAGGCACTGGATATATAATTTGCCACCAGATCCATAATCTAAGAATCTATCAATAAATAGTTCTCCTTTTCATTTTTTATGGTATAATTTCTTTGTTGTAGAGAACTCCTATTGAGGAAATGCCTTTTACCTATGCAGATTCACAATTGTTCTGCAATTTATAACCAGCCTAGGGTCCCAAAGGTGGGGGGGGGGAGAGTGAATTAAATCTAGGTGTACTTGACTTTGAGGTTGCTCTTTATCCATTATACCACCTGATTTTCAAGATAATAATAGTTTGAATAATTAAATTATGTAAATGTACTTAGTTATGATGATTTACAAAAATGTATATATTTTCCCATTCATCAGACTAAATGGTCCCTATAATCCTCTCAGAGCCTAAGAGACTAAGCTATCTCATTTCATTTTCTCATCACCCCTAGGAGGTAGGTAACTATTAAATGTTAAAACTAGTATAGGAACTAGTTCCACTAGACATTTAATTCAATTTATTAAAATAATAATTTAGGTCTATGCCAGCCACAAAGATGAAAAATAGGACCTACTCTCAAAGAGTTTACATTCTACTGCACTAGAATTCTAACCATCACATGTTCAGTGTCTGGTAAGAGTCAAGTCCTCAAATGACATAGCTAAAATTGTAAAATGTTATTTGTAACTTTTCTGTTTATATTATCAATACCACAAATCACAAGGTCACGTTAATGTGATAAAATATTAGAGGAAGAAGTTGTATTTGGTCAGTTGTAAAGGTGTCCAAAGTTGAACATATGGACAGTTCTTAACTGGGATTGGGAAGAATATGCTTCTGAAAAATAATTATTCTTTCTGTAATATTACTTATTTTGAAGTATTTTTAAACCTAAGATTTGTTAGAAAAAAAAATCTTACCTTACTTTGAAAGGCTTACCTTACTCCTTGACCAATAGCAGTTATATTTAGGGATTTGGTCCCTGATAGGAAATGCCCTTTCATATCTGGTTCAGAGCCTTTTTTTTTTTCAAGTGTGCTGAAAGAAACTTCCAAGAAATTGGGTATTTATTTTGTCTAGACCAAGAAAAAGTAAAATTGCTTTGCATTTTCTTATACATACTTGGCTAATAGGTAAATGAATTTATTTTTCATCCTTTAACATAAAAGCAAATTGATTATGAATATATTTCACCAATATGTCCCTCTATAGTATTTATGTCATTATCATCAAATTATATTTAATAAAATATTACTTCTAACTGAGGGAAATGAGTAAGAACAGATTTGTGAGCAAAGCAATGAATTATTTTCCTGGAAAATTCCTAAGTACAGTGGATCATTCAGAATATAAAAGAGAGTTTAGATACAAAGAGGACCATTTAAAAAAATAAACTATCAGAAAATGCAATATAATACATAGAAAGCAATCAAATATTGTAGCTGGAGAGACAGCAAAGCCTAGTTTAACTCCAAGCATGTACTACCTGGGTTTGAGTCCTACTTCTGACACATTCCCCTTATCTGACGCTGGGCAATTGACTTAACCTCTCAGTGATATAAGGAAACTATAATTGTATGTTGTAAAATACTCATTTGAATTGGTTGAGGTAATTCTCAAAGCTGGGAGTTCCCTATATCAATGAAATCAAAGGTCTGGTTCATATACTTTGTATTGTGGCTTAGTTTCTTGGAGCTCAATTAGGCCAGTTACTCCAGCACTCACTTAGTAGGTAACCCTTTCCACAACATCCATGACAAGAGTTCAGCTCATTTCTACTTGAAGACGTCAAATGATGGGGAATTCATAATCTGTATCAGGGTCCATTCTACTTTTGGAAAACCATTAATGATTTATATTAGCAATCCGCCTACTTATGGTGCAGAACCTCTGCTGGGATCTTGTGACTTCATTATGCTGCTCTTACTAACCTTCTCCCTCATTTTACATAGTAATTGATTCAGACCTTCATATTCTTTTCTTAATAAATTTGCATTCTATTTAATTGAGAAATTTAAGACTCTTAGATTTGAATTTCTTGAGTTTCTTTTATATTTGTTAAAGCTTCTCTGAATCACCAAATACCTGGCCACAACAGAGTTCACCTTAATTCTTAATAAAGCTAATCTTTTTCACTTGTGCCTTTGAGCCTATTCCTTCTGTACTCTTCCAGGATCTTAATCCAGTAGCTATTCTTATTCTCGACTATCACCAAATTCATCCTCCTTGTTTACTTCCCAACTGCTCTTAAATATTCTCAATTCTCAATTCATGAAGAGACTTCCCTCAATTTCCTTTATTTTTTTGTAGCATTTATATACTCTGTCACTTTCTATTCTCTTGGCTTCAGAGACACTGTTGTCCTTTTTCTACACATACTATTCCTTAAATAATTATCTTTTCCCTGACCCATTGGGCTCAGTGTTATTCAAGGTTATAATCCCAGTTCTTTTCTCTTTTTACCCTTTTTTCTTTGGTAAGCTCATTCACTCTCAGGATAGAATTTTGGAGTCTGGAGATTGCTGTGAATACAGAAAAGACATAGGCAAATCATTCAGATAGATAAGAGAATCAGAGGGAGCATATCATGAAAATTTAGAGAGGAGATAGTATGAAGGAAGACAGTTTGGTCCAAAGTATTGTTAACTTAGAAAAAATGCAGAACTATTAAATAGTCATAAAATCACTCATTAATCAAGGGAAAGGGGGATGAGGGCTACCTGGCCTCTTATGCAGAGCTGCATCTTGTGCGGAGTCTAAGAAATGAACACTGCTTCCCTCTGCTCCCTGACCCCCTGGGAGTGACACCACGCTAGATGACAACTCCAAAGAACAAAGGAAATTGGGGAACTTATATACCATTTGGGAAGATTCAGGGGCTGGGAAAGATGATTGACATCATACTGACAGGATACAATCAAGCTTGGGAAAGGAATCATAGCTAGAGGATAGGGTGTAAGGGAAGGGGCTGCTTACACAAGATACTAAAGGATACTAAAGGATGGTCCCTGCCCAGGTGTTTCCTCCTGGGTAAGGGTCCCTGATTCAATGGGGAAGACTACCCAAGACAAAAGGGTATTTAGCATTTACCCTGGGGTCCATTATTCAGTCTGCAACTGCTAGTCTGAGATTCCCTTCAGGGTGGATTCTCATGGGAACAGGGAACAAGCACAAGCTTTGGGGTCTCCAACCCACAAGCTATTTCTAAAACTTGGGGTTCATCAGATCTCACTAAACCACAAGTTTGGGGACTCTAGATTCCATGTTGACACACCCCTCTTTTGGTCAAGACTAAACATCGCTGACCAATAATGGAACTCTCACC
>NC_058132.1:436916559-437079252 GCF_016433145.1 Gracilinanus agilis
ACTTCAGGGCAATTTTGCTGAATTATTTCTGTTAGTATAGAGTCCAGGTTTTTATTAATTTCTGGTTTTTCTGGAAGACCAATTATTCTCAAATTTTCTCTTCTAGACCGGTTTTCTTGGTCTGTCACTCTCTCATTGAGATATTTCATGTTTCCTTCTATTTTTTCAGTCTTTTGGCTTTGTTTTATTTGTTCTTGTTGTCTTGAGAGATCATTAGTTTCTACTTGCTCAATTCTAGCCTTTAGGGATTGATTTTCGGCCATAATCTTCTGGTAATCGGCCATAATCTTTTGGTTTTCGGCCATAATCTTCTTGTTTTCGGCCATAATCTTCTGGTATTCCTTTTCAATCTGGTCATTTCTTGTGTTCAATTTGCTTATCAGTTCATTTGGTTTCTGAGCCTCGCTTTCCAGTTGCAAGATTCTACCTTTTAAGCTGTTATTTTCTTGCCAGATCTCTTCCATTTTCCTCAAAATCTCAGATTTGAACTCTTCCATAGGTTGTGAGGAGTTTTCCTTATTTGGGGAGGATCTGGATGGTTGTTTGTTCTCCTCCTCTGTTTGCTCGGTTGTCTGGATTTTCTCTGTGTAGAAGCTGTCGAGTGTTAAAGACTTCTTTTTTTTGTTATTATTCTTTCTCTTCTGAATTTCCTGTAACTGGTTAGCCATCATTAGCCCAGCAGCTTCTCAGGTTTATCCTCGCTCTCAGTGTCTGTCTGAGATCTATTGGCTCCTGAGGACTGAGTTCTAGTTTTTTCCAAGGTCAAGCCCCCTGGTGGATTCCCTTGCTTGAACCTCTGCAGGAGGTTTCTTTACAAGTCTCAGGGAGCTACTTCCACAGTCGTATACCCGTCTGCACTGGTTCCCCACTTAGGCTTTAGTTCCTGGTTGTGTTTGCCTCCCCCCACGCCTCTGCTCAGCCGGCACCCACGCCTCTGCTCAGCCGGCACCCAAGCCTCTGCTCAGCCGGCGCTCCGCTCCCAGCGTCCGCTCCGGCGCGCGCTCAGATTTCGCGTGCGTTCTTGACTTAATGGGGTCCTAAGTCTTGCTGCTCTCAGGAACAGGTCCCGGAGCTGCTGATGACTCGATGGGTGCCCCAAACTTGCTCTATTTCTTTTTAGCTGGGTTCAGAGCTATAGGTGAGTGTGGAGGGGGTGGGGGTGGGGCGGTTGCTCAGCTCGCGCTTGAGTGAGAGCCCTTTTTAGCTTGGAAATGTCTCGATTCCACGTACCTTCCACGCTGTGCCCTGTTGTGGGGTTCCTCCGTTCGTCTGGACTTGTTTTTATGTCCCCTTGAGGAGTTTTGTGTGTTTCGGTCAGGAGAGGTTTAGAGCTGCTTCTTACTCTGCCGCCATCTTAACCCGGAAGTCTCTACCCTTGGCATATTTTGACAAACACGACATTAGCCCACTTCCCCCAAGTCTTTTAAGTCTTTCAATTTCTGGGGTCCTGATATAATGCCTTTGGCCTCCTCTCTCCTGGGGACTTCTTCCCTTGTAGAAAACACCTTCATTGCTGCAAGGGAAAAGAAGATATCTATAAACATATTCTTTAACAGACCCTGATCAACTCCCAACACACTTACTTACCATAAAGATTATTCTAACCTTACTCTTGACATCCTATATAATTAATTCTATTAATTATAGATATAATTCATTCTACACCCATTTTAAGATTATTTAAATCACATACCCAATGAAAAATTGCCTTACTTTACCAAAACATTATTAAAAAAAAACCAACAACACTACAAACTATAGGAATATAAAAGCATAAATAAATCCACATCATAAGCTAATCAGGTCTTGTAAATCTAAGTGTCCAAAGTTTTAAAATATCATCTAATACAAAGAAAAAATCCTAATTAAATATTCTATGACAGCAATCTCAAAATTATGTGAAAAACTGACAATTTCAACTTCAAAACAATTTTAAAGCCTCAAATTAAAATTAACTCCAAAAATTCTCAAGATTGAAAATGCTTCTAAATTTTCCTAATTTTAAAACCTCTTGCACACCCCGCTTTGGGGAGTTGAGATGCTGGGGATTTAAAAACTTTTTTTTCATTCACCTTTTAACTACTTAACTATAATGCCTATTACTTTGTAGGAAAAAATGTTGCAACTAAGTCAGCTAATGTAAAAGTCTGTAGATAAAAATTCTTGTGAAAATAATTCTCTTGCTTAGGCAGTTAACTTGAGATCTCCTTAACCAAATTAGTTTTGGGTACACTTTAATTTCCTCGGTATCTATTCATTGGCAATAAGGGCTCCTTACCATTGACCTTAGGCCTAGTGTATAGGTTATTTCAGTAGCATTCCTAGGCTCAAAAGTTTCCTTTTCTCATTGTTTTCTGCCTTTAGTCTTCTAGATGTATAAACTTTACTGGTACTGGGGAGAAAGTCAGTGTTCTATCTGAACCCTATTTATTAAAAATACTGCTTAGAATCTACTATTTATGTGTATTGCTTCCTTCCTTTGTGACACTAATATTTTGCCAGGTTTTTTTTATGACCTAAATTCTTCCTCCTTTTAGGAAAAGGGACCTCTAAATTGCTAACCTCATTCACAATGGCTAAAAATTTCCATCTGCCTTCATGATTTCCATATTCTAGGCCTTGCCTTTCTAAGGCTTCCTTCATCCTATGATTACAGAAAATTGCTAAAACAGGAGAAAAGTGGGAACTTAAAATGAGGGAGAAAGGCTCCCATAATTTGGAATATTAATGCCATGCATAAGTTGGTAATGATCAGCAGTCAGTCACCTGCAGAACTTGACAGAAACTTAGCTTAGCCATTTCTCAGCCCTTCCATTCACCTTGCGACTGCATCCATAACCAATTTCCTCCATGGCATTTCTTTTCTCAATTATCTTCCCCTACAATTCGCCCTTAGATGGCAATTACCTCTAACCTTGCTCAGGGTTTAAAATTAACTTTCTTTGCTTATCAACAAATTTCTAGGCTCCATCATTTCTTTCCTGAATTCTTCTGATACTACTTTGAGACAAACACGTTCTGTAATACTGAACTAGCACTCTGGAATCTCTACTGTGAATTCTCAAATCCAACAGATATTACCTTCAAACCTCTTAAAAAATGCTACTATTTTAAACTTTTCCCTACTTTAGCTAAATTTGGGGAATAGCTCTCTTCCTTCTAGGTTCTCTCCTTATAAAAGGGATTTTGCTCAGGGTAAATTTACAAAAATTCTCAAGTTTTTGTCTGCTACAGAAATTTGAAAGGCCAAATGAAAGCAATTAAGAAAGGTGATACTTATCAGTTCCAGTGACATCTTGGGGCTCCTTCGGATTTCTCATAGGTGTCTTCTTCAGAGAATCTTTCAGATTCGGATTCTGAGTCTTGTCCATGCTTTTGGCTCCTAAGTACCTAGTTAGTTCCTAGTCTTGAGATAAAAGTGCTCCAGGGGTTGTGAATAAAATCCCTTTAAGAAGCCATATAACAAACTTGACCTTAATAAGTTTTACTTACTTCACCCACACTCCAGAACTGGGGTAGTAAAATGCAGGGCATTCCTAGAAATTTCTTAAAAATTTTCCCAGGTGAGAAATTCCTTTCTCTAATATTGGTCATGTGCCCATGATCATCTATCAGAAAAATAATGCTCATAAAATAAATAAATGCCAAATCGGATTAGTTCTCTCCACTCAAAAAGGAAAACCCAATTCCCTATAGGAACCAGGACTCCCTGGTCTTTTCAAACAAAAACTTATCTATTGTAATGGTTGCACTCTGGAAATTTACCTAAAAAAACCCCTCCAAAAATTAGGTTATATTTCATGATTCCTTTTAAAACCCATAAAACTTCTCTCGACCCAAAACTTTGGATTACTAAGGAAAAGCTAAAAAAATTACCTTTAAATCAGAATACCTATCCAATTCCCTTCTGTCTTCTTACTCTGTCCTTGGCTCCAAATTACCTTTCTCTCAGCCTGGCCTTCCTTTTGGCCTAAGGCTAAAGTGGCTCTTTCAGAGGAAAATTGTTGGTTCCTTTAAAATCCTTCAGTTTCCTTCCCATTCAAAGCAAAACCTTTCCCTAACCATATCTTGTCATTTTACAATGACACAATGACCAAAAATGAATTGTCTTTACTTCTGAACACCAGCTAATCAGAAAAACCTCGCTCTCTGGAAACAAATAACAACGTGAAAAAAAAAAAAAGTGAACTTGCAGCACTCAAATAACAAAGTTGAGATCTAGATCAAATGCATCCCATTACCCACATTATTACAACATTAAGTGCACTTTGTATACAATATTTCACACATTATACCAAAACTGGGAAGAAAAGGTTAGAATTTTAAAGTTAGGAATTTCTGGACCTCCTTTTGCCTTTTGCTGGATATCCTCCTATCCAGATCTCCAGCTCTGTCTCTTCAGCTTTTGGGAGGAATTAATTGTTAACACAACTTTAGATATTTAAATCACAAGCTTTAAGGTTATTAGTGAATCCTTTTTAAAACACATCACAAATACAATATAAGCAAAACCTCAAGGAAATGAGAAGAACTCCAGAACTTAAGTTCTTTAAGCTTCTGTGAGAAGCTCTTTTGCAAAAATTTACAACCATTTAAACTTTAAACCCTTAAGCCTTGGCTTTTCAGTTCATGAAGCAGCTTTCTCCATTTAATCAACTTAAATGTACCTTCAGGCTCCCCTACTCCAGCTCAGCTTCCCATTCGAAGCTTTCAGCCCTTTCATTCACACCTCTGAACTACTCCTTGCTTTTCTACTGCAGACATGCTTCACCCACTTTCACATGCAACAACACATACACTCTAATACCTAGTCACACTCGGAGCTTGTAGTGGGTTGAACTAGACTCCATTTTGGCCAGCTTACCTTGGGATTTTACTTTGTCACAAGTTTGCCATTTATTTAAATATTTGCATGCATTAGGCCCATACTTTGAAAACATATCTCTTGCCAGCATTGGTAGGTGGTTCTTCAGACTGTTGGTTACTTCCACCTCCTGGGTCCACAGATTTACTGTCCCCCATTTTTCCAGACACCCCCGGGCTGGTTCTGGTTCTGCGACTCTCCATGTGTCCACAGACCGTTGCCTAAACCCCCCCTTAATTAAAGAGTGGTTTGCCCCCAAATATGCGCTACTGAGTCCTTTGCTCCGAGAGCCACTTGCCTGGCCCCTCCGCTAAGCGACCTCCTGACTCAACCCCAAATGTGTGGGTACCTCACATCTTGGAGTCCTTGTTAGCAGGGCGGCTCAGGCCACAGGGACTTCGGATCTTGGTGGGACCTCCATTTATTAACTTAGAAAAAACGCAGAACTATTAAATAGTCATAAAATAAAAAAAAAAGACAGTATCAAATGCAGCAAAGAGATTAAACAAAAAAAAATAATTGAGAAGAGACCATTAGATTTGCCAATTGGATCATTGCTACTCTGGAAGGGAAAATTTCAGTTTAATGATGAAGTAAGAAGTTTAGGAATAGAGAATTGAGAAGAAAAGGAAGAGACTTAAGGAGGGGGAAGTAATGCTTCAATTTCCTTATCTTTAAACTGAGATTATTGAACTCAATGGTCTCTAAGGTACTCCTAGCTCCATTTTGTCCATAAGGATCCTGTGAGAGTTTTAAAAAATATTTTAATCTGACAGAGATTAAATGAAGATATACAATGTCCTCTATATAAATTTGTCAAAAAAGAAAATGAATTATTATCTACTCAATCTTATTCAAATGTGGTATGTATTAATTACTGTTTTCTAACTGCTCAGATCTTATACTTTTAACAATGTAGTCTAAAATTTTGCAAAAAATGAAAGCCATGTTCATTATCTTCTACTCAAGCTCCTCTGAAATTCCCTCTTCTCTCTTTTGAAAACTAGAACATTTTTCATCAAGTCATGAGGAGGTACATATGGCTCTGTGATTTCTTTATATGAAATCAAGGGTGTATAAAGACTATAAACTAAGTGCATCAGCACATATGACCTATAATCTCTGCATACTCATACATTTAATTGTTTGGAGCCTGGTTATAGAACATCATTGACAGACAACATGTTGATCTCTTATGATTAATTATATAGAACATCTTTCAGAACAGTCAAGTCATTTGATCTCCATAATCTGATACCAAGATTTAGTCAGTCAATAAACATTTATTAAGGGCCTTCTATATATTAGGCACTCTGCTAAGTTCTAGAGGTAGAAAAAAAGACAAATGAAAGAAAAGAAAACAACCAAAATTCCCTGAGACAACATGCAAACTATTGACAGGAGAAATTGGAGATAATCTACAGATCTAAGGTATTTACATGTAAAATTAAGGAGGATTAGTAATGCGTTTAGCTCAACAGTATAAAAAAAATATAAATTCCTACCATATCAATGGTACTAAGATATATTCTGGGGACACAAGGAAAATATATTTCCTAAGAAAGAGCTTAGACCTTTTTTCTTCAATATTTTATGAGCATTATTATTTCTAATGTGGATTAGATTCCCAATTCCAATACTTATTAGCCATGTTGGCCTTGGTCAAGTCATATATATTCTTGGAATCTCAGTTTCCTACTCAGATGGAAATCCCTCTACAAAGGAAGAAAAGAAACAAGCATTTACAAAATGCTTGCAAAAACTATGCTACCTTTCTTAGGAGCTGTACTAAGAAAGTGCTTGAACTCTGAAGAATATAATCTGTTCCTGTTACTTAATCATTTAACTACTAGAAATGGTGATCCATTCTTCCCCACATCCAGACCATTTAAATTCTCCATTCAGAGACCTTTTATTCATTGGCTTTTTAAAAGATTCAGCATTCTGGCCCAAAGTCTAGGATCAACAGCACTGTTGTTGATTCATAAATGGATTTCATTAAGAGGTAATTAAATGAAAGTTTCAGAATTAAAACTGGTCATGGGAGGCATTTTCATAACTGATGGTATTTCAGTTTTATGGATTGAACATTACTTTTACCATCTTACTAGAATATTTTTGTTTTGCCCTTAATTATGCTACATTCATTTACTTTCAGGCTTCCAGTCTGTCCAAACTGAAAGCAAGCTTCAAGGCTGAATTCTTTTTAGTCCCCCAAGGAAAACAGAGTAAAATAGGACAGCATGAGTTGTTCTTGCCCACAGTTCTTTTCTATTTGTACTATATTTATCTTCATATATTGAAAACTGTTCCTGTTTCAGCATTGAAATGTTGATGTGCTTAACAAATTGAATTTTTCTTTCCTACTGCATCTTTCATTGGTTAGAGTACGAAGGTACTGTGGATTTCCTTGTAGCTATTTTTTGTCAGTGCCAGTTACAATTTAGTGCTGTGAACTGGTTTAAGATTGCAAAAATGCTAAGATCTTATCCCCCTTTTACTTTTTCTTGATTTCCTTCCAAGCCTTCTTTGAATTTTTTTTAATAGAACCTAAATTGCAAAGTATTTCATAACAGATTTCTCAAATAAAAAAATGATCCCGTTAGACTGCTATATAAGCTTATATCAGAAATAATTTGAATTTCTTTAAGATTTCTTCTTATGTCTTGCTCTGCAAAATAATCTATTTCTAAGCTAAATTGAGTCATGATTTAATTATCTGATGAAATCCATTTTATATTCATAACATTCAAATCTTTAATGTTTAAAGGGAGAAAGACAGGGCAGAGAAAAAGAGAGGGAGAGAAATACTCAGGGTAACTCCACTGGGTAATTTTATACACATTGTGCAATCCTCCTACTGAAGGTATTAAAGACATATTTTTAAAAGATTTGGCAATGGATAAGCTATTTGAAACATTTGATACAATGGGTCCACCTGTGGATTGAAATTCAATTTAGTTCTCAGAACAATTAAGTACCTAATTGATATGTGAGAGGAAGGATGCTGCTGATACAAATGCAAATGAAAAAATAATAATAAATTAGTTCCTGTACTTATGGAACTTGTACTCTTATTAAAGGTGTAGAACTTAAAAGGCAGAATTTATATAACTCTTTTTTAACCATTTATTAATATTCATTTTTAACATAGTTACACGATTCATGCTTCTACTTTTCCCTTCACCACCCCCCCCCCCCGCACTCCTGCCACCCATGGCCAATGCACATTTCCACTGGTTTTAACATGTGTCATAGATCAAGACCTATTTCCAAATTGTTGTTAGTTGCATTGGCGTGGTAGTTTCCAGTCTACATCCCCAATCATATCCACCTCAACCCATGTGTTCAAGCAGTTGTTTTTCTTATGTTTCCTCTCCTGCAGTTCTTCCTCTGAATGTTAGTAGCGTTCTTTACCATAAATCCCTATATCAGTCTCTGTGTACAGTGTTCTTCTGGCTCTGCTCCTTTCACTCTGCATCAGTTCCTGGAGGTCTCTCCAGTTCACCTGGAATTCCTCCAGTTTATTATTCCTTTTAGCACAATAGTATTCCATCACCCCCATATACCACAATTTGTTCAGCCATTCCCCAATTGAAGGACATCCCCTCATTTTCCAGTTTTTTGCCACTACAAAATGTGCAGCTATAAATATTTTCGTACAAGTCTGTTTATCTATGATCTGTTTGGGGTACAAACCCAGCAATGGTATGGCTGGATCAAAGGGCAGGCAGTCTTTTATAGCCTTTTGGGCGTAGTTCCAAATTGCCAGCCAGAATGGTTGGATCATTTCACAACTCCACCAGCAATGCATCAATGTCCTGATTTTGCCACATCCCCTCCAACATTCATTACTCTCCCCTTCTTTCATTTTAGCCAATCTGCTAGGTGTGAGGTGATACCTCAGAGTTGTTTTGATTTGCATTTCTCTAATTATTAGAGATTTAGAACACTTTCTCATGTGCTTATTGATACTTTTGATTTCTTTACCTAAAAATTGCCTATTCATGTCTCTTGCCCATTTATCAATTGGGGAATGGCTTGATTTTTATACAATTGCTTTAACTCCTTCTATATTTGAGTAATTAGACCCCTGTCAGAGTTTTTTGTTATAAAGATTTTTTCCCAATTTGTTGTTTCCCTTCTGATTTTGACTACATTGTTCTTGTTTGTACAAAAGCTTTTTAGCTTAATATAATCAAAACCATTAAATTTACATTTTGTAATTTTCTCTAACTCTTGCTTGGTTTTAAAATCTTTCCTTTCCCAGAGATCTGACAAGTATACTATTCTGTGTTCCCTTAACTTATTTATAGTTTCCCTCTTTATATTCAAGTCATTCACCCATTCTGAATTTATCTTGGTGTAGGATGTGAGATGTTGATCTAGACCTAATCTCTCCCATACTGTTTTCCAAATTTCCCAGCAGTTTTTGTCAAATAGTGGATTCATGTCCCAAAAGTTGGGCTCTTTGGGTTTATCATACACTGTCTTGCTGACATCATTAACCCCAAGTCTATTCCATTGATCCTCCCTTCTATCTCTTAGCCAGTACCATATTGATTTAATGATTGCTGCTTTATAGTATAGTTTAATATCCGGTACTGCTAGGACCCTTCCTTCACATTTTTTTTCATTATTTCCTTTGATATTCTTGATCTATTGTTATTCCAAATGAAATTTGTTATAGTTTTTCCTAATTCAGTAAAGAAGTTTTTTGGTAATTTCATAGGTATGGTGCTAAATAGGTAAATTAATTTGGGTAGGATGTTCATTTTTATTATGTTAGCTCGTCCTACCCATGAACAGTTAATGGCTTTCCAATTGTTGAGGTCCAGTTTTATTTGTTTGGAAGTGTTTTGTAGTTGTTTTCGTATAATAGCTGTGTTTCTTTTGTTAGATTGATTCCCAAGTATTTTATGTTGTCTAGGGTGATTTTAAATGGTGTTTCTCTTTCTACCTCTTGCTGCACTAATGTGTTGGAAATGTATAGAAATGCTGATGATTTATGTGCATTTATTTTGTATCCTGCAAGTTTGCTAAAGTTGTTGATTATTTCTACTAGCCTCTTAGTTGATTCTCTAGGATTTTTTAAGTATACCATCATATCATCTGCAAAGAGTGATAGCTTAGTCTCCTCATTGCCTATTTTGATACCTTCAATTTCTTTTTCTTCTCTAATTGCTATTGCTAGTGTTTCTAGTACTATGTTGAATAATAGAGGTGATAATGGGCATCCTTGTTTCACTCCTGATCTTATTGGGAAGGCTTCTAATTTATCCCCATTTCATATAATGCTTGTTGATGGTTTTAGGTATATATTGTTTATTATTTTTAGGAAGGGTCCATCTATTCCTATACTTTTCAATGTTTTCAATAGGAATGGAGGCTGTATTTTGTCAAAGGCTTTTTCAGCATCTATTGAGATAATCATGTGATTTTTGTTTGTTAGACTGTTGATATGGTCAATTATGTGGATGGTTTTCCTAATGTTGAACCATCCTTGTATTCCTGGTATAAATCCCACCTGGTCATGGTGGATTACCTTCTTAATTACTTGCTGGAGTCTCTTTGCTAATATTCTATTTAAGATTTTTGCATCTATGTTCATTAGGGAGATTGGTCTATAGTTTTCTTTCTCTGTTTTTGGTCTACCTGGCTTTGGAATCAGTACCGTATTTGTGTCATTAAATGAATTTGGTAGGACTCCTTCTTTGCTTATCATATCAAATAATTTGTATAGTATTGGGATTAGTTGCTCTTTGAATGTCTGATAGAATTCACTTGTGAATCCATCAGGTCCTGGTGATTTTTTCTTAGGGAATTCCTTAATGGCTTGTTCAATTTCTATTTCTGATATGGGATTATTTAGGTATTCTATTTCTTCTGCTGTTAATCTAGGCAATTTATATTTTTGTAAATATTCATCCATATCTCCTAAATTGTTATATTTGTTGCCATATAATTGGGTGAAATAGTTCTTAATGATGGCCTTAATTTCCCCTTCATTATAGGTGAGGTCTCCCTTTTATCTGTAATATTGTCAATTTGGTTTTCTTCTTTCCTTTTTTTTATTAGACTGACTAGTACTTTGTCTATTTTATCTGTTTTTTCAAAGTACCAGCTTCTAGTCTTATTTATTAATTCAATAGTTCTTTTACTTTTGATTTTATTAATTTCTCCCTTAATTTTTAGTATTTCTAATTTAGTTTTCATCTGGGGGTTTTTTATTTGTTCGCTTTCTAATTTTTTGAGTTGCATGCCCAATTCATTAATCTCTGCCCTCCTTAATTTGTTAATATATGCACTCAGGGATATAAATTTCCCCCTGAGTACTGCCTTGGCTGCATCCCACAGATTTTGGTAGAATGTCTCCTCATTGTCATTCTGTTCAATGAAATTGTTGATTGTTTCTATTATTTCTTCTTTAATTGGTTTTGGAGAATCATTTTGTTTAATTTCCAATTGGTTTTTGATTTGCCTGTCCAGGTGCCCTTACTAATTATTATTTTTATTGCATTATGATCTGAGAAGGTTACATTTATTATATCTGCTCTTTTGCATTTGTTTGCAATGATTCTATGTCCTATTACATGGTCAATCTTTGTGAATGTACCATGTGGATCTGAAAAGAAGGTGTATTCCTTTTGGTCCCTATTTATTTTTCTCCACATATCAATTAAATCTAATTTTTCTAGGACTTCATTCACCTCTCCTACCTCTTTCTTATTTATTTTTTGGTTTGATTTATCTAGATCTGAAAGAGGAATGTTTAGATCTCCCACTATTATGGTTTTACTATCTATTTCTTTCTTGAGCTCTGCCAGTTTCTCCTTTATGAATTAGGATGACATGCCACTTGGTGCATAGATATTGAGCAGTGTTATTTCCTCATTGTTTATACTGCCTTTAATCAGGATATAACGACCTTCCCTGTCTTTTTTAATCCTATCTATTTTTACTTTGGCTTTGTTCGAAATCATAATAGCCACTCCTGCCTTCTGTTTCTCATTTGATGCCTAAAATATTTTGCTCAAGCCCTTAACCTTAAACTTGTGTATGTCCACCCGCCTCATATGTGTTTCTTGTAGACAACATATGGTAGGATTTTGGTTTCTAATCCACTCTGCTATTTGCTTCCGTTTTATGAGCGAGTTCATCCCATTCACATTCAGAGTTACAATTATCAGTTGTGTATTCACTCACATTTTTGTATCCTCCCCTAGTCCTGCCCCTTCTTCTTACACTATTTCCTTTTAAACCAGTGTTTTGCTTTAAGTCAGTAACCCTTATCTCCTCCCTTGATTAACTTCCCTTTCTACCTCCTCCCTTATTATTCCCCTCTTTTTATTTTTAAAGGCCTAATGCATCCCCTCCCCCTTCTTCTCTCCTCCCTTTTTTGACCTCCCCTTCGTTTATCCCTTCTGACTTTCTCAGTAGGGTTAGATAGAATTTTATATCCCAATGGATAATATAGATACTCTTCCCTCTCAGGGTTAATTATACTGAGAATAAGGTTTAAACATTCCCTCTTAATGCTCTCTTCCTCTCCTTCTTATAATAGTATTTTTCCTTTCCCCTTCCCATGCCCTCTTTGTGTGTAATAGAATATCCTATTTTTCTTATTCATTCAAGTTTCTCTTGGTGTCCCCTACTATTCACCCCCCTTTTTCCCACCCCCCCCATATCATCTTAGACCATTTAGTATTCCAACCTCTCCCTTTGAATTATTCTTCTGATTATTATAATAATGAATACTATAATAGTGAATAGAGTTCACTACAGAGAATTATACATAGCTTTTCTCCACATAGGAATACAGATAATTAGATCTTATTGAGGCCCTTAAAGATGCAAATTTTAAAAAATATGCTTTCTTTCCCCTTTGTTTCTTATTTACCTTTTCATGTTTCTCTTGATTTTTTTGGTTGGATATCAAACTTTCCATTTAGTCTTGGTGTTTTCTGTGCAAATACTTGGAAATCTTCAATTTTATTGATTGCCCATACTTTCCCCTGGAAGTATATAGTCAGTTTTGATTGGTAGTTGATCTGTGGTTGAAGACCCAGTTCTCTTGCCTTTCTGAATATCGTATTCCAAGCCTTGCGGTCTTTTAGTGTGGTGGCCAGATCCTGTGTGATCCTGATTGGTGCTGCTTGTCATGTGAATTGTCTCTTTCTGGCTTCTTGTAAGATTTTTTTTCTTTTACTTGGAAGCTCTTGAATTTGGCTATTATATTCCTTGGTGTTGTCTTTTCTGGGTCTTGTGTAGAGGGTAATCTATGGATCCTTTCAATGTCTATATTGCCCTCTTGTTGTAGAACTTCAGGACAATTTTGCTGAATAATTTCTTTTAGTATGGAGTCCAAATTTCTATTAATTTCTGCTTTTTCAGGAAGACCAATGATTCTCAGATTTTCTCTTCTAGACCGGTTTTCTTGGTCTCTCACATTTTCATTGAGATATTTCATGTTTCCTTCTATTTTTTCAGTCTTTTGACTTTGTTTTATTTGTTCTTGCTGTCTTTAGAGATCATTAGCTTCTAATTGCTCAATTCTAGCCTTTAGGGACTGGTTTTCGGCTATAATCTTTTGATTTTCCTTTTCAATCTGGTGATTTCTGGTGTTCAATTTCCTTATCAGTTCATTTGATTTCTGAGCCTCACTTTCCATTTGCAAAATTCTGCCTTTTAAACTGTTATTTTCTTGCCTGATTTCCTTTTGAGCTATTTCCCATTTCTCTAGCCAAATCTTTTCCAAGTTTTTCGTCATCTCAGATTTGAACTCTTTAAGAGCTTGTGACTAGTTTTCTTTTTTGGGAGGGATTGGATGTGATTGCTTGTTTGTTCTCTTCTTCTGTTTGTTCTATTGTCTGTATTTTCTTTGTGTAAATGTTGTCGAGTGTTAGATTAACAACAAGAAGAAGAAATCTCTTTCTCTTCTGGGCTATCTAATTCTGGGTTGCCATTTTTAGCCCAGCACCTTCTCAGCTTTATCCTCATGCTCAGGGTCTGTCTGAGGCTCCTGAGGTCTCAGGTCTGGTTGTTCTCAAGGTCAAGCCTCCTGGTGGTCCCCCTTGCTTGATCCTCTGCAGGAGGCTCCTTTACATGTCTCAGGGAGCTGCTTCCACAGTCGTATACCCGTCTGCACTGGTTCCCCACTCAAGGTTTTAAAGGCTTCGCTCGTGCCTGCATCCTCCTCCACCCACGCCTGCACTCAAAGTCCGTGTGTGTTCTTTAGCCTTTTGGGGTCTTAAGTTCTGCTGCTCTCTGGAGCAGGCCCTGGAGCTGTCAATGACTCATTGGGTGCCCCAAACTTGCTCTACTTCTTTTGCGCTGGCTTTGGCACTGTAGTTGGTTTGTGTGGGGGAGGGGGTTGCTCAGCCTGTGATTTAGTGAGAACGGTTTCACCCCTTTATAGCATGGAAATACCCCGATTCCACCTACCATCCACGCTGCGCCCTATTGTGGGGTCCCTCCGTTCATCTGGATTTGTTTTTATGTCCCCTTGAGGAGTCCTCTATGTTTTGGTTAGGAGAGGTTAAGTCGCTGCTTGTTACTCTGCTGCCATCTTAACCTGGAAGTCTTTATATAACTCTTTAAGAGCAACAAAGTATTTGACATATGTTATCACATTTGATCTTCACAACAACCCTCTGAGGTAGATACCATTTTACAGCAATGAAATTGAGACACTAAGACAGTAAGTGACTGGTTCAAGGCCACACATCTAATAAGCAGGAGAAGATTCACACCCATGGCCTTTTGGCCAAAAATCTAACACTCTTATGTACTGTTTCATCTACTAAGAATATCTACATGGGTATCACATAGAAGATTTTGTATTTATCTGAAAGCTTTTGAACTGTCAGTGGCATTTTGAGAAGAATGCTTAAGGAAAATTATTTTTGGACATGTCTAAGGGTGATAAAGAGAAGGAAAAGATAGAAGGCAGGAAGAAGTTAGCATAATAGTCAAGGTAAATAGAAATAATAGGATCCTGAACTATGGTAATGGTTTGCGTGAGTAGAGGGAAGGGGATGAAAATGAAAATAATGTGGAAATAAGAGTGATAATGATGCTGAAAGGATGGCATTTTCATAATTCTTACTGTGTACCAGGCACTATGCTAAGTGTTTTACAAATGTTATCTCATCTGTTCCTCACAGTAATCCTGGGAGGTAGGGGTTATTTATTATCCCCATTTTACAATGTGAGAAATTGAGACAAATGAAGGTTAAGTGACTTTTTCAGGGTCATACAACTAGTATTAGAAGCCAAATTTGAACTCAGTTTGTCTTGACTCCAGGCCCAGTACTCTATCCACTGTGCTATCTAGCTTCCTTGTCTTGACTATTAATTCAATGTGGAGGTGAGAGAAAGGTAAAATTCTAGAGTAATTTTATGCCTAAGTGATCCAAAGTGTGTCTTTTAATATTCAATCTATAATCTGTAATCTCCAATATATAATATATAATATATAATACATATAATCTGTAATCTCTTCCATCACAGCCATTGTGATTATATGCCTCTTGTTATGTTTATGATTTTCTATATTACATTCTCTATACCTTCTAAAATTCTCCTGCTAAGGAAAGATTTTGAGGAGAACAAGAGTGTTATGATTAGTATAAAGGCACCTTTAGTGACCAATAGAAACTGACTAATATAGTGGAAAGTCGAAAGCTGGGCTTGAAATCAGAACACTTGGGTTTAAATCCTAGTTTTCTACCACTAAACCAAGTGGGAGTTCTCACCTGTTTGCAGTTGTAGATGCATGTAATCCGAGATACTTTGGAAAATCTCTTGAGTTTGTATGTTTTGAGCTGTAATTGATGAATATGTTGATATGCATAATGAAAGACAAAAATTAATTCCTGCTCTCAAGTTTTCATTCTATGATGAGAGATATGCATGCATAAATTTAAAATACTCTCTGTATCTCCAATAAAAGACTTGGGCATGGAGCAAAGGAAAATAAGTGGAACTGGCTATAGATAGTCACCACTCCCCCCTAGCATTCCTTCAGCTCCAAGCAGAATTAGGAACAAAAGGCAGATTACCCTATGATCTTGACCTCTATCGGGTGGCCTTATTGATAATGTTGCACCAAGAAAATGAAGTATGCAAAAGTGAAATCAAGCAGATGTATTGTTAGCCAGAAACATGAGTGTAGGGACATATAGAGTAGATGGTAGAGGTCACAGACATATTTGGGGAATCTTGAATCTGGGAGATGAGAATGATGCAGTCATTCACTGTGTCTGATGTGAATCCCATGCAGATGATCCATTACAGACTTGGAAGGAGGGACCAGTGATCTACCTTTACCATTCCAGTTTCCTTTCTCCCTATAGGGACTATATGATAGGTAATTTACTCACTTTTAACATCTACTGTTTTCATCTGGGATTGAGAAGTATTTTCCTTTGTTCTTTGTTCTGAATACTTCATTTTTTAAATAAATAAATGTGCTAATCTGTTGATCAATAGAAATTCAAAGCTGTAACTGTCTTAGCTAAAGCTTAGAGATATAAAGGAGGAGGAAGAGAATTTGTATGTTTCTTATTCTAATGAGAAAAAAATGTTTTGATTAGGCCAAACCTTGGAGTGTGAAGGTAATTTATGACGATTTGGGCAAAGTAGGAAATCAATATTGAACGACCACTTCAGTTTTTGAAAAGCCAAGGAATGGAGTCAAGTTGCCTGGAAAGAAAGAGCCATGCCTATAAGTGGTAAGCTTTGCCTACATAAAGGGAGGGAGGAGTGAATTATACTAACATGTTCAATATGTCCCCTAGCTCAGAAGATGAGTGACATATCAGATTGCCTAGTTTCCCAGCCCTACCACCTGCTTACACACATGGGAGCTATGTCAGAGAGCTTGATTTTTTTTTTTCAGTTTAGTTTCCATATATGAAGGCTTATAAATAGTGAAAGAGAATAAACTTTTGCCAAAGTTTTTTTCTTTCTTTCCAATTTAAATAGATTATTAACAGTGTTTTTAAATTTTCAAAAGAGCTTTTCTTTCTTCTGCTTTTTTGATTTTGATTGTCTTTTAAAATATTTTCACATTAATTCCATTTTCCTTTCAGCCTTGGATACTTTCTTTGGATAACTTTGGATACTTAAAATAGTTGTGATTTTATTTTTCTCTTACTTTTGTTTCTTTTAATTTTGCCATTTTGAGTCCTGCTTTAAATTTTGTATTTGCTTTATGTTTATTATAATATCTTCTAGGTGATCCTTTATCTCAATTTCATATCAATATTTTAATGTAATCATAAAGTATTTGTATATGCAAGTTACCTATTATAAATGTAAACTTCATTAATAAATTTTGTTAGTCCAGAATATGTAGTAATATAACTAAAAGGCAGTTTTGGATAGAAACTAATTGACAGCTGGGAAGACCATGAAAGGATTCAGGTAGTTTTAGGGCTATTTATTAAGAGAATAAAGGATTCTAAGAGGCAGAGCCAATGAGTTTCATTCCAAACATGAGAAATACCCAGAGCAAAGTCAAGCAGATGAGAAATAAGAGTATTGTGTGTTATGAATAGTAAGAAGATCTGACCAAGCCATAATAAGTACGCCGGAGAATAATGTGAATTGAGGCCACATTATTAATACTTTTATACGCCTAACAGAAAAAAGTATATTTTAACCACAAAGGCAAGTGGGAGCTACTGATTTGAATAAGGAAGAGACATGGTCAGATGTGAACTCAAGGAAATTATAAATAGAAACATCACAAACGTTGAATCTTGATTTTTTAAAACTTCCATCTTATTTCAAGGACTGAAGCTTACAGGTTGATTGGATAATAGATAAAATATTTTAAAATAATTTATACCATTAGTTATACAGCATCTCTTGTTTTAAAAATAATAGAAATATATGAACACATATTTTTAATCATTCAAAAACATTTACTATATAATAAATGCTAGCTATTATTAAAACAACTGAAACCAGGATAATATTCAAGAAATTAAATTATTTCATAAAATAATTGTCTAGGCCAATTCAAACTTTAGCACTATTGATATATCAGTTTCTACAGCTTTAAACTAAGTACTATATAAAATGGGGGCAAAGAAATATATCCTCAAATTGAAAAAAACAATATCAAAGTGACAAAAGAGATAACATAAAGATTAATGAAATATTTTTAAAACTATAAATGTTAAAAATATAATGAACATGAAAATTCTCATTTTTCTAAAAAAAGTTCAGACTAGGCATTTGTACACATTCATTTTATTTACTACTTTCACTATGTGGTTTTATAATTTTATTTAGTTTGATTATTAGTATATCAGAAATGTCTTTTTTTAGAATGAATCCTCTTAAGTGTTTTTGATTTTTGTAGCAAATTGGTTTTGTTAAAAAAACTATTAATAGAAGTTTTGTTCATAAAACATCTTCTACAAGTGCATTGAAAATTAAAATTGAATAGCATCATAGGATCATAGATTTGGAGCTAAGAGGGGTCTTAGAGATGAACCAGCCTAACTGCCTCATTTTATGGACAATAATAATGGTTATTATTATTAATAGTTAATCAATATGTAACAGTCTGTAAGGTTTGTAAATAATATGATATACCTCATTTTATCTGTCCAACAACCTCTGGAAGGTAGGAGCTAATAATTGTTATTCCAGTTTTATGGAAACAGCAAACATTTAATGACTTACCCAGGTTCACACAGCTAGTAAAAATCTCAGGTTAGATTTTAACTTATATAAGGAAACCAAAAAAACAAAAAAGATTGCCTAAGATCTCATCGGTATTGGGAAACAAAGTCAGAATTCAAGTCTTCTAATTACAAATATAAGGTTCTTACTTCTTATTAAGCATCTTCCTTTAAATGTATCTTACATTCATCATTCCCTTCTCACATGGATGTACTTCAGTCTGTCAAGTATCACTAATCTTCTTACTATGATGAAATGTGAAGTTTTCTAAATCCTCAAGAGTCTTCACATCCAGAATATATTCCAACCTCTTGACCAAAATCACTAGAAGGAAAAAGAAAATTGTATTTTTTCTACAAGTATCTGAACAAATTAAATTATATTTTTACCTCAGGATTTGAATTTCTATTTTGTGAATAATAGATTTATGCCTCTCTGAAATGATCAATTTATGGTCAAATTATACCTGGAAGTTCAAAAATGCATCAGAGGAACATAATAAAAAGCCAATTTTTAAGATATAATATCCTAATGATGTAGGTATGAATGATGCTATTTAATGTTTTTCTTGACTTAGGATGCTTTAGAAACATATTTTATGGTTTAGAATTTTAAAGTAAGTCCACAACTTTTTTCTATACTTTTAATGATTATTAATTTTGTTTCTTCTTCCTACTTTATGAAGTAGCCAACATGATTTTATGGAAATTATGGATTCTTTGCCTTATGTTACTTTTGTTTTATTGTAAACAAAGTAGGTCCAAGTGTTGACTGTGGATTTGATTCATATTAGCTAGAAAACACTTAATTTGAATATTCAGTTTATTTTTTCTTGGTTTTGGAGGGGGTTGCAAATTAAATGAATGAAGAGAAACCCAATAAGATTCTATATCCCTCTTTTCACACCATCATCAGATGTATAGATTAGTCAAATCATTGACAAGCTTATCATCATAATAATAGTTATAATAGCTTAAAATGCCATCCTTATAACTCTCTGAAAAAGTATATAAATCTCTTCCTTATTTTATAGATAAGAAAGCCAAGACTTAAAGTAGTTAAACAATTTGCCAACAACCACACAATTGCTGACAAAATATGACATGACCCCATATTCTTTTTGCTATTCCACCTTGAAATAATATATTAAAAGGGCTAGAATGGCATAAAGATAACCAAAACATTTCATTTTTACTACTAGCAAACAAATTAATAAGAATATGAGGCAGAATTTGAACTGAGATCTGAAATGACTAAAGTTCTAATACTTTATCCACTAATCTATGCAATTTGTAAGAGATAGAAAAGCTTGTTTTATTATCTTTATATTGAAAAGAAGTGGTTTAGAGCAGAGAGATAAAAGACCGAGGAGAAAAGCCTTTGAATCCTTTAGTACCAGACTTGACAAGAGCAAAAGTGAAAGCCATATAATTTGTAATGCTAGGTGGGAGAAGAAGTGGCACTGGCACATTTCTTCAGCTAAATATCTAATTATTGTATGAATGTACATAGGATGGGGTGGGTTTATATCTAATAATTCAGGTTGTACTTCTTCCATGCTTGTCCATGTTGTGAGACTCCTGTTCATTTCAATTTGATTCAATAAATATGTGTTAAGTGTTTACTATGTACCAGGAACTGTGGCAGACCCTCTTCATATTCTCTCATATGTTCCACATAATTGGTTCCCCCAATTTCTGATGATATTCTTTACTGACACCAATAGCATGCCAGTGGAGCATATGGGCCATCTATCAGTTATTCCTCACTCTTGTCCTTTGAACAGTCCATTCATTTGTCTTTGATGACATTCTTACTCTGGTTCTTTTTCGTAATTTCTTTTTCCTAATAGATTGCAACCTACTCAAATTTATGAAACCTTTCTCCATTGCCCTTAGAAATACATAATGAATTGTAAATTATTTCTTTTTACTTGAATTCAGTGTTCTACATGTGTCCTAAATTATAACCTCTTTCCTTTGTTAAACAAAATTATTTTTATTATTTGGGACTGCTTTTTACTTTAAGATTCATCTAAAATATACTACTGGGAGAAGGTGAGATTTTTGTTACCTAATTTGTTACCTAGAGAAAGCTATTTAGCTCGTATTTTTAATGAAGGTAACAAAGAATATTCATTAGAGTAAAAAATGCATAGATTATATTCAAGTATAATTTAACTGAGATTATCTATTTTACAGAAGTCCTATTCCAGACTGCCATTGAGGTGTGGATGATGTCAGGGTGAGTGTTTATGTGGTAGAAAGGGTTCAAATGAGGGATCATTCACAGACCTATATGTCTGTTGTCAAAAACTAGCTTGAACTGACTAGCTTGAACTGCAATTTACTTGTCTATGTCTTCTTGATGAAAAGTATTCTAAGATATAACTAAGAAAAGACTGTATGCTGTAAGATGCCATTGAAAATAATTACTACGTGTGGTCTATTTTAAAACTGCAGTTTTTAGAAGTTGCTCTAAACTTAGAATATTCTTATAGACTAAAAGAAATTGGAATAGGTCCAAAAGGAAATAAGGATGGAGATTATGTGTACTGTCCAAATAATACTTTTAAGTTCTGTTCGACTAAGTAAATGTCATTGTAACATTATCAATATATGTGGATATATTTTAGATAAATTTAATTTAAAATGAATATGAAAATGCCACAGAAAACTTCACCATCATGTAAAAATATTAGAAATGGTCAAACTGGGGACATGCATTTCCTTTAAAGAATGTTCATTATTTAAATTAAAATATTCATAAATTAATAATACTCTATACTCATTTCTTGCAATAATTTACTTCATTTATTCTATGAAATTCTATTTAGGATTGCAAGTTGACATATAAAAAGAACATATATTGTCTATCAATATTTTTCTACCCCCTCATGTTTTTTTTTTCTAATTATAGGAATGACATACACAAGAAGTGGGAACCTGCTAGACTTTGAACAATTTTTTTATGTCAAAATATTTAAAAACAAAAACAGAAAGACAAAACATTGAGATAAGTACAAGTCTTTTAACAAACCTTGAATAAACATCCCTAATGAGGAATATAGGCTCTTAGATTTAAATCTGGAAAGACCTTAGCGGCCATCAAGTCAAGCTCTGTAATAAGGAAACTAAGAATTAACTTGCCCAAGCTCATTCAGCTAGCAAATATGTGAGACAAGATTTGTACCCAGTTTTTCCCTACTGATAAAGCCAGGCCTTTACTGACAAAACTAGGCTGCCTCTGTAAATTTTTTAAGTAATTTTTCTTCTATAAATTGGATCATTTTGAACATGACACAGTTACATAATCTTCATTTCTGATTGATCTTCATTTGTCAGTGATGCTAAATTTTAACTTTCTCTGTTAGGAATTCACCTCTGTCAAATATTTAATATCTATTTAGTAAACTGAAGAAACTTGGTAATTCAAGGAACACTGAACATCATTGTTTTGTGATATGCAAATTTTTTAAATCAAGTTATTATTCTTTTTAGTTAGTGGATTTATGAGGCTTGGTTTGCCATGTATTAACATTTCTTTATGATGGTACACTTGTAATTGAGAAAAAATACTTATTAAGTAATATCTAAAAATCTTCTGACAAAGTAGTCTGATGCATTTCCAGTGCAAAGTCAAATTGATTTTTTAAGTGACATGTATTCATGTTTCTAATTCAGAGATTCATGCATCTTCTGCATATAAAGTCATAATGAACTAAAAGACAAATTTGATAGTTGGTCCTTTTAAAAGTGATTGTCTTGATTTATATTTTTGTCAATGGGTCCATATGTTGACAATACACCAGGATATCACTTAAAATTTTGTTTACTCATTTTATTTAAAAAATAATAGTTGTATAGTTTGACATATTCAAGTTATGACTCTTTTTGGCTGAAAATATTATCTTTGTGACTTTACCACATAAAGAAAAAATAATAATTGCATTAATGAAGTTTTATAGAAGAATATGTTGTGTAAAGTTCTTTAGGCAAATTATCAACTACTTCTGAATCCAGAAGCAAATCTACTTCTATTGAATTATTAAATAGTCAGTGATCATGTTGGTCTGTTAAATATTATCCTATTCTCTCAGGTAATACGTCCTAGTTAATATTTATGATATAAATTCTCCATAAATCTTACTTCCATTCATGAAAACATATAAGATTTCAATAGGTGTAAGTTTTAAAGTATTAGTTTACAATCAAATAGCATATCTCCAGAGTGAATTCATCTTATTAAAATAGCAATTTTAGTAAGGCCATTTATCACTTTAGGGACACAGTTTAAGGGAAGAAATACATTCCTTTATGTCTATCACTGATTTAATGTTGAGCAATTCCCATAATAATATTATGAAAGCAGTTTTTCACAGATTGCTTTTTCAAAGTTCCCTATAGTTGACAAAACATTTTCCAATACTTATTTCTGATCACTGCTGAATGAGGAGTAGATTGTGGAATTAGGAAGAAACCTGAGGAAATGCTATAACTCAGCCTTTATTTTTAAACCTCTTGTTTTTACCTCATGTCATTTGCTTTACCTATCAAGTACTTTTATTTGATTCTCAGAGGGTGTGTTTATAAAGTCATCCATAATTGTATCAATTTGTTTAAATGATTTACTTCACATTATTCCCAGGTAGTAGGCTCTTTTCTCCTCTAGTAGGCTATTATATAGGGTTCAGTGTTTGTATAAAGGGAAAGAACATTGGTAATTGGAAAGGTAATAAAAACTTCCATAGCCATCATTTCTATATGGAAATATCTTATTATCAGGGGAGGGTGTGGTGCCTCAGGTGGTCTTTTGACATCCACCAACTTAGAAGGAGCCCTGATCCCACATAGGTCTTTTACTAATGGGTAACTAGGAAATAATATCAATACAGCCATAGAACACCAGGAAGCTGCATAAAGGGAAGAGCAGTTTGGGATTTGCCCTACCTTACCTCAACCCAATCAAATCCCAGTTTTGTTTCTCTTCTTTCATCCCTATGTGGATGAAAGGGACAATCAATGCTGAGAATGATCCCATCACATTCCCCATCACAGAAGCGTTGAGAATCTATTCTTCATCAAAGAGAATGCTGAAAGCCAGACTGGAATCAGGAACTATTCTGGACAGAGTCATAACTGGATCAAAAGGAGACATTGGCACAAAGAGATGTATTTACCCTTAGCCAAAAAAAAAAAAAAAGTATACAGTGAGGACACAACATTACGTAGGTGTGGCTTCCATATCTTGCCATACAGAAGCAGGTATTGTGATTCATGGATCGGAAGAAAATGTACAAAGTCTGAAGAATAGGTTCCCTTCCAGTCTGAAGATATTAGTCCTCCTTTTGGACCTCTCATGACTATAGACAACCAGGAAACTGAGCTTTAGTCCTCTTGGCCAATGAAGTCTCAGATATAGTTGCTTGCCATTTTAGGGGGGAAAGCTATCTATTGCTTCTACAACAATTAGTTATAGTTGATAGTGCATTGGTTTCATTGGTAAGGAAGATTTGGGTTCAAATTATAACTTGGACACTGTGTTTATGAATGTGAGGAAGTCACTTAATCTCTCTGAGCCTTTAACAAATCTCCTTCTAATTAATTATTACATATTGTGATGATATTGATTTAAACTAATAAATTAAATAATTGCTGGGCTGTGGTCTTTGTATGTAGGAAAAACTACTACAAGTGTAAAATCTTAGATCTTTGATGCACTGACAGCCTCATTCGCGTTTTTACATTAGGATTTTGGCTAGGTTATTCTAGACAAAAGGAAATACCCACTGCTTCATGACCTCAAATAGTCTCCATATGGCCATAGCCCGATAACTAAAAAGCAGTCCTTCTTCATTCTCTTTCTTTAAGGCTCAGTTCATTCCTTTTATCAAGATCCCTCAAAGAAAAAGTTCTCCTCCCTTAAGTTTAGTTAGAGAATGTTTTTTTTTAATTTCTTTTGCCCCATGCTACTCATTATAATCATCTGTGCTCTCATCATATGCTCTCAGTTCAATTCAACAAATATCATTAAGCTGTACTATATGCAAGGTATTATGGTAGACACTGGAGAGACAAAAAGAAAGAAGTACTTGCTAACAAGGCTATGGTTATTCATCCTTTTCTTATGCAATCAACTTTTTAATATAAATGTAGACATTTATTTTCATTTTTTTTATGACTATTGAATGCCATCTTTTGTTTCTGGCCCAGTGTTCTAGCCTTAATTAAGCATTTTGAAGCTTAACTCTCATATATAACCTATGAACTTTTCCTCTCAGTTTGTGCAAACTGAAAATTGATAGGCATACCTTTGTTTTGTTTTGTTTTGTTTTAATCTACATCATTGATAAGATTAAAATGTAGTATTAAATGTAGCCTGAGGGTAGTGGTCATTTTCATTTCGTAGTTTCCTTCTAACCATGGGAGCTTGATAATTAAAAGGCTATATTTCTCTGTGACACATTGTAATTAACTTTTTTGGAATTTTTTTTTTTTGCCTGAGTCTGTGATTGCATCTGTATAAGGAACTACTGGTGAAGAAACTCTTTCCATTAATACAGATCGGCAGTTGCTTTGCAACATAGTCTATAGCAATAAGAAGTTATGTGACTTGTCCAAAGTAATACTGTTGGTAAATATTAGCAGTGAAATTTGAGCATAGCTCTTGCTAATTTTCTAGATAAGGCTGCCTCTTTTTTTTTTATTGCAGCATGGATGCTTCTTCTGTTATGATTAGTGTTTCAATAAATCAGTTGAGCATCTATAATCCTCTCACTATTCTCTGCTTTGTCCTACCATAATATGGAATTCTATTTACTGTTCTAGTATACACACACATATGTATATGTGTATATGTATATGATCAAGTTTATAATTGAAAAAGGATGCTAAATTCATTAGAAGAAAAGTCACCATGGTACTCTTACGTATTAATATTTATAATGATAGTTGTAAATAGCTTGCAAAATATTAGGGATTTAAATTTATATGATTTCAGAGTTCTTTCTGTTGAAAAGGAATTTTGAAACCGATTGCCATCTATCTTTTAAAGGTAACTTATGGAATGAAAGTGTTTCTGTTTGTTTTTAAAGCAACAGCCCCTGTATATTCTCTTCCTCAATTATATGTTTGGTTGCTTGAGTTTTGAGGAAAAGCAAGGAAGACATTTTTTAAATTTAATTTTTTTAATTTTTTCTCATGGTTACATGATTTTTGTTGTCTCTCTGCCCTCTTCCCTTCCCCCTCCCAGAGCTGAGAAGCAATTTCATTGGATTATACATATATTATCACTCAAATCCTATTTACATATTATTCATTTTTGTGACAGAGTAATCTTTTAAAAAACTACAACCCCACATTATATACCCATATAAATAAGTGATATAAATTGTATGTTTTCTTCTGTATTTCTACTCCCACAGTTCTTTCTTTTGTTGTGGATAGCATTCTTTCTCATAAATCTCTCTGAGTTGTCCTGTATCATTGCATTGCTTTTAGGAGCAAAGTTAATTACTTTTGATTGTTCCACAGTTTCAGTTCCTGTGTGTATAATGTTCTTCTGGTGCTGCTTATTTTACTCTGCATCAGTTCATGTAGGGTTTTCTAATTCTTATAGAAATTAAAGGAGAAAAAATTTTAAGATGAAAACATCATTTAATTTTTTTTGTCTTTGTGTGCTCAACAAAAAAAAACATAACTTCTAGTATATATGCTTAACATATGGTTGCTATTTGATTGCTTTTGAATATACAAAATTTTTCATCATACAAGTACTACTTTAAACTTTTATTCCTTATATTAGTATTTTAAGAATTTATCTTATTTGATAGTTTACCTTCCTGCTTTCCATTTTCTAGGCAAGAAATCAAAGGAATATGAACCAATTTTTTTTTAATGACCAGATACTCTTTTTCTTAGTAGATATTTTGGACTTCTACTAATGTAGGGACATATTAAAAAAATGTAGAATGCCACTGTATTAGATAAGGAAAAAAAATCCCCCATGATAAGTTCATGGTTTCCTTGTAAACTTTTACTTCCAAACCCACGTATCATTTGAAGTAGGCCCAAAGTGATTTTTTTTTTTGGTATTTTATATCACATTGCTTCTACATATATAATTAAATGCTTCTTGTCTACATAACTATGATCACTCATAGGTGACTACATTAAACAGAGCAGAACCATCCTTCAAGCTTGTAATTGTTAATATGGCTCTATATTTTTTTCTTGTAAATCTTTTTCTTCCAAACTGTATTGCTGATTTAACTAAATTTTCTGAACAGTGCCTTTATTTGAACTGGCAAGTTAAAAAGACCTACCTGAATTTAGCTTTCATTGAATTGTATGGATGAACTCAATTGGAAAGCTAACTGCAAAAAGTGTCATACATTCAATCAAACTTAACTTCCTAAAGACATTTTCCAGAAAGTGTTTATGAAATTTTTAAAAGATCAAAATTTTCATTCTCAAATTCCACTCAAGCACTTTGGATATTTATTTTCCTATCTAATTTTAACTTTTATTCATACTTATATGTGTACAAGGCATTTTCAAATAGTAGAAAACGTAAGATCTTTGAGCACAGGCACTTTTTCTTCATTTAACTTTTTATTCCTAATGCCCAGCACAGTGCCTTGTATATACATATTAGGAATAATCTGATATAAGTGTTTCATAAATATTGATTTAATTAAATTTGTTCAATGTGAAACATAGGTTGTGATTCAAAATACTATAAATACTTATTTTTTAAAAAGTATTATTTTTACATTTTTTCATTATGAGTACTGAATATCAGAAGATTCACTCATTTTCAGACATAGCTCCTTCTATTGCCATGATTTCACATATTTCAGAAAAAATACAATCATTGTTAAAAATGAAAAAACACAAAGCTCATTAAAAACATTTAATAATCAATATTTTTTCCAAGATGACATATAATTCTACAACGACATCACAGTGTTATCATGGTTGTATCCTCTAAATTTTTTTAATGAGTAATATCATTTTTATCAAATTCAATTTACCCTAACTATAGAAAATCTAAAATAACCTAAATAAATAATAATTATCACAGAGCTCATCAAACAAGGAAAAGTGTAAAGTTTCCGTAGGAAAGGGGAAAAAAACTAAAAAAAAAATAGAATAAGTTAAGAGACAGTCACTGTATTAGAAATTGAACTATGGTAGTTCCTGTGGAAGTAAATGGAGAAGGTGAATGGAAGAGATATTTTGATGGTAGAATTACATAACTTGGTCCCTTATGAGATGGGAGAGTATAGAAAAGAGAAGATAAAAATCACTCTTAATTGATGATTTTAGGCTAATAGAAGTATGGTGGTATCATTAATAGAAATTAGGGTAGGGAGTCATTAAAAAGGGAAGATGAATTTCAGTTACTAGTTATACATATCCATTTGAAGACATATAATAGATAAATTGAGCTAAACATATATAGCTATTAGGAAATGGGGGAGTATTTATGTTAGGGAATCGATTATATAGAGGACATTATATGCCACAGGTTCTGAGCAAGATCTCCCAGGGAGAAAAAAGTAAAGAAATAACCAAAGAGAGCCAAGGCACAAAAACTTGAGATACATTAAGATAAGAGTAGAAGATAAACTGTCAAAGGAACAATAAAAGTTGCATTATATATAAAGAGAGTCTAGTCCCCAATAATAAAACGGATCAGGTAGTATCCAGGATAAGGAGTAGGTCAATATTGTCAAATGCTTCAGAGAGGTCAAGTAAGATGAAAATAGAGAAAAGATTATTATATATTTGTAGGTAGTTGAGGAACTGAAGAGAGAGAATTCAGTAGAGTAATGTTACAAAGGATAGAATAGTGAATTAGTGATTTTTAAAATGGGAATCATACTTCTTTTGTAACTTAAATGCATATAAAATTTAACTTAATCTCACTATTTTTTCAAACAATTAACTTAAAAATTCAAGCAATCTTTGTCTCTACTTCCTGGGATTCAAGAAGAGTATAGACCTGAACAGATAACTTGTCAATTTTGCTTAAAACCTCGAAAGAATAAAGAAAGGAGCTATCAACTAATAATGTAAACCTCTTTCCCCCTTTCTGACATTCAGAATCCAAGTTTCCTAGAAAAGATTCCAGGTAATTCCTGCCCATCACTTACACTTTTGTTAATTATCAAAGTCAAATTCTGTTCTAAAAGAATTATGAGGCTGTGGAAGCAGATTATACTTTTTAGAAGAAAGGCCTTAAGGAGGGAGAAAGAGATAAGACAATGATTTCTAGGAATGACAGGTTTTTAGAATATTGTAAACTTGAGAATATTCTTAGGCCAAAGGGAAAGAAACTATTGTAAATAGAGAATTTTAAAACAGATGAAAGTTGTAAAATAAAATAATAAATCAGAGAATATCACAAGGAAGCTTAAATAATTTAGATAAATATATGTGTTTACTTCTTTAAAAAAAGAGAAAGAAAAAGAATGCAAGTGAATATATTTAAGATTAAATTTATAGCACATGACCTCATTCTCAGTAAAATAGAAGGCAATGTATTCATCTGTTGAGAATGAAGAAGGAGAGAATGAAGCAGGAATGAAAGGGAAGAGGGAGAGAGGCTGGTAAGGAGAGAAAATAAGATCCTTACCCTTTAATATTTTTTCTTCAGTATAGGAATAGAAATTGCCAGAAGTCAGTAGCTATAATTTTTTAATCTCAAATTCAACAATTCTTTATTATTTTGTTGAATGTCTTTGTACAAGAAAATTTAGAAGAAAACTATATTCAAGATTTGTGGTATTATTTCTAAATTTTAGATTCAAAGTAAATAAATCTAGATCAAGGAGGCATTTAAATGGTCATCTAGTTAAAACTATTTATTTCATAGATGAATGAAACCACAGTTTTTGTGGAGAATATAAGGTGGTTTAAAGACATAAAGTTGTATGATTATGACTGCTCTAAAAAATAAATACATCCTGGAATTTATATAGAAAACTGTTATTATATATGAAGTGAAGTAATACCTACATATAGATACAAGGCCATTATTAAAAATAAAAGAGAAATACAGCAGAGATTCCCAAACCATAAAGCTAAAGCTAACAATATCTTTCAGAAAGAGATACCCAGCATCCACGGCTTTTCCAATATGGCTATTCTTAAGTTATTTTCCCTTGTGGATCTTGAACATGCTCCTTGCACAGGTAGAAAGATTAAGTGACTTGCCTAAAATAATAATTTTAACATAGGTCTTTTGACCCCAGGACTAGTGTTCCTTCTTCTATGAAACTTTATAGTGGCAAGATTTAGTATCTTTGAAAGAAAAAAGTGAAAGAAAATCCTAAATGAAAGATGGAATCTAATTTCATCTCCTATCCATATATCAAATAGTCTTCTTCTAATTCCATATGTCCACATGTTTATGGCTGTTAATTTAAACTAAATTTTATAATTTCTCAAATAGTCTCATGCATTTGGTGACATGCCTATTTGTCAAAATTTTACTTATTTCTGAATGAACCTGTCCTTAAGCAAGAAGGCTGTCTTTAAGCCCAGAGATAGTTGAAAAGTTTTATTTTTTTTTAGTTTTATAAGACATTTCTGATGTTGTATACCTCTACTCTAGCCCATGTGAATTTAGCAGACTCTCCATAAAACAATTAGAGAGGATTCAGGTTTCATTGAATATTTATATTTTCTATCATGGAAAAAATATATCTCATATACATGACCTTTAAAATCATTAAAGATAACATAATTGTAGAGGGAAAATATAGGTTTAATCAGTTATATTCAAAGCTCTTTTTTTAAAGACCTCAATATATGCATTTGAAATTTCTTTTGATTGCCTAAGAGCTTTTAGATCTCATGTTTCAGTAAATTATAAGTATTGAAGTATAAACAACCCTGGGAATTAATTTTCATGATATTACTGAATTTCCAAGTTTGATGATTATATTTCTTAGTAGTTAAAAGGTAAGATTGGTTTGATAATCTGAATAATAATATGACATACATGAACTATGACAATTGAATTATGTGATTGAAAAATGTCAATGACAGACAGAGACCTTTAGCAAGTTATCAAAACTTTTAGAAGCAATCTGATAAGCTTTTGAGAATGCTGAAGTTAGGAAAACCTGTACTCAAATAGCTAATCTGATATTAGTTATGTGACTAAAATGAAATCTTTTAACTTCTTCGAGGCTTAGTTTACTTATCTCTGAAATGACAAGATTTGTATTAGATGTCCTCTGAAGTCCCTTTCAACTCTTACTTTTATGATGGACATTGCCTTTATAGGCAAGCTGACAATACTGGGAATATTAGACTTCACATTACCAAGATCTTAATTCCAATCCTGTCTTTGAAATTAGCTTCATGACAATGGACAAGGTCCTAACACTTTTTGAGCCAAGGCTTCTTCATCTGTAGAATGAGGATACTGACCTCAATGGCTTTTAAGTCTTTCTATCTCTGAATCTATGTTCAATATCTGACAGCTGGAATTCATCTTCCCCTGTATATAGAAAGACAATTATCTAGCATGTGAAGTGCAGACTCATCATGATCACTGTGCCTACTCAAAATTGTTATTTCATTCATTTCTTTTACTTCTTTCTTGTTTTTATTTTTTTTGTTAGATTTATCTAGTTCTGAGAGGGGAATGTTGAAGTCTCCTACTAGTATACTTTTACTGTCTATTTCCTCCTGAAACTTTTTAATTTCTTATAAAAATTTGGAGACTATGCCCCTCGGTATATATGTTTATTATTGATATTATTTAATTGTCTATAGTATCTTTTATCAAGATGTAATTTCCTTCCTTGTCTCTTTTAATTATATTTGTTTTTGTTTTAGCTTTGTCTGAAGTAACGATTGCTACTCCTGCTTTATTTACTTCAGTTGAAGCACAATAAATTTGGCTCCAGATCCTTTCCTTTTCCTTTTTTTTTTAATTCTGTGTGTATCCCTGTCTCAAATGCATTTCTTTTTTTTTTTTTTTCAAACCCTTACCTTCCATCTTATAATCAATACTGGGTAAGGGCTAAGCAATGGGGGTTATGTGACTTTCCCAGGAAGTGTCTGAGGTCAGATTTGAACCCAAGACCTCCCTAATCTGGACCTGACTCTCAATCCATTGAGCCACCCAGCTACCTCCCAAATGTGTTTCCTATAAAAAACATATTATAGGATTCTGGTTTTTAATCCACTTTGCTATCCACTTCCTTTTATGCATGAGTTCATCCCATTCACATCCACAGTTATAATTACCATCTGTGTACTCCCCTCCATCTTATATTCCCTTTTTGATCCTGTTCTTTCTCTCTCCTTTCATTCTATTCCTCCTCACAAGTGTTTTGCCTTTGCTGACTACTCCCTCCTCCTTTCTATTATCATACCACCCTACTCCCCCACTTATTCCTCTCCTACTTTTTTATAAACTTAGATAATATTCTATACCCAAATGGGTATGGTTGTTATTCCCTTTCTGATCCAATTACAATGACAGTGAAGTTTAAGCATTACCTGTTGCCACCCTCATCCTCTCCTCCACTGTAATAGTTTTTTCATGCCTCTTTGAATGAGATAATTTACTTCATTTTATCTCTCCCTTCCCTTTTCTCTCAGTGAAATCTTTTTTTTCTCCCCTTGATATTTTTTGATTATCATTTAAACTACTCAGCTTACTCCTGCACCCTCTGTTTGTGTATACTCTTATCTAATTGTTCTGATAATGATTAAAAATTTTGAGTTATAAATATAATCTTTCCATATAGAATTGTATATATATAGTTTGATCATATTGAATCGCCTAAATTGCTCTTTCTTGTTTGCCTTTTTATGCTTCTTTTGAGTCTTGTATTTGAACATCACATTTTCTGTTTAAGCCTGTTTTTTTTCATTAGGAATGATCAGAAACTTATTTTATTAAATGACCATATTTTCCCCTGAAATAATATACTCAGTTTTGTTGAATAGGTGATTTGTGGTTGTAAACCTATGTCCTTTGCCTCCAAGAATATCATGTTCTAAGCCTTCTGATCCTTAAATGTAGAAGCTGCTAAGTCCTGTGTAGTCTTTACTGTGGCTCCATTATATTTGAATTAAAATTGTTATTTTACATAACTGGAGGCTATCGCCATGCCTGAGGCTTACAGAGTATCATGGCTGCTTATTGTATCAGAACTTCTGTGCCTTCTTTTAAATGAAGTCTAGTTGTGTATGTTACTGTCTTGATAATGATATATACTACATCTTAATTAATAAATATTTAGAATGTGGTTATATAGAAATTAATAAAAGAAGTCATTAGAAAAAGAATGTAGCAAGAAGACTATTGAATTGTTAATCTTACTACAGTATACAAATATAAATATAAAACCCAGAGTAAAACTCTTGAACATAAAACTGTATCTTGATATATGTGTAAATAGAAAATATGTATCCAGATATACATATATATCAGAAGCAATGATTGTTTTCTCAATTTTTATATCTCCCTTCAAATACTAAATGAGGAAAAACATTTTTGTCTTTTAAAATTTTCAAGTAGTTATCTATCTGGGATCAAATAAGCTTTTTACTAGTTTAACCTTAGGCAAATCTCTTAACTTCTCTGGACTTGGCCTTTCCTTGTTTAAAATAATGATTTTCTTTCCAGTTCTCAATCCAAGAAGTGATGGGAAAATTAATCTTGATTCAGGAATATATCAATGGTATAGGAGTACAATGATTTCTTCCACAGGTTTTTAAAAGTGAAATAATCTTTATAAGGAATCCTGTAGACATAGACATTATATAAGTGCTAGCTAATATTACTAAAGTAGGAAAGCATGGTATTTCAAAACCAGAATCTTCTTAGAAATTAGTATTGCTGTGTTTTTTTTACTTGACATTTGTACTGCTGTGAATTAAACTGCTATATTTCATTTTAGGGAGCATTTAAAAATATCCAGTACCACAGCTTGCTGAACCATTCTGGCAGTTTTTGCCTTGTGATCATTCCCTAGTGCATTTTTAAAAAATAAAAACAAAAACAAAAACACACATAAAGGTTGCCAGTAGGCAATCAAGACTTCTTCATATGCACTGTTAGCCTATGATAAGGTAACAACAGATTCTTATTTGAATAGCAATTCAAATATAGACTAGAGACTATGCATATTCTATTGCTGAGCAACACTAGACAATCATACATTCCCTAGGAAACAGGCACTTAAGAGAAACTACTTGTTAATGTACAGGATAAACAAAGAAAAGATATATCTACAGTGAGGAAGCTTTAATAAGCGAGTTGAATTTAACATGTTCTTAAACAAATAGACCATTGATGATGTCTGAAAGAAGAACTAGTGAGGAAGGAAGATTGGAACTAGTGCAAATCAAAGAAGGTTTCAGGATGCCAATTTTGGTGATAATTGCTACAGAAATATTCTGTTAGAAATGGTGGCTAGGTGATGATGATATAATAATAATGATTTTAATCATAGAATTTATGAGTTTATAAAGTGGTTTAAGATTTACAAAGCACTTTACATATATTGTCTCATTGGAATATATTATTAAGAACACTGAATTTGGAATCAAAGAGGACCTAGGGTCAAATCTTACATTTGATTCCTATGACAGATATGACTGTGGTCAAAACAATTTGTGGACTAAAGTTTCTAAATGGAGAGCCTTTCTAGCTCTAATGTTCTGTTCTTATGACAATGTATATATAGAAATTTCAGGATAGCTGGAAATCAGACTTTATTCAAAACTCTTTTGACCTAAAGATAAAGTATGCCCTGCCTTAGGCTAATTAACAGTTTTGTGTTTTTTAAGTAAACTAAAAATAGTTCCATAAAATTTCAAAATAGGTCTTTTACAACTACCCTTTTCTCTTTTGAAGACTTATTCCTTCAACATTTTCTCCAATTGGGTCCCAGCTACCAGCATGCTATTATTACATAGAAAGGCAGCAGTGTAGAGAAGAAAGAGTTGTAACCATTCAACTGGTAGTTAAAACAAACTAAAACATGTCTTGATAATATTCCATACAAATATGGGCTCATATACAGATTTGCTCTTCTAACATTAATACAAAGAGGATATGCCTATTCTTCCTTCTTCAATTCCATACTGAGACATCTGGCTGACATTTGATGACTCCCTCAAGATTGCTTTTAAGGTTTTGGGGAATGTACAATAAAGAGGACCGAATTCTAGATGGTTTAGGAGATGTACTAGCTTACGTTTTTAAGTGACCTCAAATTTGAGTCTGAGTTTTAAGATTAATTCCAAAATCTCTTGAATATTTCTGCTTGTTAGAGTTCAAAAGAATTAAAATAAGACATTATTTCATGGCTCCCTTGACAGCTTTTTTTTTTAATAATTTTTTTTAAACCCTTGTACTTCGGTGTATTGTCTCATAGGTGGAAGATTGGTAAGGGTGGGCAATGGGGGTCAAGTGACCTGCCCAGGGTCACACAGCTGGGAAGTGGCTGAGGCTGGGTTTGAACCTAGGACCTCCTGTCTCTAGGCCTGACTCTCACTCCACTAAGCTACCCAGCTGCCCCCCTTGACAGCTTTTTAAAAAGAGATGTAGGTCATCCAAACCATCCCACTAAAAGCCCTTGTAAATCCTAAGAACAATTATGGTTAATTTTTTAATGTTTAATGTAGCTAGTATGTTAGTTTAAAATAAGTCAAATTTATGACACAATAGCATTTCATATTTTATGTGTTACGTGCCAGCTTTATAGTACATTAGGGTCCTTGTGAAATCAATGCATGCAGTATATTTATGCCCATTTCTAGGAGTTAGAACACTTCATTATTTGTGCTCTTCCTTACTCACTGGCTTTCCTCCAATTTTTATTCTAAAATCTCTGCTATCCAGCCATGCTTTTAATTTGTTGTCCAGCAATTGGGAAAACAAGACAGCAAATTAAATTTATCCAACAAATCAGAAAATGGAAGTATAAGGGAAGTGGTAGAAAAACCAAATCAAAATATAGAAATACTTCAGTAAAAATGCTAGGATTGTCCTACAAAAGGGGCAGGGAGAAAGAGGAGAAAAAATTAAAAAGCTTTGTAATATGAAGACCTTGATATAAGTGATATTTAAGAAACTGAGCATTAGGATATTAAATGGGAAATAGTGTTGCCTGGTTACAAATTCTGAAGATAGAGATAGTCAGATTTGAAAGTACATGACATAAATATTTCGCAAAGAAAAAATAAATTAATGGAAAAGTCTAAACAGACAAGTATAGTATTAGAGAAAATTTTTCAAAAAATTTAGGTGCTCCCTCCCTTTTGCTCCCCCCCTCTCTTTTTCTTTCTCTCTCTCACTCTCTGTCTCTCTCTTGGTTTCTCTCTCTCTCTCTCATATATATATGTGTGTGTGTATATATATATATATTTTTTTTCCTGCTAAAACACCTTTGACCATCATCACAAACTGATTCAGAAATGTGGAAAACTTCAAAATTAGATTAGTAATTAGGGCTTCAATTACTCCCCACCATAGATATATGGATGTCCTGAATATAGAGGCGGTCATTAAACATATATATGTAAAATTATTGAGATCAAAATTTATTATTAGAAGAATAAAAGCAAAAGAGGAATGGAAGAGTGTCTGTTATGCTTCTATTTAACTGAAAAATGAAAAATACTACTAAAAGTAGGTGTAATTAAAAATTAAAAGAAATTCCCATTTTCTCATATACATAAAACCATCATGGTAAACTGGACTTCTAAGGTGGATTTTGGCTATAGTTTTCAATAACCATGAGAAACATGGAGAAGGGGGAGAATTTGAAAGAATTTTTTGCAGACCATCACTATTGTTTATTATATATATTTATTTATTTTTAAACATTTATTAATATACATTTTTAACATGGTTACATGATTCATGCTCCTACTTTCCCATTCACCCCCCTCACTCCCCTCACCCATGGCCAACGCACATTTCCACTGGTTTTGTCATGTGTCCTTGATCAAGACCTATTTCCAAATTGTTGATAGTTGCATTGGTGAGGTAGTTTCGAGTCTACATCCCCAATCATGTCCACCCCGACCCATGTGTTCAAGCAGTTGTTTTTCTTATATGTTTCCTCTCCTGCAGTCCTTCATCTGAACGTGGGTAGCGTTCTTTACCATAAATCCCTCAGAACTGTCCTGTGTCATTGCTTTCTGCTGGTACAGAAGTCCATTACATTCAGTTTTACCATAGTATATCAGTCTCTGTGTACAGTGTTCTTCTGGATCTGCACCTTTCACTTTGCATCAGTTCCTGGAGGTCTTTCCAGTTCACATGGAATTCTTCCAGTTTATTATTCCTTTGAGCACAGTAGTACTCCATCACCAGCATATGCCACAATTTGTTCAGACATTCCTCAATTGAAGGACATACCCTCCTTTTCCAGTTCTTTGCCACCACAAAAAGCACAGCTATAAATATTTTCGTACAAGTCTGTTTATTTATGATCTCTTTCGGGTACAAACCCAACAATGGTATGGCTGGATCAAAGGGCAGGCATTTTTTATAGCCCTTTGGGCATAGTTCCAAATTGCCAGCCAGAGTGGTTGGATCAATTCACAACTCCACCAGCAATGCATTAATGTCCCAATTTTGCCACATCCCCTCCAGCATTCATTACTCTCCCCTTCTTTCATTTTAGCCAATCTGCTAGGTGTGAGGTGATACCTCAGAGTTATTTTGATTTGCATTTCTCTAATTATTAGAGATTTAGAACACTTTCTCATGTGCTTATTGATACCTTTGATTTCTTTACCTGAAAATTGCCTATTCATGTCTCTTGCCCATTTATCAATTGGGGAATGGCTTGATTTTTTTATACAAGTGGTTTAACTCCTTGTATATTTGAGTAATTAGACCCCTGTCAGAGTTTTTTGTTATGAAGGTTTTTCCCCAATTTGTTGTTTCCCTTCTGATTTTGGCTACATTGTTTCTGTTTGTACAAAAGCTTTTTAGTTTGATGTAATCAAAATCATTTATTTTACATTTTGTAATTTTCTCTAACTCTTGCTTGGTTTTAAAATCTTACCTTTCCCAGACATCTGACGAGTAAACTACTCTATGTTCACTTAACTTATTTATAGTTTCCCTCTTTATGTTCAAGTCATCCACCCAATCAGAATTTATCTTGGTGTAGAATGTGAGATGTTGATCTAAACCTATTCTCTCCCATATTGTTTTCCAAATTTCCCAGCAGTTTTTGTCAAATAATGGATTCATGTCCCAAAAGTTGGGGTCTTTTGGTTTATCATGCACTGTCTTGCTCATGTCATTAACCTCAAGTCTATTCCACTGATCCTCCCTTCTGTCTCTTAGCCAGTACCATATTGTTTTGATGACTGCTGCTTTATAGTATAGTTTAATATCTGGTACTGCTAGGCCCCCTTCCTTCACATTTTTTTTTCATTATTTCCCTTGATATTCTTGATCTTTTGTTATTCCAAATGAAATTTGTTATAGTTTTTCCTAATTCAGTAAAGAAGTTTTTTGGTAGTTTGATAGGTATGGCGCTAAATAGGTAAATTAATTTGGGTAGAATGGTCATTTTTATTATGTTAGCTCATCCTACCAATGAGCAATTAATGGCTTTCCAGTTGGTGAGATCCAGTTTCATTTGTTTGGAAAGTGTTTTGTAGTTGTTTTCGTATAACTGCTATGTTTGTTTTGGTATATAGATTCCTAAGTATTTTATATTGTCTAGGGTGATTTTAAATGGTGTTTCTCTTTCTACCTCTTGCTGTTCTACTGTGTTGGAAATGTATAGAAATGCTGATGATTTATCTGCATTTATTTTGTATCCTGCAACTTTGCTAAAGTTGTTGATTATTTCTACAAGCTTCTTAGTTGATTCTCTAGGGTTTTTAAAGTATACCATCATATCATCTGCAAAGAGTGATAGCTTAGTCTCCTCATTGCCTATTTTGAACCCTTCAATTTCTTTTTCTTCTCTAATTGCTACTGCTAGTGTTTATAGTACTATGTTGAATAATCAAGGTGATAATGGGCATCCTTGTTTCACTCCTGATCTTATTGGGAAGGCTTCTAATTCATCCCCATTGCATATGATGTTTGTTGATGGTTTTAGGTATATACTGTTTATTATTTGTAGGAAAGGTCCTTCTTTTCCTATACTTTTCAGTGTTTTCAATAGGAATGGATGCTGTATTTTGTCAAAGGCTTTTTCAGCATCTATTGAGATAATCATGTGATTTTTGTTTCTTAGATTGTTGATATGGTCAATTATGTGGATGGTTTTCCTAATGTTGAACCATCCTTGCACTCCTGGTATAAATCCCACCTGATAGTGGTGGATGATCATCTTAATTACTTGCTGGAGTCTCTTTGCTAGTATTCTATTTAAGATTTTTGCATCTATGTTCATTAGGGAGATTGGTCTATAGTTTTCTTTCTCTGTTTTTGATCTACCTAGCTTTGGAATTAGTACCATATTTGTGTCATAAAAGGAATTTGGTAGGACTCCTTCTTTGCTTATTATATCAAATAATTTGTATAGTATTGGGATTAGTTGCTCTTTGAATATCTGATAGAATTCACTTGTGAATCCATCAGGTCCTGGTGATTTTTTTCTTAGGGACTTCTTTGATGGCTTGTTCAATTTCTTTTTCTGATATGGGATTATTTAGGTATTCTATTTCTTCTGCTGTTAATCTAGGCAATTTATATTTTTCTAAATATTCATACATTTCTCCTAAATTGTTATATTTATTGCCATATAATTGGTCGAAATAGTTTTTAATGATTGCCTTAATTTCCCTTCATTAGAGGTGAGGTCTCCCTTTTCATCTTTGATACTGTCAATTTGGTTTTCTTCTTTCCTTTTTTTAATTGGATTGACCATTACTTTTTCTATTTTATCTGTTTTTTCAAAGTACCAGCTTCTAGTCTTATTTATTAATTCAATAGTTCTTTTACTTTTGATTTTATTAATTTCTCCCTTAATTTTTAGTATTTCTAATTTAGTTTTCATCTGGGGATTTTTAATTTGCTCACTTTCTAGTTTTTTAAGTTGCATGCCCAATTCATTAATCTCTGCCCTCCTTAAATTGTTAATATATGCACTCAAGGATAAAAATTTCCCCCTGAGTACTGCTTTGGCTGCATCCCACAGAGTTTGGTAGGATGTCTCCTCATTGTCATTCTGTTCAATGAAATTGTTGATTGTTTCTATTATTTCTTCTTTAATTGGTTTTGGAGAATCATTTTGTTTAATTTCCAATTGGTTTTTGATTTGCCTGTCCAGGTGCCCTTACTAATTATTATTTTTATTGCATTATGATCTGAGAAGGTTACATTTATTATATCTGCTCTTTTGCATTTGTTTGCAATGATTCTATGTCCTATTACATGGTCAATCTTTGTGAATGTACCATGTGGATCTGAAAAGAAGGTGTATTCCTTTTGGTCCCTATTTATTTTTCTCCACATATCAATTAAATCTAATTTTTCTAGGACTTCATTCACCTCTCCTACCTCTTTCTTATTTATTTTTTGGTTTGATTTATCTAGATCTGAAAGAGGAATGTTTAGATCTCCCACTATTATGGTTTTACTATCTATTTCTTTCTTGAGCTCTGCCAGTTTCTCCTTTATGAATCAGGATGCCATGCCACTTGGTGCATAGATATTGAGCAGTGTTATTTCCTCATTGTTTATACTGCCTTTAATCAGGATATAATGACCTTCCCTGCCTTTTTTAATCCTATCTATTTTTACTTTGGCTTTGTCAGAAATCATAATAGCTACTCCTGCCTTCTGTTTCTCATTTGATGCCTAAAATATTTTGCTCAAGCCCTTAACCTTAAACTTGTGTATGTCCACCGCCTCATACGTGTTTCTTGTAGACAACATATGGTAGGATTTTGGTTTCTAATCCACTCTGCTATTTGCTTCCGTTTTATGAGTGAGTTCATCCCATTCACATTCAGAGTTACAATTTTCAGTTGTGTATTCACTCACATTTTTGTATCCTCCCCTACTCCTGCCCCTTCTTCTTACGCTATTTCCTTTTAAACCAGTGTTTTGCTTTAAGTCAGTAACCCTTATCTCCTCCCTTGATTAACTTCCCTTTATACCCCCTTCCTTATTATTCCCATCTTTTTATTTTTAAAGGCCTAATGAATCCCCTCCCCCTTCTTCTCCCCTCTCTTTTTTGACCTCCCCACTCCCCTGCTCCCTTTGGTTTATCCCTTCTGACTTTCTCAGTAGGGTTAGATAGAATTTTATATCCCAATGGATAATAACTCTTCCCTCTCAGGGTTAATTACACTGAGAGTAAGGTTTAAATATTACCTCTTAATGCTCTCTTCCTCTCCTTCTTATAATAGTATTTGTCCCTTCCCCTTCCCATGCCCTCTTTGTGTATAATAGAATATCCTATTTTTCTTATTCACTCAAGTTTCTCTTGGTGTCCCCTACTATTCACCCCACTTTTTCCCACTCCCCATATCATCTTAGACCATTTAGTATTCCGTCCTCTCCCTATGAATTATTCTTCTGATTGATATAATAGTGAATACTATAATAGTGAATAGAGTTAACTACAGAGAATTATACATAGCTTTTCTCCACATAGGAATACAGATAATTAGATCTTATTGAAGACCTTTAAAGATGCAAATTTAAAAAATTATGAGTTTTCTTTCTTTTCCCTCTGTTTCTTATTTACCTTTTCATGTTTCTCTTGATTTTTGTGGTTGGATATCAAACTTTCCATTTAGTCCTGGTCTTTTCTGTGCAAATACTTAGAAATCTTCAATTTTGTTGAATGCCCATGCTTTCTCCTGGAAGTATATAGTCAGTTTTGATGGGTAGTTGATCTGTGGTTGAAGGCCCAGCTCGCTTGCCTTTCTAAATATCATATTCCTAGCTTTGCGGTCTTTTAGCGTGGAGGCTGCTAGATCCTGTGTGATCCTGCTTGGTGCTCCTTGATATTTGAATTGTCTCTTTCTGATTTCTTGTAAATTTTTTTTTACTTGAAAGCTCTTGAATTTGGCTATTATATTCCTTGGTGTTGTCTTTTCTGGGTCTAATGTAGAGGGTTATCTATGGATCCTTTCAATGTCTATATTGCCCTCTTGTTGTAGAACTTCAGGGCAATTTTGCTGAATAATTTCTTTTAGTATGGAGTCCAAGTTTCTATTAATTTCTGCTTTTTCAGGAAGACCAATGATTTTCCAATTGTTTCTTCTAGACCTGTTTCTTGGTCTGTCATTTTCTTATTGAGATATTTCATGTTTCCTTCTATTTTATCAGTCTTTTGACTTTGCTTTATTTGTTCTTGCTTTCTTGAGACATCATTAGCTTCTAATTGCTCAGTTTTAGCCTTTAGGGATTGGTTTTCGGCTATAATTTTTTGGTTTTTGGCTATGATCTTTTGGTTTTCCTTTTCAATCTGGTCATTTCTGGTGTTCAATTTCCTTATCAGTTCATTTGATTTTTCAGCCTCACTTTCCAATTGCAAAATTCTGCCTTTTAAACTGTTATTTTCTTTCCAGATCTCTTCCATCTTTCTCATCATCTCAGATTTGAACTCTTCAATAGCTTGTGACCAGTTTTCATTATTTTGGGAAGGTTTGGATATGATTACTTGTTTGTTCTTCTCTGTTGTCTGGATCTTCTCTGTGTAAAAGTTGTTGAGTGTTACAGAGTTCTTGATAATCTTTCTCTTCTGGGGTTCCCGATTTTGGCTTGCCATTGTTAGACCTGCACCTTCTATGCTTTATCCTCACACTCAGTGTCTGTCTGCGTTCTCTAGGCTCCCAAGGTCTCAGGTGTCGTTGTTCTCTGGGTGGAGCCTCCTGTTTGTCCCTGGTCTGCCCCTCTGCCCGAGGCTCATTCAGCAGTCTTAGTGCCCTGCTTCCACAGCTGTGCTCCCATCTGCACAGGGCTCCCACTGGAGGTCCAAGCCTGTGCTCAAGATCCTTGTCCGCACCTAGGGCAATGCCTTCACCCAGGCAGGCACTCAGGAAAGACAGTGTGAGGTCTTTAGCCTCTTGGGGGTCCTAAGTCTTGCTGCTCTCAGAAACAAGCCCTGGAGCTGTCAATGACTCAATGGGTACCCCAAATCTGCTTTAATTCTTGTGCGCTGGCCTTGGCATTGTACATGGTGTGGGGGAGTGGGGGAGGGACTTCTTCCTCCTGCATTTTAGTGAGAGCTGTTTCACCCCTTTTTAGTGTGGAAATGCCCCAATTCCACGTACCTTCAATGCTGCGCCCTGTTGTGGGGTCCCTTCGTTCATTTGGATTTGTTTTTATGTCCCCTTGAGGAGTCCTCTATGCTTCAGTTAGTAGAGATCAAGCAGCTGCTCCTTGCTCTGCCTCCATCTTAACCAGAAGTCCTATATTTATTTTTATAGTGGAATTCTAAATAAAATCTTTCATGCAGCTGAGGAAATATAGTTTGAAAGTAGAAAATTCATATAAAAGGTTCAGAACATATAAGCACATAGGTAATCATCCAAAATGTAATAAGCTAATATATAATTTAGAAAAGATAATTCTAAGATACTCTAAATAAAAGGCAGTCCAAAGGGAAGCAAATATGATTCATTCATAGGGCAATCTAATGATTGAAGTTAAGAAAACAGATAATCAGAAAATTTCATGATTTTCATCCTGTCTTTTCATTTAATTTTTAAAATTATAGTTTTTTATGATTTTTAATAATCATTTCTGATGTTTTGCAATCAATGTTCTCTCCTTTCCTTCACCTCTCTTTAAAATGGTAGGTAATCTACAATTGGTTGTACTTGTGTTATCATACAATACATATTTCCATGTTCATCATGTTGTGAAAGGAGACATTCCATTTATACTAGAGAAAAATTCATGAAGAAAATAAAGTGAAGAATAGTGTGCTTTACTCTCCATTAAGACTCCATCAGTTCCTGCTATGGTGATGGATAGCCATTTTCCTCATGAATCGCTTGAAACTGACCTGGATCTTTTCAATGATGATAACACTTGTCATTCACAGTTGATAATCATATTTTTTGCTATTACTATGTACAATGTTCTTCATTTCCTCTGTCTTTTGAAGAGAACTAACTAAGTCTAAGAAGTAACTTGGTATGTTAGATGTAAATAGATCAATTGAATCATATGATAAAGTAATTTTAAAAGAATTCAATGTTTGAAAGGTAGAGTTGTACCTCAAATGACCAACATGCAACTACTGTAGGAAATTCCAGCTTTTTTTTTTTTTGATTTATTCCTGGAAACAGCTTTGTTAGATAAATAGTTACTGAGTAGACAGAACAGACCATATAATCCCCATTTTATAGATAAGGAAATTCAGAGCTCTGAGTGAATAAGTTTTTTGGCCAAATTTGTTCAACAAAAAAGTGATTAGTGAAAGGAATTCAAATGTATGTCTTGTCTCTAAATCAAATGTTCTTGAGGGAACCCTGTAAAAGCTTATCAGTAATCCTTTAATTAACAATGCTTCATGTATTTTATTTTTATAGTTAGGGTTGGGGTGATGGGAATAATTCCCATGAGTAGGGAAGCAGCAAAGAGAAAAAGGAACCTAAGAATGGGGATAAAATTGGTATTTTCCTGAATATGACATGGCCAAACAGTGTACTCCTTCGGTGATTGAGATTAGAATGAATTTAATAGTGAACACAAGAAATTTTTTAGAAAAATATATTTTATCATAATGTTCATTTCCTATAACTTTTATATGTATCTTATAGTATGCAGGTTTGACTATAGAGTTACAGGATTGAATTAATATGTAATTGGAGAAATCAATCTGATGACTTCATAATTTCACCTTGTTTTATATTAATATATTAATATATGATTTTCTAAATTATAATTCTTCTCAAAGGTGAAATATTACTTAAAACATGATTTTGTAACTACTAGAACATAGCATTATATAAGAGAGCACTGGATTTGACTTTATATTATATATGAATTTGAAATGTATGTTATTTCCCTTGATACAGTAGAAAGTCTTTGAAAAGAGAAATTGGCTTTAGTTTTGTTCTTCTTTGTCTTTCCCCTTCCCAGAAAATTGTCCCATTCCTGGCAGGGCACATAGCAGAAACTTGCTAAATTCTTATTGGTTGATTGATCTGGGCTTGAATTGCAACTCATAAATTCTACCTGGGTGACAAGATTCTTCCTCTTTAAGAGTCTTGTCTCCTCATTTATAAAATGGGTAGAATGATGCCTTGCCAATGTCAAATGTCTCAGAATCAGAAATGGATATGACCTCATTAATGGAATGATAATAAATATGATTCATATACCCAGGAGATTACTGAATATTGCCACTGGTAATTCCTTCAGAGCATGAAAAAAGACATAATTTTACAGTATTCTCTTCACCTGGGCTCTTCCTGCTTAAATGGTATCCTTCCTTCTTTTAAGGAAGAGAGAGAAGCCATTCCTTTCCCTTAACAGTCTCCTTACCCGACTTTTTTGAAACTGCAGAGCAGTGATTCCCAAAGTGGGTACTACTTCCTCCTGGTGGGTGCTGCAGCAATCTAGGGAAATGGTGATGGCCACAGGTACATTTATCTTTCCTATGCTATTAAAATTTAAAAAAAAACATTAATTTCAGGGAGCTAAGTAATATTTTTTCTGGAAAGGGGGAGGTAGGCCAAAAAAGTTTGGGAATCACTGCTGCAGTGGATGGAGAAAGGTGCCATTCCATGTGCTTCCTCTAATAGCTCTAATAATAGGAGCTAACATTTAAATATTATATGGCAGCTAGGTAGAGCAGTGGATAAAGTGCAGAGCCTGGAGTCAGGAATATTCATTTTTGTAAGTTTAAATCCAGGGTCAGACACTAGTTGCATGATCCTGGGCAAGTCACTTAACTTTGCCTCAATTTCCTCAGTTGTAAAAAGAGCTGAAGGAGATGGCAAACTACTCTAGTATCTTTGCCAAGCAAATCCCAAAGGGGGTGACAGAGAGATGGACATGACTGAAATGACTTCACAATAACAACTTTTATATAGCACTTGCTATGTGCCATGTTAAGCATATTTACAATTATTATTTCATTAGATCTTCACAACCTTAAGTGGAAAGTGACATCATTACCCTCCCCCCATTTTTTAAAGAAGAGGAAACTGAGGCAAACATAGTTTAAGTGACTTGCTCAGAGTCACAAAGCTAAGAAGTGTCTACTGAACTCTGGACTTCTTGACTCCAAGTTTAGTGTTCTTTCTATCTATTCCTATTGAGCTTATTTCTTAGCCTGACTTAACCTACCTCCAAAAAAAAGTAGAGAAATGTTATTCTATTTGCTCTCTCACTAGACCCTTCATCTGAAATGCCTGGCTCTGAGAGGACTCCTCTGCAGCCAAATGCCTGTAGACACTGATGACCAACTTGAATTCATGCCTCATTGATTAACTACCTCTATATCCCAGTGATTCTGAACTTCACTTTGTCATCTTGACCCTTGTGAACTAGCTCAATTCTATAATCTTTAGTGCCCGCAATCCTTATTCTCTCACAGATATTGCCCCACCTTGGATTACTTCTAGGATCTACTGCCATTGCTCCTACACAAGCTGCTGAAGAAAGTCACAAAACTTTGCTGACTAGGTTCACTACAATTTTTTGTTTTGTAATCCCAAATTTCTTTCATTGTGGCAAGTCAATCTTTTCACTTCTTAATTGACTTATTATCCCATTTGACACAATGACTTTTTCAAACTTTTTCATCCCTCCTCAAATCTTCCATATCTATCTTTCCCTCTCTCTTCAGATAAAACTACATCATACTTCACTGAAAAAAAATTAATCTTTCTGTAATAGCACCCTTCGTTACCCCATTTTACGTAAAGAGATGGCTTTTATCTCTGCCTGGGAAAATTTTATCTTTATGCACAAGTAATGCTATTTTTATCCCTTTTTCTCCAACAAATTATCCCTTTTATCATCCCTACTCCCTCAAGAATTTTCTATATATCCCTACCTAATTGCTGCTTTTCTATTGATTATAAGCAGCTATGTTTCCCCCATATTCCAAATAGATCAAGTCCATACCTTCTTTTAAAGGCTCTGTCTTGCTTGTCTTCCAAACTGTTTTGATTGGGGATCTCAACAGTTCTTATTGATTCAATTATTATCTTTATGCTGGTGATTTTCAAATCTAATTATGTGTCTCTGACCTCCAAAACCTCAACTGTCTATTTGACATCTTAAATTGGTTGTCTCATAGACAGCTTAAACTCAACATGTTCAACTGAATTCATTGTCTTGTCCCTAAAAGCTTCCCTCTTCACTTCCCAATTATAGTTGAGTATAGTATCCAAACACATCTTTCTCCACCCTTAACTCTCTCTAACTACCAATATCCAAATTGTTTCCATGGACTATGAATTTTTTGTAAGATCTTTTATATATATGTTCTCTCTCCTGACACTGCCATCACTTTGGTGCAGGCCTTCATGACCTCACACTGAGATGATTTCAACATTTTGTTGGGCTGCCTGCCTCAAGTATCCATACTATAATCCATCCTTCACTTAGCTGACAAATTGATTGTCCTAAATTACAGAGCCACACCACCCCTCTATTCAGTAAATTCTAGGGGCTCCCTATAACTTCTAGGATTAAATATAAAATTCTCTGATATTCATTGCCTATCAGAACCTGGTTTCTCTTTTATCTTTCCAGGCTTTTTCCAATACAGTGACACTTGCCTCTTTGCTTTCTTCTCACAATATACTCCATCTTCTAAACTACTGACATTATCCCTGACTTCCTCATGTAAATAATTATCTCCTTCCTCATCTCTAGCACCTGCCTTCCCTAGCTTTCTTCAGGTATCAGCTAAAATCCTACCTTATTTAGACTTGAATTCTAACTCTGCTTCTAATATGAAATATCATATTACCTTAATTTGCTTCATCTCTTGGACTCGGATTTCTTTATAAAATAAGGGTGTTAGTCTAGATCAGGGGTTGGCAACCTTTTTGGCCGTGCCACATTTTTTAAAATGCAATTTCTTGAGAGCCGTACAGTGCTCACAGTGCACGCTCCTGTAACAGTGCCTGAAAAAAATTGACTTTATGGCTCCTGCAGAAAGAGCCATATCTGGCCCTCAAAAGAGCCAGATATGGCTCAAGAGCCATACATTGCTGACCCCTGGTCTAGATGATCATTGTGGTATATTCAAACTTTTGACTTGAGGCCTAGATCTAAAAATATGAAGCCAAATTTTGAACAGTTGGTAGGTAATACCTTGGGAATTTTAGTTCCTCTTGTTGTAGGGATAAAAAGGAAGACTTACTTTTAGTAACAATGGGAGATGGTAGAAAGTAGGAACAAGTAGGACAGTGTCTGTCCAGAACATATGGAAGTTTAGTGATATTTCTATTTCTCCCAGTATGAATTTTGAAATGAAAAATCCTAGAATCATCACACAAATGAGGAGAAAGTATTTTTCCTGGTTTTAGTTTTAGGACCTAATCCTTTTATATCTGAGTTTACATGTACAATGATCATTGCTTTTAATTACCTTCCAATTAATTATAGTGGTGTGAAGCTTGATATGTTTGAAATTTCATTCCTATGCTATAATTTGAATGTCAGAGTTAGAAGTTATCAATCAAAGCTATCCTTTACAAAAATTTTAAACTTGTATCCTGAAGGCATGACTGAAAAACTCCCAAATAGGACTTGAAGAAATTGAAATTTTCAATGAAATAAATATAAAATAAAACATAGAAAATGTTAATTTCAAGTTTCCCAAGTCAATATGTTACCCAAAGAGTTTTTTTTTCAATTTCTGTTTGACACCACTGCTCCTGTTTGCTTATACCAGTGATAAACAAATTTCTAAGTAACAAAGAAATCTATTGCTTTGCAAAATATTTCTAATTGTTAGAATTTTTCATTTATATTGACTGAAATCTATTTCTACCTAACTGCCATACCCAAATTCTATTTTGCCCCCTGTAGCTACATTAAAAAAGTAAAAGTGACAGTATTAGATGGAACTGGGGATTTTATTTCTAAGATTCTTATGACATTTTGTGAAAGATTCTCATAATGTTATTTTCAAATGTTGAATCATTTCAATTAACTCTTAAAACATTGCTTAATGGATCTTCATTTTTTTGGAAGAGACTGAATCTAGATTTTAGTGGCATAGAAAATTCCCAGGTGAGGCAACTACTTTTATTAATGCAAGTCAACAGCTTCTTTGCAAATTAAAGTCTTAGAAGATTGCCTAGATCACCAAGAGCATAAGCAACATGCTTAGGATCTCTAAATTTTAATCTGCAATTCCTCTCATTTTGAGATAACCAATTATAATCTAAGAGCTATTATAATTCTCATGTATTTTAGTTTACTTATATACCTGTTTACATGACTAAAAAATTAAACCCTACTTATTAGCAGTTTATATGTTCTGATCAAATTTATACTATGTATCAATAACATTACTGAGCCTAACAGCTACTTTGAGAAGTAAATGATATAACTTAACAGGCAGAATTTTTAAATGACCCTCAATAGCAGTGGATGAAATGCTAATTAGCATTGTTATAATTTCTTCAATAATAAAGTTCTAAGAGCTCAATTATGTCAAAAATTAGAATTGCAAAGATCATTAATTTTTTAGCATTACTATTGTTTAAAAAGCCAGCATGTCACTGGGAATATAAAAGGGAAGAGAATCTTACCCCCTCCTTACTGCCTGTCATCCCTTTCTATTATCCCTGCCTCTATCCCCAATACCTACCTCCCACTCACATCATCATCTGTGTCAAAAGACTCCTAATGGGCCATAAATGAAACTGTCCTTCATATGCCAAAATGACTACTGACCTACCATTAATGAGGCACACACTTGAGTTGTTTACATAGTAATGGTGATTAATTTGTGCTGAGCTATTTTCACTCTATTGAATGTTCCTCTTTTGTGACCAGTGACATGCATTTATAATGGCTAGCTGAGCTTAGGAAGATCTTTGTAGACACAGACCAGCACAAAACTATAGACCAATGTACTTTTACGCACTAATTTTTCATCATTGGATTTGTACAAGCAATAATATATTTGCTTCCTGGGATATAAATATTTATTCTTCTACTGCATTTGTGCTGTTTTGCATTAAGCTTGATTTAACACAAATGAATTAATTGAATAATGGCTTAGGGCTCCTTGGAAACAAGTTTTATGCAATCGTTTTATCATGAATGTTCCTATGGGGATACAAATTTATGTATTTTACGTGTGTGTAAAAAAGCCATGTTAGATTTCAGAAGCAGACTGTCTATTATTCCTGGACCAGTGTAATTCTGGAGATGCCCATCACAAAAGATAGCAATTAGTGATGAGTTGTTTTTTTTTTGTTGTCATTATTGTTCATGGCATCTTAAAATCATCTGTTAAGTTTAATGGTTTTTAGTTTTATCAATGGAGAGTGAATTCTATCACTAAAATTCATTGAAGAATCATATAAGTATAAACTCAGCCAATCAGCATTTACTAAGTACTTATATACAAAAACATTCCAAATTATGGACCAAGTAAAACATTAACAATTGTAGCTTTCATATCAACTTTTGAAAGAAATAGTTCAAATGACTAATTTTCTTTTAGGATAAGACATTTACTTGTAAAGATCAGAATATGAAATATTATTCACTTTAAGAATCAATTGAAAATAAATCATTACAATAGGCATGCTATTGTTTTAAGACTTGTTTTCCTCATATTCTACATTTATGTGAGAGGCAGGATAAAGGGGGGAGATTTGGGAGTTAGGAAGACCTGTGTTCAAGTCCTGCCTTGATACACAACTGTTAGTGTATTAAAAAGGGCAAGTTACAGCCTCTCAATGGATGTTTGGGAGCATTTATTTAGTTGTCAATTTCCTTTGAGGGAAGAGATTTCTCATGAGGAGTTCACTGAATTGCTCAAAACATATAGTTTAGAAAATTTCAGATATTAGATTTTGGATAGTAACCATTAAAAAAAACCCAACCTCATCTTCTGTCTTAGTATCATTTTTAAGACAGAGAAGTGGCTAGGGATTCAGGGTTAAACTGTCTCACTCAGAGTTACACAGCTATCACAGCTATGATTTAGTAGATCTGTATTTAGCACCTACTATGTGCAAAGTACTGTTAAAGGATGTAGATAAAAGAAAGGTAAATAACAGTCTCTGGATTCATGGAGCTCAGAGAATAATGGAGGAGAGAATATACAAAAAATGTATACAAACAAGAAATATACAGGAAAAATACAGATAACCTTGGAAGAAAGACATTACCATTATGCCTTGCATACTATAAATTCCACAAATACAATTTCTTATTCTTACTTGTATCTTCCTCTAGTTCTTATGTAATACCTATTCAAAATATTTCAATAAATATTTTGAATTGACTTGATTTGAATTTTTTCCCTGATCTCTTTTTTATCATTATGAAATTTTCTTTTTGTACTTATTTGCTTAAAGAATATACTTCTTCACTTTATTAGATAAAATTGTGCCCTGAATAAAAATTGCCAGTGAAATATAATATGTGAAAATATATAATACTTTAAAACAATGAATACTTACTGTGTTTCACAGCTTTCTCAAAAGACATCATTAGATTTTTATGGAAAGTATTGAGTATCTAAAATGATTGTAACTATCACCATACTTAGAGAAATGAATTTTCATAACCATATTAATCAGAATTTATGAATATAACTCATGCTTGAAAACCAATGAATTTGTACTTTTTTTTAGTACGAGAGTTTTCCTATGAAATATAAATGTTTCACTACTTCATATTTATCATATTGTTTAAATTGACAAAGTATGCACTATTTTCTTAGCTATCTTTATAAAGTAGAGATCTGAATTGAAGAAAACTGGCTGGTTTTTGAGGACAGAACACATTACAAATATGGTGACTACCTTTTCTAAGGTACAATATGGAAAACATGATGTATTAAGTAGATCAGTTTCTTTGGAATGGAAAATGCATGAAAAGCAGAAATAAAGTTAAAAATGTGGTGGAATTCACATATTCTTGAGAGCTTTAAATGTTATGCTGAATATTTTGTGTTTTATTTTTGAAGCAATAACGAGTCAAGTGGCAATTTTTGGTAGTGTGTGAATAGTCAGACTTATGCTTTAGGATCAACAATACAACAATATCCAGATCTTCTTTCTGGCATAAACACTCCCTCAGCTGATTTTGTACGTGTTTTGAGTTCTAGTTCTTGAATATTTCTAGTATTGTTTAACTAAACTGTTACTCTACCACTACCAAAACTATTACTAGTAGCAATTCTCTTTCACATTTAGAAATATAAACCTAATCACACAATCAATAGATTTTCCCCTACTTTTTTTCAGAGCCAATCAGAGAAATAATTTCTCTCTTTCACTTCTTTGAGTTTTTTTCCATTTTTGATAATCTTCTGTTGCATCCTAGAATGTTCTTGTCAATTGCTAGATACCATAAGCCACACCTTTTGACACTTTACTAAGAGATGCCCACAAAGATCATTTGGACCCATCTTAAAGAATCTGACTCTTTCTAGCATATTTCAGCTAAGCATTTGACAGAAATCAATTGATAAATTCATTTTGTTATTTTAGTTAGTCATTTTCAGTTATGTTTGAGTCTCTGTGAATCCATTTGGAGGTGTTTTTTTTGTTTTTTTTTGTTTTTTTTGGTAAAGATACTTGAATAGTTTGCCATTTTCTTCTCCATCTTATTTTACATATATATATATGAGGACTGGAGGCAAATAAGGTTAAAGTGTCTTTGGCTTGCACAACTAATAAGTATTTGAGACTGGATTTGAATTTATGAAGGTGATTCTTCCAGATTCCAAACCTAGTACTTTATCTTTTCTACCATCACATTTCTCAGTTATGTCACACTAAGCTAAAAAAGTTTAATTAGCTTAATTTGGGGGAGAGGCAATTATATTTTCGAAGAGGATTCTTGTTTGCTGGAATGCTAAAATAAATTTCTAGTTATTGAAATTTTTGGAAGTATAACAAAATTAAGAAGAGCATTTCAGGAACATGGGAGGGAATTTGGGGGCTAAAAAGCCTTTTTGGCATGATACCATATAGTCAGCATTCAATGAGTAAATCCTTTCCTTTGCTGCATTCAATTTAATTTAATTAGATTTAAAATCCTTCACAATAAAGAAAGAATAACTAAATTAAGTAGTTAAAAAACAGAACTATAGTAAAAGAATACTAATTTCCTCAGCTGAAGTTCCTAAAATGAGGATTACAAGAACTAGAGTCCATTAAGGCATCATATTCCTATCTGTCAGACAACAATGAATCATAATTCTCTTATTTTAGAACTGGTTATCGAACCCTTTGCCTTGCCCATATCTTTCTTTAGGTGATTTCATTGCTTTTTAGCACTTGTAGGGGCAAGAGATAGTTGAAAACTCAAATACATTTCCCCACCTATTTATCAGTGGTCTTTGTACAAAATTATATATAGAAAAAACTAAATATGTCACTAATTACAGGCTTTGGGGTTATTTGTAGATTACATTCATATGCTTCTTGCCTTTTTAGTAAATATTGTTTACAAAAAAGTTATCAGTGTGTTAAAAATTAATATACATCATAAAACAAAGTGGAGAAATTTGGAGGTAATCAGATTTTGTTTAATATTGTCAATATTGGAAATTGATTTGTAACTGATTCCATTTTAGAAAAAAGACATAATTTAGGGGAATTTTATTTTTTTGGTCAGATACATAGGGGAAAACAAAATTGTCTTATGAAGGAAGGATAGTCACTACATGTTTTTACATTTTTTTTCCTAGACCAAGAAGTATGGCAAACAGATTCTGGTCATATGCATTGAGTTGATATATACTTTTGTTTTGTATAGGTCTCCAACTTCAGACTTCTTTGTTCATTTTCCCCTTAGAATAGAAATTAAGTCTTTAGATAAAATTGCCTTTTACTTTTCTTTAAGGGGTCAGCTTTAAAATAATTTTATATTTATCATACAGGTCTGTTTATGATCTCTTTGGGGTACAAACCCAACAATGGAATGGCTAGATCAAAGGGCAGGCATTCTTTTATAGCCCTTTGGGCATAGTTCCAAATTGCCAGTCAGAATGGTTGGATCAGTTCACAGCTCCACCAGCAATGCATTAATGTCCCAATTTTGCCACATCCCCTCCAGCATTCATTACTCTCCCCTTCTTTCATTTTAGCCAATCTGCTAGGTGTGAGGTGATACCTCTCAGTTGTTTTGATTTGCATTTCTCTAATTATTAGAGATTTAGAACACTTTCTCATGTGCTTATTGATACCTTTGATTTCTTTACCTGAAAATTGCCTATTCATGTCTCTTGCCCATTTATCAATTGGGGAATGGCTTGATTTTTTTATACAAGTGGTTTAACTCCTTGTATAGTTGAGTAATTAGACCCCTGTCAGAGTTTTTTGTTATAAAGATTTTTTCCCCAATTTGTTGTTTCCCTTCTGATTTTGACTACATTATTTTTGTTTGAACAAAAGCTTTTTAATTTGATATAATCAAAATCATTTATTTTACATTTTGTAATTTTCTCTAACTCTTGCTTGGTTTTAAAATCTTTCCTTTTCCAGAGATCTGACAAGTAAATTATTCTATGTTCACTTAATTTATTTATAGTTTCCCTCTTTATATTCAAGTCATTCACCCATTCTGAATTTATCTTGGTGTAGGGTGTGAGACGTTGATCTAAACCTAATCTCTCCCATATTGTTTTCCAAATTTCCCAGCAGTTTTTGTCAAATAGTGGATTTTTGTCTCTATTAGATATATATTATTTAAATATTCATGAGGATAAGGTTTGAACTTGTGATTTAATTGATATAAGGTTCTTCACTTTTGTGACCTCCCTCTACCTATTCAGGTCATATCTTTCTTGGAATTTTTTTTTAGTCTTAAATAGTTGGCTAGAGCACTAAGAGATAAAATGACTTACCAGGTATAACAGAGCCTGTCAGAGACAAGGTTTAAATTTCACTGAATATTCCTGTTTTGGGGACTTGATTTCTATGTTTCACATCACAAATCTTCTCCATATTATATATAATTTCATAGGCATAAAATGTCTGCATAGACTTGAATATATGTTTTTCTTGTAGTTTCTTAGGCACTAGTGATTAATAATATGAATTGTTGAGAGAAAAATAATAAATTAGTACTTAAATATGCAACAACCTCTAAAAGTTGCTATGATGAAATATTTAACCATTTTTTCTTTATTTATCACCTTGTCAGCAACTGTTATAGTATAAATTCATATACTTGAGGTCTCTCAACATATTTTGGTTTTGTCTTATATACATATACACATATATACACATAGAGAAGCACAATGATTCTCCTTGAAACTACACTTGAAATTAATATTGGTTGTATTAAAACATTTGTTTCTGCAAGGTTATGATTTTTTTTTGTATTTTAGTGTTTCTTTTTACCCTTTCATTTTGACCCATGATTTAGATACACTATAAACGAGGCAAGATTAGCTTTAGAATGGCAGTCTAAATCTGTGATTCTTTGATGAATCTGATAAAAATTTTGTTGAGCTATTTTTATTCTCTTATAAGTTACAACTTAAGGAGTTTGTGGTAAAGAAAAATCCATTCCACTATTATCTAAATAGATTTTACTTTTAATAATGTTTTGGCTTCCCTCAAAATTTTTTCAATGTGTAATGAAACATTTTGGTTGGTTCTAATATAGTTTCATTTCTTAAATTAAGTCAATGAACATAGCATGACAAAGGGATCATGTTTGTTTTTTTGTGCCTATTTCTTTTCACATTTATTATTATTTGGCTATGAAAAAATGCTTCAGAGATGCTTATTCAGTTAGATATTTTTCTTTGCTACCAGAAAAGCACCTGGATCAAGTTTAAAACCCAATTTCATTATGTAAATAGGCATATGACATTTGCATATAGTGCTTATTATTTGTATGCCTAGAATCAATTGAGATATTATGATTTTTATGCAAAATAAATTCAGAAAATTTTTTTGTTAATATTCTTTTGTTAACATTCAGTATACATTAGATCTATACCCATCTCAATACTAATGCTTTTGCTGTTAGAACAAAATATTCTAGATATAGTTTAGAAATATTATGAAGTTTAAAAAGGATAATTTTTATACTATAAAAGCTAAGTGAAAATTATCATGAATAATATATGAATTATCTTCAAAATATAACATTTTAATATTTGAGTACATTTTACTTTAAATAAGCTGATTTTATTAATAAATACAAACCTTAAAATACATATTTTATGTTACCATTATAACTGACTTTTAAAATTATCTTGCTTCCAAATTTATATATCTCAGTTTTTCTTTAACATGTAGAATTTTATGTGCCTTAGTTAAAGAAAAGTTTTGTCTTGTCCACTGAACAAAAACCCTCACTAATGAGGGTATCTACCTTCAAAATGTGAGTTATGTCATAGCTAATAGACAAAAACCTTGTTGTTTTCTTCTACTTTGAGAGACTGAACAGTCTCCAAACAAAGGCAGAGGGGAAAAAAATGATTCAGTTAACAAGCTCTAAAAAGGCCTCAGAATTATTCTTTACATACATAACCAAAATTATACCAAGATAAAGTGAGTGGAGGTACTTATAACCAGTTCCATGAAGTGCTTCACTATGGCTCAGTTTTTCCATTCAAGTAGCCCTTGATGTTAATTCTAAACTTTATTGTAATAATATAAAAATTGATGGAATAAGAGTTACTATAGTATGATTTATCTCAGACTTGTATTATCGTTTGGGATATTTTTGGCTCTCCTGTTTGCAAGACAGACTTGTCTATTCCATCTATTTTGTCTCTGTCTCTCACTCCCCATTTCTTTGTCTATTAAAGGCTTAGCTCTATGCAACTAGTCCTTGCTCTGTATTACTTTTTTATTGATACTTAGGAGAAATATTTTAGAATTTAAGATAATAATTAAGTAGTCATATACTGAATACATTCCTGGTTAGTTATAAAGTTCTTCAAAATCTATTTGAGATAGTTTAAAATACAAATACGTCTAAAAATTTTAATGAGATACAAATCCTCTACCTTTAAATAAAAATCTAAGCCTATTGTAATATATTAAAAACAGATGTCGAATAATGTGCTTTACATACACACACAATTCATTATTGCTGAAGAAAATAAAAGTCAAATTTTTAGCTTTTAGGGAGAGAACATTGCAAAAAATGATGATTAAACATAATTTTCTTAAAAAAAAAAACAACTTCCTTTACCTGTTATATTAGAATCAATACTAAGTGGAGAAGAGTGGTAAAGCCTTGGTAATTGGGGGTCAATGACTTGTCCAGAGTCACTGAACTAGGAAATATCTAAAACCAGATTCAAACCCAGGACCTCCTGTCTCTAGGTTTGTCTCTCTCACCACTGAGCCACCAAGTGGCTTCTAATCATAATTCTCTTAAGCAGATTTTGTCATTAAAAAAAATCAAACTCTTCTTTTGTATTTAAGTGACTTCACAGTGTCAAGAACCTGAGTATTCCTTCCACTTATTGGGATATTTTATTAAGATTGCTTATCTGTTGTACTTTTGCAACATGTATACAGTGATTAAATAAACTGATGGATTATTTATATCCACAATTTAGGTACTATACATTCTTTAATTTAAAAAATATTTTTGCTCTATAAACTCCTTTGAATGGCAGTCTATTGCATGGAGGAGGAAATTTAAATTTCTGAGGTTGGAGAGACAGAGGATTATGTCATTCTAAGCATAGAAGCCTCTGGAGACCTTATTTTCCATAAGAATTCCCTTCTCAATTGGTCCTATGCATCCTCCATAATATTGGTCAATAATTTTGCTCAGTATATCAGGACCACTATGAATCATTTAATATTAATAAAGAATCATTAAATAAAAATATCCTTTTGGTACATTTATCAATTTATTCCTGAGATATCAATATATAAGAGGTACTCCATTTATTAACTTTGTTAAGGAACAGTCTTTTTTTTTGGCTCAGCTAAAGTACACACATTTTTCTTTTTCTTTTCTTTTTTGTGGCAATTAAAAATTTTTTTAATTAGGATATTTTTCCATGGTTACATGATTCATGATCTTCCCTCCCTCCCAAAGCTGACAAGCAATTCTACTGTTATATAAACATCATTGTTTAAAACCTATTTCCATGTTATTTATATTTGCAGTAAAGTGATTCTTTAAACCCTAATCACATCCCTATCACACTACAATAATGCAATAATATATTTTTCTAATGCATTTCTGGTTCCACAGCTCTTTCTCTGGATGTGGATAGCATTCATTCTCCTAAGTTCTTCTGAATTGTTCTAGGTCTTTGCATTGCTACTGGTAGAAAAGTCCATTACATTCAATCTGTGTACATGTTTCCCTGGTTCTGCTCATTTCACTCTGCATCAATTCTTGGAGGTCTTTCAAGTTAACATGGAATCCCTCCATTTCTTTATTCCTTTTAGCACAATAATATTCCATAACCAACACACACCACAATTTATTCAACCATTCCCCAATCAAAGGGCATCCCCTCATTTTCCAATTTTTTTGCCACCACAAAGAGCATGGCTAAGAATGTTTTTGTAGAAGTCTTTTTCCTTATTATCTCTTTGGGGTACAAACCCAGAAGTGGTATGGCTAGATAAAAGGGCAGGGATTCATTTAAAACTCTTTGTGCATAGTTCCAAATTGCCCTCCAGAATGGTTGGACCAATTCACAACTCTACCAGCAGTGTATTAGTGTCTCAATTTTGCCACATCCCCCTCAACATTTATCACTTTCCTTTGCTATCATATTGGTCAATCTGCTAAATGTGAAGTGGTACCTCAGAGTTGTTTTAATTTTCATTTCTCTAATCAGGAGGGATTTAGAACACTTTTTTATGTGCTTATTAATAATTTTTATTTCGTCCTGTGAAAACTGCCTATTTGTCTCCCTGGACCAATTGTCGATTGGGGAATGGCTTGATTTTTTGTAGATTTGACTTAGTTCCTTACATATTTGGGAAATTAAATTTTTGTCAGAGAGTTTTGTTATAAAAATGTTCTCCTAGTTTGTTGCTTTCCTTCTAATTTTGGTTGTACTGGTATTGTTTGTACAAAAATTTTTTCAATTAAATATAATCAAAGTCATTCCTTTTACATTTTTCTATGTTCTCTATCTCTTGCTTGATCTTAAATCCCTTCCTTTCCCACAGATCTGACAGATATACTAGTCTATGTTCAGCTAATTTATTTAGGATTTCACTCTTTATATTTAAGTCATTTACCCATTTTGAATTTATCTAGGTATAGGGTGTAAGATGTTGATCTAAACCTATACTATTCCAATTTTCCCAGCAGTTTTTGTCAGATAGTCAGTTCTTGTCCCAAAAGCTAGGATCTTTGGGTATATCAAACACTAGCTAACTGTATCCCATAGGTTTGATATAACATCTCCCCATTGTCATTCTCTTTCAAGAAGTCTGTAATTGTTTCTATGATTTCTTCTTTGACTCACCTGTTTTGAAGAATTAGATTATTTAATTTCCAATTAACTTTAAATTTGTCTTTCCATAGACCCTTGTTATAATTTTTACTACATTATGATCCAAAAAAGTGACATTTATTATTTCTGCCTGAAAACATCAAGGAAGGATTGAAGTTTAAGATTCCCCAGAAAACAGAGCCTACCTATAATTAGATAGGAACAATGAACAAACATTCAAAAAAGCACCTAATTCTAATGACTTTTTTTATGGAGACAAGGAATAAGGTGTAGACACAGAAGGAGACAGCGAAAGCAAAGGAAACACATCCAAAGTCCAAAAGAAAAGTATGGTTTGGATGCGGATTCTGGAAGAGCTCAAAAAAGATTTCAAAACCAATTATTAGAGGTAGAGGAAAAGTGGGGAGGAGAAATGAAAGTGATGCAAGATAAAATGGGCCAATTGAAAAAAGAGAACCAAAAACTGAAAGAGGAAAATCAGGCCTTAAAAATCAGAAATGACCATCTAGAAACTAATGATTTCATGAGAAATCAAGAAACAATAAAGCAGAATCAAAGGAATGAAAAAAACAACAGAGGAAAACATGATATATTTTATTGAAAAAACAACTGATCTAGAAAACAGGTCTTGGAGAGACAACCTGAGAATTATTCTGTTACCTGAAAGCCATGCATTTTTCTAATCAGCAAATGACTACCTCTGTCAGTCAGTTGTATGACTAAAGTAGACTTTCATAGAAAGTTGCAGGAGTCTGCATATCCTCTGTGATATAATGTAAAACAATCTTTCGGTGTTCTTGGTATCTCTATAATATAATTTATTGTAAAAGGTGCCAACCAGCATTGAAAGGGCATTTCCTTTCCTGGAAGTTCCCAATGCCAATGAAATCAAAGATGAGTCCAAATCATAAGTTTATATATTCATAAGTTCAGGATATATGCAATGGTGGAGAGATAGCTAAAAATTCAAGCAATGTTTCATAATTATGGCATTTTTCTCATAATGTTCCTCTTACTCCATTATTAAAGTAAACATATGTGAGGTCAAGTATGACAATAACAAGTAATAAAGAAGAGATCTTTCCCAAAATAGAATAGAACATATATCAGTTGGAAACAAATATTTTTATTGAACATAATAAAGGCTTTAAGCTCTATGCCAGTGCCTCTTTGTGAGATGTTGAAAATTATGCTAACAGCACATGAGCTTTGGCAGATTTTTGGACAGTTCTGAGGATCAATGTAGTATTTTATGCCATTGAAACATCAACCTAATATATTCAGAAAGGCTGATCATTTGTTTGTTTTTTTGTGATCCTGAGGTTTTAGCCACAAGTCACTCTTTCTACCTTCCTTTGCACCCTTAGTGTTTGCTTAATATGTTAATGTTCACATAATAAACATTTAATTCTTGCCTTTTGAATAGTTAGGTCTTTGATTAGGAGTTACATTATATGAATTGGGATCTTCACCCATAGACCCTGTACCTCTGAGGTCACAGGTTTTGAAATATTGGATTAAAATTTAAGGTAGAACAGATTATTATATTCAGAAATTAATAGCTAAAATACTCTGGTAAATTCCTGTAAGCTATAGTGTTATTGTTATACAGATAAAGGCTAAAAGTCTTTTGAACAAGAATCTAAATACACTTACAGATATGTGCATGTATTTATTTTTTCTGGAGGCATGTTCAATATTAGCACTCATACTAGCATACTAGTCAGCCTCATTTTGGATTTAATTCGCTGAAATTAAGTGTCTTAAATGAATGTAATTTTGGTATAGGAAGATAGAGTAAGTAGAAATAGACTAAGGATAAAAGATGCCTTTACAGGCTATCAGTTAACAATTACAAATATTTAAGCACTTAATAGGTACTTGACTGATGATTATTTAAAATATATTAGAATGTTTAAGTCCTTCATAAGCCTGATTCTATATTTGTTTTAACAGACAGTGCCCCTATCCTTTGATAAATAAAAAGTACTTATAAAGTAGTTTTATATCTAATTGAAACACTACCATTAAACATTTCCAGCAAGTTGAGCTCGGCTGCAGATAAGGCTGAAGGACAACAAAAATTTGACTACTTAAATATTAAAGTCAAGAGAGGCTTAGCCATTAAATGGAAATTATTTCTACAGTCCATATAAAACTATGTAGGTATATTTTAATGAGAGTTTGGACATCATATGATTGCCTGATGATGAACTGAATTACTTTTCTTTTGACCTTCATTTTTAAGAAGGAATTAAGCATATGTACACCAGCCATTGAAGTTGTGTATGGTGGGGGTGCTAGTTAAAATGGAATAATATTTTTAAATTGAACTTTACTTGGAAAATTGTTTAGAAAAAAAGTGATAGAGAAAATGGCTCATTAAAATTGTTCATTTATGCATAAATTTTCAGGGAAATAGATGTATTTGTACATATATGTCTATATGCAGCTAGTTATCATTGTATATAAATGAATAGATTGGAATTAAGAAGTCTTATCTTCTGTGTGACCATGGGCAAGTCATTTAATCTTATTTGCTTCATTTTCCTCATCCATAAATTAAGCTAGAGAAGAAAATGGCAAACTACTCTATTGTCTTTGCCAAGAAAACTCTAAACGGGGTCAAAAAGAGACATAACAAATAAACAACAAATAATATAAATATTCTCTAATTACTATATATGAATATATTATAGACATAACATGTACATTTATTACACAAGTCTATACTATATTATATATGTTATATTATAAATAGTTAGGTATTTTATATAACCATATATCATATATGAGATATAGATATGCATACATGCATTTGAGAGAGAGAAAATGAGAGAATGAGGGTGTGTGTCAAACTATATTTGTCTCATTAGTTTCTATAGGTAAGAAGGGCAATCTCCTTTTTATAGTATCTGACAAGCTTCATCCTCTTTTTTTTTTCCTCCTGTGGAAATGCAGCATATTATAAAAGAAATATAAGTAAGGGAACACATAGCCATGGTCATCCTATACTTCTTTATTTGGAATGAAGTTATGGAATTAGTTTACAAGAAACAGTAAGAGATGAGATATATATTTTCCAAGAAGTAAGGAAATTAAAGTTAAACACTTCTTTACACTCTCTCCTTTACTGACCATCCTAGTTCATGCTATCATCACCTTTCACCTGAACTATTTTCTCTGTCTCAAATCTCCTTACTTTAGTCTATCTGCCAAATAGTTTCCAATATAATATTACAAAAATATTCTTTTGCTCAATAAAGTCCAGCCTTCTTAATACCTCTAGAAACAAAAACAAACTTCTTTCTTTGACAATTAAATTCTTTTTCAACCTAGACTCATCCTACCATTCTAGCTTATTATATATTATTCTCAAATGGAACATTGGAGAACTGACATCCTTACCTTGCCACATTGAATGGCAGATTTAGAATACAAGATAAAGGCTAGAATTATGAGCTAGATCCAATAAGATGAATTTACTAGAAATAAACATAAAGTAATACACTTAGGTTAAAAAAAATCAACTTCAAAAGTATACAGTAGGGGGTGGTGGATTGAGAGCCAGGCCTAGAGATGGGAGGTCCTAGGTTCAAATGTGGCCTCAAACACTTCCCAGCCATGTGATCCTGGGCAAATCACTTAACTCCCATTGCCTAGCCCTTACCACTCTTCTGCCTTGGAGCCAATACATAGAATTGACTCTAAGATGGAAGGTAAGGGTTAAAAAAAAAGTATACAGTGATGATGAAAAAAGCCATTGCTATATAGAAGGACCTGATGGAGTCTGAAAGCAGGTTGAAGCACACCATTCTTCACTTTGATGAATTTTTCTCTACTATAGGCAACATGTATCTTTTTTCACATGATGAGCATGGAATTATGTATTGCATATGTATAATCTATATCATATTATCTGCCATCATGTGAAGGATGGAGTAAGAGAAAATGGATCTCAAAATGTCAGAAAATTTATTATTAAAATTGTATTTACATGTAAGCTGGAAAAATATGAAAATTAATAAAAAGCATATCATGAGGAAGGCAAGGCTAGAACATTCTCTAAATGGAATAAAAGGGGGAAAAACAAAGATTTTAATGGATTACAGATATGAATCAGCAGCAGAGAGTGGCAGAAAAAAATCTCGTAATTGTGAACTTATACATGAAACCTTTCCAAGTTGGTGGGACCCTCAAAACTGACATTCATTTGCAATTGAGAACACAGAAACACTTTTACACCACAATAAGACAGCCAAATTGTAGTTTTGAGGAGTAAGAAAACATTTTTAATTCTTTTATATTTCCAAAAATTACCATGGAAAGAATATTTTCTTAATTTGTAAATTATAAATTAAAGTACATTGGATTATAATAATAGAAATATCTACATTTGCTTCTTTATTGACACAATGTAGATATAAATAAGACAACAAAATTAGAAGTAATTAAAATTGTGGAGAATTACAATGGATCCTGTTTCTGACCAAGAAGTATTAATGCAAACATCTTTCAAGTTATATATTTACTTATAAAATTTGGAAGACAGACACTCAAGTACATTTTTTCTATGGCTCTAAATATGAGTATAAATTTTCTAAAATGAAGTAAATATTTTTCTATATTGATAAGCCTGCAAAAGATACCAATATATCATTATTTTTCTAATTAATATCAATGAATTATTAATAATTTTACTCTGGTTGGGTAAATAAAAGATATCTTTATTTTTAAAAAATCTTACCTTCTGTATTAGAATCAATACTAAGCATTGGTTCCAAGGTAGAAGAGCAATAATGGCTAGGCAATGGGGTTTGAGTGACTTTCCCATGGATCATACAGGTGGGAGATGTCTGAATCAGCACCTCCTTTCTCTGGGCATGGATCTCAATCTGAGTCATCTCGATGCTCCCATAAAATATCTTTAAAATATATATTTATATTTTTATGTGTTGGAATACAATTTTTATAAGTTGACTCTAATGGGAAAAAGCAGATTATAGTACTATATTTTCCTTTGATGCCTAATATAAAATTGTAGTTATTACTTTCACATGTTACTTCATTATAGGATCTACCACAATTAAATGACAATGTTTCTTAAACATGTTATAAAACTTTTGTAAGTCAAGCCTCCTGATCTCCCTTTTCCCTCACCTATAAAAAAACTACTGTCTGAATATGGTGTCAATAAATCTACAGTCACATTTCCTTCTCATGTTGGTGACAATACCATAGTTCTAAAAGAACTCTGTTTAATCTATGTCTTTGGAAGGAAAAAAATAACAATTTTTTTAAATTACATTTTTATTTTATTCAAATTACATGTCAACAAATTTTAAATATTTATTTTATGACATTTTGCAAATGTTCTCTTCCTCCCACCTCACCCCCTTCCTAGGAATGTAGTAATATGATATAGATTGTATATATGTATTATTAAATAATATATATTTCCTTGTTTGCCATCTTGTAAAACAAGACAGACACATATCCCTTACAGTAGAGAAAAATTCTTGGAGGAAATAAAATGAAGAAGGGGTTTATTTCAATCCACTTTCAGACCCTGTATGTTCCTTCTACAGTACTGGTTATCTTTTTAATCATTGATTCCTTGGAACTGTCCTGTATCCTTGCTTTGTTGATAATAGTTAAGTCATTCATATTTGATTATGATATGTTATTGTTTTGTTGTGTACAATGTTTTTCTGGTTCTGCTCACTTATTGATTAGAGAAATACAAAACAAGTTTTTTATTGAATCTGTTTATTTAGTATATATGGGAAGGTTATATCTCTCATAGTCAGGTCTAAGTTGAAGAAAGAGGGAAAACAACCAGATGGTACAAATCTTCCAATTTTTTTCCTATAGATTCATGTTTTTATTATCAAAGACAATGGTAGCTCCATATTTAGAATCTAAGACCTCAGATTCAATTGTACATGTTATATAAGAAAGTAGTTTTAAATTAAATTTTAATTTCCTCAAGCCAACAAACTGGCTTTAACAAGTGTGCCAAAGACTATTCACTTCACATCTATACAATGGGACTCAATTTTCTTATCTACAAAATTAAGGTTTGGGGTTATATTATATCTAAGTTACCTTCTCATCCTAAATCTTGAACTATTTGAGAATTGTAAAGTAAAAAAAATGATACAGGTTATTAGTGCTGAAAAGCAAGACTGATTAGTACAAGAATGGGCAAAGCATGACAAGCCAAGGCTTAGAGTTTGTCTATGGTTTTGCTGACTCAGTGCCTTATCCTTGACGACCAAGACAAATCTCTGTGCTGGTATAACCAGCAATGGAAACATAATTAACCTTTTTTACATTGAACAACTATGAACAATTGCACAGTTTTACAGTTTTACAGTCTTTTAAAAGCAAAATTTGAAAGACATATCCAAAAGGACATTTCAGCAAATTTCCAGAAAATCTAAAAAATCAATAAGCAGAGGGATCTGGACTTGACAGAGGGAAACTAAACATTAGTGATGACAGCCTATATGTCTTTGAAGTTCATAGAGGTAAGCTTAGAGGGAAATAATGAAAATGAGTGATTGATCTTGTCAGTTCTATCTAGTAACTTGGCATCCAATAAAACTGCTTCACCTTTCACCTCTCTCTCCTTTTGCACACTTCTGCCAACCCAGTTCAGGCTTACAGACACTTTGATGTAATAGTATCCTAATTGCTCTGATTTTCATCTTTGTATCCATAAGCATTCATGAAACCATCAAAATAACCTTTCCTAATCAATGTTTTGACAATGTTATTCGCCTGTTCAAAATGCTCAGTGCTTTGACTCAGATAAAATTTAGACATCATACTTTTATCTTTTAATATATTCACATCTTGGTTCTAATCTACTTTCCCAGAGTTATTTCAATATACTATTTATATACACTATATTCTAGGCAGTCTCAATAACCAGTTCCTCCTCAGTCTTACTCTGCTGTCCTCCACTTCTATGTAAACTATCCCTGATGTCTGGAATATACTACCAGCCTAGTGAAATTCTTCTCTTTCTTTCAAAGCCCAGCTCAGGTATCACTTTCTCTAAAAGGGCAATGTTTTCCAAATCCCATTTAAAATGATCTTTTTTTTTCTTTTCTCTTACGTTATTGTAGTCTATCATTTTCTTTCTTTTTTTTTTTGCTGTTTTATCCCTTTGAATTTCAATCACAGACAAATAACTTGGAAAGTTATTTTTCATTTAATAAATCAGGGCTTGATAAAGTCTGTTGTATCAAATTGAATTATGGCTGAATCATGGCATTTGGATGCAACTTCTATAGTAATAAAGTCCAACTCATACTCAAAAAGATTCCCCATTATAACAGACCTGGAAAGTAGTTATCTATTCTCTACTTGAAGAATTATAGAATGGAAGTCCACCATCTTTGTAAGCAGGTCATTCTTATGGTTGATTTTTATCTTTGTTTTTATCTAATGTCAAGATTAAATTAGTCTATTTGAAATTGCTACCCATTTTCCCTGGTTTTACCTTTTGGAAGCAAACAGAAAAAAAGTCTAATGCTTCTCCCACATTCTATTTTCAAATATTTGGTTCTGTTTTCAAATTCTATTTTCAAATATTTAAAAATAGGTATGTACTTCCCCACCATCCCAGGTCTTTATTCTCTAGGATAAAAATGTTCAGTGTCTTCGAGAACATCTCTTATAATCTAGACTCAAGATCCACAGCCATTTTGGTTGCTTTCATCTAGACCAGTGGTTCCCAAACTTTTTTGGCCTACCGCCCCCTTTCCAGACAAAATATTACTTAGCGCCCCCTGTCACATACTATGACCACCCCCTTACAGTTATTCACTGCCCCCAAGTGCACCTGTGACCATCACCACTCCCCTGGATCGCTGCAGCACCCACCAGGGGTTGGTGGTGCCCACTTTGGGAATCACTGATCTAGACATTCTGCAGCTTATCAATACTTTTCTTAAACTATGGTGCCTAGAATAGAACACAAGGCTACAGATGAGGCCTGATAAGGGAAAAGTATGGAAGCTACACCTGTCTTTTATGTAGTTCTAGGTGTCTTGATCATTTTTTTAGCTACCACATCATGGTGCTTTCTTATATTAAACTTTAAGTCCAGAAAACTTCATGTTTGTTAAGTGTAATTCTTTACATGCTTTTTTCCTTTTGAATTTCACCTAACTGAGTTTAATTCAATGCCTTAGCCTATCAATCCAATGGATACTCCCTACTACTATTTCAGTTCTGCAATTCAACCAGCTCTGAATACATTTAATTATATAATTACTGGTATCTCTCTCCATTTAGTTATCAATATATCATGTTTTAGAATAAGAAATTAAATGAGAATATTTGGGGAGTTTTTCAGAAATCATAGACAACATATGAAAGCCAGCAGATGACACAAAGTTTAGAAACTCAGAAATGCATAAAGTACACATATAGTATATTGCATATCAACATATTTTATCTTTGAATTGAATGATTTCTTTTCTAAAATTAAAATAAGTAAAAGTTAAACTCTCAGAAAAGAAGAGGAAAGTCAGCAGATGACGCAAAAGACTAGAAATGTAGAGTTATCTTAAAAAGTTTAGTATTCACAAATACATAAAATATATGTACTTGTACTTATATATTATTTATAGAGTACACATTTTACTATTTAATAAAATAAATAAATAACTTCATATTTTTTCTTAAAATCAAATTTGTAGCAAAAGAACTATAGGTCTTCATATTGGTTTGGGAAAGATAAGTAAATTTACTGCAGTCTTTCACATGGCATCTTGTGGTGATCTTGCAGTGATCTTTACATCTCAAATTTCTCATATCTTAGGTCTTTTAAATGCCATATATGCTATTTCAATCTTGGGTCCCAAGTGTAGTGCTCCTACTGAAAGTGCTCTCAAGAAATAGAAAGTGATGAACTTGAAGCAAAAAGTAGAATTGTTAGATATGCTTAGTTCAGGCAAAACAGCTGCTACTTTTTGGCCTCCATTAAGGTATTAACGAATTAATCAGAGAAGGAAATCAGTGAAGCAGTTGCTTTAGCTACACCAACAACTGCAAAGCATTTGCATAAACCATAAGATGCACATCTTTCTAGTGTAGAAAGTACAACATTCTTTTGGGTACAGGATTGTTGTTCAAAAGGCATTCCAGTAGATTCTGGCATTGTATGAGTCCCTAAAGGAAAATGAAGGTGAAGGATATACCCCCACAGTTTATGAGTCAGCAAAGACTGATTTGAAAGGTTTAAAAAAGAAGTTTAGTAAAAGTAGTGGTAGATGTAGCATCTGCTGATCAAGAAACAGCTAGGGAAAGGGAATCCCCTGGAACCCTGAAGAAACTAATTAAAGAGAAAGAGAAATAAAATAGACAGACACACATATTCAATGTTGACAAAACTGCTCTGCCTTGCAAGTCCCAGGTTTTAAAGCTGCAAGGGATAGGGTGATCTACACTCTTGTGCCAGTGTTATAGGATTCATAATAAAGACAGCCCTGATTTATAAAGCTGATAATCCTCAAGCTTCAAAAGGAAAAGACAAGATGTTCAGTAAGAAAGCACGGTTGACCAAAGTACTTTTCCTTGACTGGTTCCATCAGTGTTTTGGGTTAAAGGTTAGAAAATCCCTTGCCAACAAGGAATTACTGTTTAAATTTAAAAATTTAAAGTATTATTGCTTCTGGACAATGTCCCAGACACCCAGAACCGTATGAATTCCACATCAAAGGGGTTGAAGTCATCTATATGCCAACTAAAACAATATCTCTCATTCAGCCTATTGATCAGGGGATAATACAGACATATAAAGCACACACTATTAAAAGGAGAGGAAGATCATAGAGACTATGGAAAAAATGTTGATAAACATACTATAATGAAACTATTGAAAAGAGTTCAATATTGCCAATGCCATTATGGTATTTGATAGGTCTACAAAAGCTGTCAAGCCTGAGACAGTAGATTCATGCCGAAAAAAAAGTTTTGGCCAGAATGCTTCATATTATCTGGCACTACTAGGGTTCCAGATTATGCTCCATAAAAAAGTCAGCTTGTGAATTTTGAAAAATATCATGGCTTTAGCTAAGATGATGGGTGGAGAATGGTTTAAAAATATGGAGAAAGAGAAAGTTGATGAGTTACTTATCATCAGCGCAGAAGAATAAGAAGTAATGACAGATGAAGAGGAGGAAGAAGAAAAAACAGTTACAGAGGGAAAATTTACATTTGATAATATAGCAGAGGGTTCCTATTGGTATAAGGACTATTATTATGAAATCCACCCATCAAAGATATATGCCTCGAGAGCCAATCAATTATATGAGGAGTCAATATCTTCCTACACTAACTTCTTTTAAAAATGAAGAGGCAAAATCCCCCCCAAAAATGGAAATCACCATTTATTTCCCCAAGTTAAAACCCAGTATCCTTTTAATGCCGTCCCAGCCACTCCACTGACCCATAACAGCCTTACATATTCTCCTCTTCAGGCCATGGAAGACAATAGTGATGAAGACGTATGTGATGATCTATCTCCATTAATGTAATTGATGAGAATGCTGTAGTTAGTAAATATAAATTTGTGATGTTAATGATAGGTTTGTAATAACATATAAGGTACCATCTAAAGTATATAGTATAGTAAATAAGTTAGTTGGTGCATGTATATATGGTATGTGTATCTTAACTATATGACAAGAATCATATGCTATATGTACATATGTGGTCATGAATTTTCATCATCACCATCGTCAACAGGCATTTAACTTGTCCATTTCAAGTTAGATTAGAGAGATATATCACAGGCTAATGGTGAGTACAAGTAGGAAACTTTAACATTTTTTACTGTCTTTTGTTTTATATTCAGTGTGATCAGTGTTATTTTCCTCAGATTTATTTCATTTTTTAAAAAATCATATTTATTTCATATTTTTATTTCTTTTCATATAGTATTATTTAACAGTAATGTATATTTAGCCTGTGATCAAATACTTAAACTAAAATTTAAAACAACATACCATAAACAATCCATAAAAGTTTTCTTCTCTGGTTCCAAAAGGTCAAAAAGTTTTATGTGGGTTTTCCAGATGTCAGGGGCACTGGGCCCCTAACCCTTGTAATGTGGAAAAGATACCTGAATATCATTACTTATTCTTTCCCTACAATATTACTACCTATGTATTCTTAAAGTCAAATTTTAAATAGGTATTATAATAACACTGTTGTGTACATGTGTTATACAACAGATATTTCCTTATTCATCATGTTGTGAAAGAAGACATATATCACTAACATAAGAGAAAAATTCATGGAGAAATAAAGTTAAGAATGCTATGCTTCAATCTGCATTCAAACTTGATCAGTTCCTTCTATGGCAGTAGATAAGCTTTTTTTCATCATTAACTCTTTGGGGTTGTCCTGGATCTTTTTATTGCCAATAATGTTTAATTCATTCACAGCTGATTAACATACATTACTGCTGTTACAAGTTCATATTCTACTGTGAGAAACAACATGTACATTTATAGTTTTATAAACATCTTCAAAGTTATTAAATAAACTAAAAGTTGGAAGATTAAACAAGGCATTTGAATTCATCCTTAAGGGATTCTAAGAGAAGAAGTTAGATATAATTAAAATGAGGAAAAGTCAGATCATTTCAACTATGAGAGATAGCAATGCAAAGACAGAAATGGGAAATGTAGTAATATTTCCCAGGAATACTAAGAAGTCTAATCACACTGGGACCCATTGGACATGGAAACATGGAAAGTAATAATGATTAACATCTAGTAAAATAGGTAGAGACCAGGTGTCATGCAGAGAAAAGTTTATATTTACTTCTACAGCTAATAGAGGGCATTGGAATATATTGAGTAGGGAAGTAATAGCCAGAATTGTCCTTTAGGGAAATCATTTTGGCAGTTCTGCGGAGTATAGAGAGTATATTACATATATTGTCAAGGCAAGGAAATCAGTTTTGAAGCCATTCTAATCTTCCAGGAGAGATGGTAAAGTCCTGAAATAAGGTGGTGACTGTGTAGATGGCAAGAATGGAATACATGCAAGAGATTTAGCAGTTGAAAGAACCTGGCTAGTGACTGAATCTGTGTAGTTAGTGAAAGTGAGAATTCAAAGATGGCACTGACATTACAAATAGGGTTTTTAAAGAGAAAAGTGTGACCCCATTACAAAAACAGAAAAGTTTGGAAGAATGGAGGGTTTGGAGGCTAAGATAATGAATTCTGTTATGGATTGCTGTGTTTAAGATACCTCTAGGACAGTGATAGTGAATCTTTTAGAGACCAAGTGCCCAAACTATAACTCTCATGCTGTGTGTGAGCCCCGTCCCCCTTTCCCCAGAGAGGGGAGGGAGGAAGTGCTCCCATTTGACTGCTGGACAGAGGGGTGGGTAAATGTGAGAAATGTTCTCAGGCATGATGGAGAGAGGGAGGGGAGTAGCCTCCCACACACTCATACCATAGGTTCACCAACAAAGCTGTAGGACATGCAGTTCAAAAAGTTCAATAGGCACTGAATCTGCACTGTAACTCAAGAGGGCTAGACATAGATCCAAGAGTTATAAACACAGATAGTGAAATCCAGGTAAGTCATTGAAGCCACCAGGAGAAAATGTTGAGAAAAAAGTGAAGAAGACCCAGGACAGTGCCTGGGAGTACACCTATACTGGTTCTACCACTATGAATATTCATAGTGGTAAGAATATGAAATATATATACAAAAAAATGATTGAGAAATGTGGGATATGTATATACAAAAAAAAGATTGAGAAGGAGCAGTCTGATGGGCAATAGTAGAACAAAGCTGGTGAAGTACCATGGAAACCCCTAATAGAGAGCGTATTCAGGAGGAAAACCTCCTTGTAGGTTTTATGAAACCTACAAGCCTTGACAGGTGCTTCAGAAAACCAGAAATATTTGGAGCTAGCCAGATAATGCCATGCTTCTCAAGTACTGATTCCATGATTCAAGTAACATGGCACTATTTAATTATTCCCCAGGTTTTTTATTCTCAGGTTCAAAATTTATGTCTATTAAATGCATTGAAAATCTTTAGCCAGCATTGGTGCTGGTGACAATAGCTATCCACACAAACCCAATACAAGTGAATTCATATATTTAGTTATTAATTCTTTTCTACACTTTTTGGAATAAATAATAATCTAAAATCATTAAATCACATAAATCTTCCACTCAGGGCACCATTATGTTGAATTTAATAATATTTTTCTTACTTCAGTGAGAAACTAAATTAAATTGAGAAAATTGACATAATTGATGATGAGTAACATAAAGGCACATATTCTAGAACTCAGAATATATATTTGTCATGTTTTATATATGCATACATATGTGCATGTATGTATACGCTATCTGAAAAATAAGTTGCACTTCTATATCTGTAATATTTAACATTTTCCTTAACGCTTTTCTTAATTTTTCTCTTTTTAAATTCTGTTTTTATAGTTACTACAAAGGTAGTCTGACCCAGTGGAAATAACCTGTGACATAAAGTCTTAAGATGTGGGTACTAGACATATCTTTGCTACCAATTGACTATTATATTAAATTATAATAACAATAATAATAATATGAAACTTAAAGTAGATAGTACCATAGCAAATACTCATTATCTCTAAGATATATGGAATGAAAAGCTTTCAAAATAATAATTTAAACCATGCAGCATGTCACACAATAATGTCAAGAACACTTAATATTAAACCTCACATTTTTCAGGGAATTTGCAAAAGCCCATTATTACTTTTCCAGACCTTAAAACCATTTACATCTCTGCTAAGTAGAACAAAGCATGGTTTCCAAATTAAAGAGGGAGTTGAAACTAATTATCTTTGTAAGCAGTTGATCTAGGTGGTAGAAGCATAAGTAATGAGTTAAAGTTGCGAGGAAGTAAAGTTAAAATCAATATAAGAAACAATTTCCTAAAAATTAGTGATATCCACAAGAAGAATGAATAGACTGCCATGGGAAAACTTGGGTTGATTCTTATTGAATTCTTCAAGCATAGGCTGGATAAATATCTACTGGATATATTACATTGGGGATGGCTTCTAGATATAGGTTGGCCATTGATGTCTCTTAAAAACTCCAAAATTCTGATATTTCTTTATAATAATGACTAGGCAGTTAATTGGGATACAGCAATTGCCAAATCAAAAGATATCAAGACCATGTCCTGAGGCAGAAAATGTTTCATGTCCAAATTATTTGTTGGGGGTAGTACAGAAATTAATTTGAATGGGAAGAAAAAAAGGATAACAAATAATTGAAGAAGCCAGGAAAATGAGCTCCAAGAAAAAGAATAATGAATAAAGAGTTCACAGATCACGTTATCCAGGAAACATTGATAGGTACCAGTAAGGCTTTCCAAGATCAAGCCAGGAACAAATCTGTCTTTTGATTAGAGGTGGAGTAGGTGACAGAATAGGCTGAAGATCTGAAAATCAGAATTACAGAGAGAGCTATTGGCCAAATTTCATTGCCAAACAGTCTGTGAGTCAGAATTAGGTTAGAGAAAACAAACCTAGATGCCTGGTCATAGAAAAATTATTTCAAAAATGTTGGAGACTACACCTTACTTTAAAGAAGCTGAGACAGTTCACAGGTCATGACTAGCTGAAATTGAAAAGTGGAACTCTTGGGGCCCTTACAGTATTATTCTGTTAAAAAAAATCAATGTTGGGAACTATGTTTTCCTATTTAGAAAATAAGTAAATTGATTGAAGTAAGGAATAAAGAGAAATTAAGACTAGTTCCTTAACTTATCCTTCTTCCATCCTTTTTACTACCTTCCTTCTTTATAGTATCTTGGAGTGATGAAGCATCTCTATATTTCTGTTAGGAATATATTATCCCTAACAGTAAGCACTTTATGAAGGTCTTGAAATACCATATAACCCTGATGATTTGCCAAAAAGGGTTCTTGGTATGTTTTTCAATATGATGTGACAGATGATATATGGATCACTTAAAAACTAGACACTTTAAAAAATAGTTTGCTTATATAAGCAAGTATTGCTACAATAAGTAGAGAATTTTTAAATGAAAAACCAAGTAATCATGATTTCTATTGACTTTGTTAGTTGCATGCTGTCCTGTAGGGTTAAGTCCTTGCCAGCCAGCAGATGGAGGCAGAATTCCTCAGTGAATCATGTCATTGTTCACAGATGCTCTTTTCTTGGATTTATTCTCTCCCCAATAGGGGAGGGGGTAAACAATAAGATTTTCTCTCCTATCTTGAAGAATATATTTCCCTGCCTTTACCTGATGTTTTGTTAGTGATAGGTCAAGAGACCAAATGCAAAAGAAGAAAAGATATTCTTTTGGAAATGAAATGGGACCTTCAAAAGAGTGGGCAAAATCAAATGAGACTAATTTTTTTCTCTAGAGTTCTTTTACATGTTTCTTTTTTCTTATTTATGATATTGATGTATTATTTGCACTTCATTTTCTGTATCCAGCTGGGTATATAGGCATGGGGATTTACCTTCTAGTTTTGGATTGAACCAAATGTCTAAGTTGTAACTAAGTGTAAAAAACACAAGTATCAAAAGGGTATCAAGTCAGCCAGGCCTAGAGACGGGAGGTCCTAGGTTCAAATCTGGCCTCAGACACTTCCCAGCTGTGTGACCCTAGACAAGTCACTTGACCCCCATTGCCTACCCTTACCACTCTTCTGCCTTGGAGCCAATACACAGTATTGACTCTAAGACAGAAGGTAAGGGTTTTTTTTTTTTTTAAAAAGAAGTGGATCAGGTCAAATGAGTTTTTTCTCTTTTTTTTGTTCATTCATAGTATTACCATCTGTTTTATTATATAAGATAGCTATATAGTTAATTGGATTGCTGCTAAAATTTACATTTACAATTACTAGTAGATGCTAGTTTTTCAGTAGATTGAGTCTTTGCAATAATGTAGATTCTCTTTCTAGTGATAATGTCAGGCAAATAGAATTTTTGATATGTAAACAAATAGCATAAAATTACTTAAACATTTCAAACACGTTTGACTTTTTTAAAGCATTTATTAATATTTATTCATGCTCTTACTTTCCCCTTCAACCCCAACTTCCCCCTCCCCCCCATAGCTGATGTGTATTTCCACTGGTTTTAATATGTGTCATTGATCAAGACCTATTTCCAAATTGTTGATAGTTGCATTTTGTGGTAGTTTCGAGTCTACATCCCCAATGATGTCCGCCTCAACCCATGTGTTCAAGTAGTTGTTTTTCTTCTGTTTCCACTCCTGTAGTTCTTCCTCGCAATGTGGGTAGCGTTGTTTTCCATAAGACCCTCAGAATTGTCCTGGGTCATTGCATTGCTGCTAGTACAGAAGTCCATTACATTCGATTTTACCACAGTGTATCAGTCTCTGTGTACAATGTTCTTTTAGCTCTGCTCCTCTCACTCTGCATCAGTTCTTGGAGGTCTTTCCAGTTCACATAGAATTCCTTCAGTTTATTATTCCTTTGAGCACAATAGTATTCCATCACCCGCATATACCACAGTTTGTTCAGCCATTCCCCAATTGAAGGGCATCCCCTCATTTTCCAGTTTTTTGCTACCACAAAAAGCACAGCTATAAATATTTTCGTACAAGTCTGTTCATCTATGATCTCTTTGGGGTACAAACCCACCAATGGTATGGCTGGATCAAAGGGCAGGTATTCTTTTATAGCCCTTTGAGCATAGTTCCAAATTGCCAGCCAGAATGGTTGCATCAATTCACAGCTCCACCAGCAATGCATCAATGTCCCAATTTTGCCACATCCCCTCCAGCATTCATTACTCTCCCCTTCTTTCATTTTAGCCAATCTGCTAGGTGTGAGGTGATACCTCAGAGCTGTTTTGATTTGCATTTCTCTAATTATTAGAGATTTAGAACACTTTCTCATGTACTTATTGATAGTTTTGATTTCTTTATCTGAAAATTCCCCATTCATGCCTCTTGCCCATTTATCAATTGGGGAATGGCTTGATTTTTTATACAATTGGTTTAACTCCTTCTATATTTGAGTAATTAGACCCCTGTCAGAGTTTTTTGTTATAAAGATTTTTTTTCCCACTTTGTTTCCCTTCTGATTTTGGCTACATTGTTTTTGTTTGTACAAAAGCTTTTTAGTTTGATGTAATCAAAATCATTTATTTTACATTTTGTAATTTTCTCTAACTCTTGCTTGGTTTTAAAATCTTTCCTTTCCCAGAGATCTGACAGGTATACTATTTTGTGTTCACTTAACTTATTTATAATTTCCCTCTTTATATTCAAGTCTTTCACCCATTCTGAATTTATCTTGGTGTAGGGTGTGAGGTGTTGATCTAAACCTAATCTCTCCCATATTGTTTTCCAAATTTCCCAGCGGTTTTTGTCAAATAGTGGATTTTTGTCCCCAAAGTTGGGCTCTTTAGGTTTATCATACACTGTCTTGCTGACGTCATTGACCCCTAGTCTATTCCATTGATCCTCCCTTCTGTCTCTTAGTCAGTACCATAGTATTTTGATGACCGCTGCTTTATAGTACAGTTTAATATCTGGTACTGCTAGGCCCCCTTCCTTCACATTTTTTTTCATTATTTCCCTTGATATTCTTGATCTTTTGTTATTCCAAATGAACTTTGTTGTAGTTTTTCCTAATTCAGTAAAAAAGTTTTTTGGTAGTTTGATAGGTATGGCACTAAATAGGTAGAATGGTCATTTTTACTTTTGACATTTTTTGATGAATGTTGCTCCTTAAGAATGCAACTTACCATGGTAGAAACCATATTAAAGAACGATTCAGGAGACTTGGGTTTTGGACTTGGTTATACTTGTTGTATATAACCTTAGGGCTCAGGTTCCTTTTCTGAAAAATGAAAGGATTATATGAAATGATCTCTATTGTTCCTTCTATTTCAGTCTGAGATACCTTTAGGCCCTTTAATATGTGATTAGGAATCAACAGGAAAAAAGGAAGAAAGTGGCAATGTTGGAAATAACATTGGAATATCAATTATACATGTGGTAGGATTATTATTTAAATAATATAATGAATAGTGCTTCACACACTGTCAAGATTAAGAACAGCTAACATCTATGAAGCTAGATAGAAAAAAAAGAGAGGTATATAGGGTTCTTCCATTTGAATTTTATTCCTCCAGTTCAGTTTTTTAATCATATCCATTGTTTGCTGTCATTGGACTCTTTTTTTTTTTTTTTTTTTTTAAAACCCTTACCTTCTGTCTTAGAGTCAATACTGTGTATTGATTCCAAGGCAGAAGAGTGGTAAGGGTAGGCAATGGGGGTCAAGTGACTTGCCCAGGGTCACACAGCTGGGAAGTGTCTGAGGCCAGATTTGAACCTAGGACCTCCCGTCTCTAGGCCTGGCTCTCAATCCACTGAGCTACCCAGCTGCCCCCTGTCATTGGACTCTTAAGCAGTCTAGTGAAGCCTATGCATCCTACCCAGGATAATATTTTTAAATCCTTGAAATAAAATACAAAGGTAACCAGTTATAATTAAATATAAACATATTTTTAAAAAATAAAAGGAAGTGCATGGATACTAGGCTAAGAATCTTATCTCTGTGTATCAAAGTATTCTGCCCCACTCCAGTGGTCCTCTCTGGAACTACAAAGGTTTTCAGTTAATATTACATTTCCAATTATTATTTAGAAAATAAAAACAGCAACATATATGTATACACATATACACACACACATATATATGTGTTTGTGTCGGTTGCCAAAAATCAATGTGCTGCATAATTATAATTGAAGAGAAATTGAATAGAAAAGGGATATATATACATATATATTCAATATATGTATAATAGAAAAGGGATACATCCTTTTTCTATTCAATTATAATTATGCAGCACATTGATCTTTGGCAACCATTAGCAAATAATCTCTTCCTGTGAGTGGGCTGGCAAATCGAGGTAATAACATCTTAAAGAAGTTAGATTTTTTATTGGAAAGCCAACATGGCTAATAGAAAAAATGCTGGGATTGAAAACAAGAAGGTATAGGTTAAAATAAAATCTCAGATCCTAATTATTTTGCCAATGACAAATCAATAACATGTATCTCAGATGATGTCCTAGAATTTAGCTACAAAATTCTACAGGTTGGTTAGGGAAGTTGCCACATCATAGATTCTTCATCATAATTTTTTTATCTAAAAAATCTAATTCTTATAAATAATAGACCTGGGAAGAATAATTGAAGAAATTTAAGTGATGGCAAAATATATAAATAAATTTAATTAAATGTAATAATAATAATAAATCACAAGGCTCTTCAAGCAAATAAAGACTCAAAATCAAAATGAAAAATTTAATAATACTCTAGAAATATGCTTCAAAACATTTCAGAGAGATAAAGTGCTGACATAATAAAACAGCTTTCTTATAGTCTGCCTGTGAGTCTCTCCCCTCTCTGTTTTACTGTGGAACATCAAAGCTTGCCTTGAACCTCACTACATTAGGAATTATAGGTCTGCTTTCAATTATCTAATTAGATTACCTAAAAGAATTGTTCTCACTCATTAAGAGTGTTGAAACTGTAGAACTTGCCTTCCACTCACCTCTAAACTTTTTTTTTTCTCAACTTACTAACTAACCTGCGCATGTCAGAAGACTAATGTTTTACTCTTTCATCCTGTGAATTTCTTGACCAGTTATGTGAAACTTGGGCTAGGAATGGAATACAGACTAAATTATCATTTGCATTAAGATGTTCAGCCAACATTTGTGAAATATCTGCCATGTTTAAGATAATAGCAAACAATTAGCAAGAAATTACCTACTATGTGCCAAACCCTACACTGGGAGCTGAAGACACAAAGCCAAAGAATGAAATAATTCTTCATCTCAGTGAACTTCCATTCTATTAAGAAATATGACATTATATACAGTAGTATATACAAATATATACAGCACAACTTCCAAAATAATAACTAGAAAGGGTTAAATAGAACTTGGATTAATAATTGATTATCTATATTTATGAAGTTAAAACATCTCAACAAGATCACAAGGAATTCTATTCCAATATAAAATTTCTTATTGTTGCCAAAGGTAGCCAACACTTAAGCAAACTAATTAGCCTGTTCATAACTTCCTCCTTCCTTCTTTTCTTTAGATATCATATTATCTCTCCTTAGAAAAGCTTTTCCTTTTTTTCCACTATAATCCTTGCTTTCCTTAAAAAAGAAATCATAAAACCTTAGGAGATTATGTGTGTCTAATTAAACAAGACTGGGCTACTTGATCGACCATCAAATGCTGCATTTTCTCATTCTGAAATATACTTTTCAAGAATTCTTTCACTAAAGAAAACAACACAAAACAAAATATCTCTTCAAAATTTGCTTCCAGCATAATACATTATATAGTAACTGTTTATAATTATAAAAATATACTTACATAAAAATTGAATTATCTATTAATTATCAGCAATGTATTTTTTTAAATTCACATTAATATATGAGTTGTGTTTGTTAAATTCTTTGCCTGAATATTTATTTAAAGTGTTAGGTAAACATAGTGTTTTAATATTCAAAATATTTTCTCTTTTAATTTAAACTGTAGTCTCATATCTTGTTACCTATCATTACTATTAGAATAATGATGCTTTACTAGATATTTATGAAAAATAATAATAAAAACACAATTAAAAAATTTTTAATACATTTTAAACACTAATACTTTTACCATAATTACTAACAAATTATGGAGTCACTGATTTGTGTCATAACTTTTCTACCTTACCTTTATGTTAGTACTTTTGTCAGAGGCATTGTCTTTTCACAACTTTTTTTCTGATATAAATTCAAGTATCCTATCAACCAGTTTTTAAAAATTAATAAAGACATTAGGAAAAGGCAAATGGCATATTTTTATGTACTTATTATAAATATGAAGTTTTTTAACATTCAGATTACTTATAATGTGACAAGTTTAGGGACTTTGGGTAATGATTGAAGGACATAAATGATCAAAAAAGCTTTGGGGGTTAGCAGAGAATTCCTTTATACTTTGAATGTAGATGAGAAAAACGTATTTGACTTGTGGTACAGAAAAATGTGCTGTACATGTTTTGTAATACACATCACACATACGCATACATGTACATGTATATATAATAAAAGTTAAAACCTTAAATGGCAACTTAAGGGCATCTTAGCTCTATTGTTGGGCCTGGAGACAAAGACCTAACTTCACAACCAACTTCAGACACCTTTGTGCTATGTGACCCTGAGCACATCACTGAACTTCATTTGTTTCCTCATCTGTAAAATGGGGGTAATTATAACACCTTCCTCCCAGCATTGTTGTGAGCGTAAAAGGAAAATAATTTGTGTGCTTTGCAAACCTTAAAAGTTTCTATAATGATGCTAGTTATTATCACTATCATTATGTAGAAAAGTTATGTGTAATTGAAGTCATAATTTTCATCAGTACTACATGATTTATAATCTAAATATCATTCATAATTTGAAAAACTAGAATTAATGACTATTTTAACTGTCATTTTATGCTGTACATTGTAGGGAGTGGAAAAGGTAGCCATCTTAAGGTATAATAAGTTGTATATTGGCCAAAATCATTTTTATTGATTTATTTTCATTTTTTAAAAAGAGAATCTTAAATAGGTTTGAATAAACACAACAATTTAAGTCCCTACCACCTTCTATGTTGCTGTGGACTTCTTCACTACTCAACTCATTGCTAAGCACTTAAAATTATTTGTTAGTATAGGCTGCTAAATTAGTGTGCAAACTTCAGCTTAGGGTAGTGATGGTGAATCTATGGCACAGATGTCAAAGATGGCATGCAGAGTACTCTCAGTATGCACACGGTCCCTCTCCTCCACCCCCCAGAGTTTGTTACTAGAAAGTCAGAGGGACTCTGGTAGAGCTGCTTCCCTCCCCATCTCCACCAGGCCTGATGACATTTTTTCATATCCCCCACCCATCTACCCAGCAGCCCAATGGGAGCACACAGTGGAGAAAGGTGGGCAATACATAGGCAGCAGAGCTGGAGGGAAATGGAGTACTTGGGCCACTGCCCTCCCCCTCTCCATAGTGCCTGAGGATATTTCTCACTTCACTTGCTGTTCTGCCCAGCAACCCAATGGGAGTGCTTCCTCCCTCCCCTGTGTGATGTAAGGGGGATCAGGGCACACCCAGCACTCATGAGGGGGGCAGGCATGGCACTCAGTCTGGGGGGGGGCAGGGCCCACACTCTTGTCTGTAGAAGGTTCGCCATCACTGGTTTAGGATATGAAATTTTTCTGATGTTTCTAGTTTCTTATCCTATCCTGTTATTAACATAAATTTGTATTTAACAACTTATATTTAAACAAATAGGGCATGTTTCCCAAAGATAACAAAATATTTATAAGCACTTGAAAAATCCTGTACTTATTTTGTGGTGGTGATATTTATTAATGCTTAAATCATCTCCAAAAATATTGTTGTCTAAGACTTTTTTATCTAGTTCAGTGATGGGAAAACTTTGTAAAGAGGGGGCCAAAGGAAAGGAAATGCTCATCTATCAGTCTGTTTCTAAGGCAACTCTTTCAAAGTTTCATTGTATTGTATCCTATTCATTGTATTCGTCAGATTAGGAATAATGTCGCACAGCTGGATAGAACATTTCAGGGGGCCACATCTGGCCCACAGGCTGTAGTTTGCCCATCACTGATCTAGTTGATCTTCAAATGCTATATATACATACATACATACATATATATATATATATATATGTTTACCCTAAATTATTCACTTTTGAATAAAATATCAACCCTTTTAAAAGTGGCTAATATAAGCTTTCTCACTCTTCCATTTTGAAAGTGCTACTTATACCTTCACTAATATATTTTAGAGGTGAAATTTGAAGTAGTTTTAAAAGGGTTTGTTACATAGATTATGAATTTAAATGCCATAGTAAGTTCTGATAATCTACCCTCTTTGTCATAAAACACTGGTAATCTTAGACCATGATATTAACAATATCGAGATTATATGTTTTTAACATTAATGAAACTGTGCCTCGTTCTATGTTTTTGCCTAAATATCTTGGAAAATAGAGTAGTGATAGCAATGAATCATTAAGCATTTATGTTTGTAAATTTCTACTATATTCTAAGCACTGTTTTGGTGGTTGGGAAACCTTCTAATGCAAGAGATAGGGTAGAGGGAGGAGACAACACTTAGATGTATAAGTTTATACTAGTTTCACATGAAATAAATTATATATATATCCCCCCCCCCCGGGGAGGACCTGGATAGAAATTGGTAAAAAGTAATACTAGCAGCTGTCTTCAGGTCTTCAGTGTGATTTAAGCCTTGAAAAAACTGATATTCTAAAAAGGTTTCAGTATCTTTAATCTAAGGTCATCTGGTAATGAGTATGTGAGTGAATTAGTGAAAATGCATCTGTGCTTCTGAGAAAAGAAATACAAATGTTAATATTCTTGAAAAGTAAATATTAGCAGACATTTTAGGTTACTATAATTTAAAATCTAAATTATTACACATAAAATTTGTCAAAATCTACTCTGTAGTAATCCTATTGTTTTTCTTCTGTGAAAGTGTTTTTCCTAACATATATGATCACAGAGTTGAACAGGAATGGAGTAGGATGGATTGCTTTAAGAAATTTACAATGTTCTATTTATGATCCAAAGTTTCCTATGAAAGTAAAGCAAGGTCTATCTTTTCAGTAATGTTGCTGATATGTCACTGGCACTGAAGAGCTAAGAGAATCCACTTAGAAACCAATGGTGTGAGCAAACTACAAGAGACAACTAACGAGGACCTCCTAATAATAGGAAGGAGCAGGGAAGAACATCATTAGGAAATTGTATGATGGGAAGAAAAGATAATTTATTCATGTGAAATTTATTCATGTGAATGATAAAACAAAGAAAGTCAAAATTCCCTACTACTTGCCATTTTTACAGGTACAAATGTAAAAATGTCTTCTAACACATTGTGATAAACTTTGGCAATCAGATGAACAAGGTGCACAAGGGATGGGCAAGTAAGGAAGGTGTGTGATCCTCTAGTGACAGAAATTCATGAGTCTATAATGTCAGAGATCAATGTGATCATTTTCTGTTAAAATTTTCAACATATAATTAAAAGATGTATGCACTTATTTCAAAGTATATATTTTTGTTACTTCAATTTATTTCAAAAATATATGACAAGGGGCTGCTGGGTAGCTCAGTGGATTGAGAGTCAGGCCTAGAGACGGGAGGTCCTGGGTTCAAATCTGGCCTCAGACACTTCCCAGCTGTGTGACCCTGGGCAAGTCACTTGACCCCCATTGCCCACCAAGTTAAGGGTTTAAAAAAAAAAAAGAAAAAAATATATGACAAAAGGAAATGAAAATGTCATGTTTAAATGACCTAATTAAAACAAAACCAAAAGGCCTACTAGTAATTCTGTCACAAATGTTTTATTATTAGCATTATGTAAAATTATTTTAATTGCTGGAAAACATACAAAGTTCAATACTTTCAGTTTTAGGTTACCATTATTTTGACTGATTTTGAAGTACTATACACTATAACATTTTAGGAAGCAAATAAAATTGGCTATAAAGGGAGCTATATTTAATTTATATTATCAAAGTAATTTTAAAAAATCATTTCTTAAGTCATAATAACCAAAGTTTAATGAATTAAAAAACTTGAACTTAATGAAGGAAACTCAAAAGTTATTCATATTGAACATGGTAATCCACATAGCAAAATATATGTTGAAGACATTTTTTATCAACTTCTACTAATAACTAAAAAGATGCCACAATACATATTTTTAAAACTTCTGTTCTCATTAATTTTCAATAGTCTTGGGATTCAGACATAAAAGATAATTTCACAAATTAATGGTATACTTTTAAAATAGAAAAATGCTTTGTGAAGCATAATGATTCCTGAGAGTTATTGACAAACCTTGCAAATCAATTAATTTAGGTTGGGAAATCTACTGATTTTTATCTTTAAACACATCAATTAAACTATTACTGTAACATCAGATAATTTTTAAATTTTTAAATGTTCCAAGTAGCCATCTATGTAAACCCTTTAAAATATAGAAGGCTGGTTAGGGGCCCTTATTAGCTTCCTTGGGTTTCTTGGGGCTTTTCATTTTTATCTCCCTTTGCAGGTAGTGAATATGTCTGTCAGGAAGCTGGAATATTATGTCAACATGAATATACATTGGGGTGATATAGACAAACAGAATGAAACTCTAAGAAGATGTTGTAGGAGCAGCAGTGAGTTATCAAAGTTGGCTGTATACTCCCTGTCTCAGTGCATTAGGGAGCATTAAAGTATAAACAATCAGCAATCATCATTATAGAGGGAGATCAGGGATATATTATCTTATGGAGAAAGCCGTAGGATAGATAAATAGTATAAAGGAATAGGAATTAGGCTATAAGGGAGATCGCAAAAATAAGTATTTTCCTCAGTAAAAGATGACTTTTCAGCATCCTAGGGATGACTGAATATAATCTCTTTGCAGGATCTGAACTACTTTCATAATTTGTCACTTGAAACACTGAGGAGGTGGGAAAGTATAGATAGCATGAAGTTTGGACAAATTACCTAAATTAATAAATAATGATTATTGGATTATGCTAAGTTCATACCTGGCAACATCTCCATAATATCATTCCATAAGATACTTCCAGAAGATAACTCCTAATTCTGATCAACTCTTAACCAGATAGGCAACTCCTTTGGAGTGGATAGAGTTCTGGAATTGGACTCAGGAAACCCCTAATTCAAATTTTGCTTCTGACATTTAGGAGTTGTATATCCAAGCCCATGGGGGTCACTTAATTTCTCTGTGTATTAGCTTCCTCAGCTATAAAATGGAGATAGTATTTTTCTCATAATGTTCTTGTATAGTAGAAGTAAGATAATATGTGCAATGTACTTGATAAACTTTTAAAACACTAGATAAATAGCTGTTAGTGGTTATTAATGAGTCACCACAAATAGACCTCTTTGTTCCCTGTGATTTGGGAAATCTAATGAATCTGAGACCATTTATTCTCTGTGATACTCAGGAAATGGAATACTTTACCTTATTTTGCTATAAGAGTTTGGTTACTCCTAATGAAACTACTCTTCATGAGAATAAAATATCCTTTTAATTTAATCACAAGTAAAAACAGAAACAAAACTGCTACCTTGAAAAATATGCAAAAATTATAATTGTCAGCAGCTGTATATCTATTTCATCTTGAAAGCTTAGAGTAGTTTATGTTCAAAACATTTTTAGTAAGAAGATATATACTTCATCAGTGTAGGTACTCCCTCTCCTCTATTCCTTCAATGTTTTATTAGAGTTTATGTGACCCACAGATTTTATCATCTGTCTAACATTGCATTATCATCAAATAGCAGATATAGAGTCTGTCAAACTCAAAATCTTTTCAGCTTGGCTTGTCCTGTTAAAACTTGCTCATGATTAGCAGAACAGTAGGTTGTAAGAACAAAATTACTCATCCAACAAGTATGAACCCCCTACTCAACCTGTACTTTCCTTACCACTAAGATGTAAAATTTCACCAAAATGAATGATTATTATGGGAGACAGAAAGGAGAAGTAGATAGAGAACTGAGTCCAAAGTCAAGAAGCTATGTGTTCAAGTCATGAATATGATACATAATGATCTTATTACATGAGGACACAAGGCAAATCACCTATACTTTCAGTACTCTAGATAAATCATTAAAATTTTATGTTTTAGAAAAACTACTGACCTGATTTGACTCAGATTTCCTCAAAAGTGAATTTTTATGCAAATGAAATCAGAGGTCAAATCTCTATTCACTATTTTTTTAATATTTCATTTTTTAAAAATCCTTACCTCCCATGTTAGAATGAGTACTTTGTATTGGTTCCAAGGCCAATGAACAGTAAGTGCTAGGCAATGGGGGTTAAGTGACTTGCTGAGGTTACACAGCTTGAAAACATTTGAGGGTAGATTTGAACTCAAGACCTCTCATCTCTACACCTGGCTTTCAGTCCTTTGATTCACCTAACTTAGCTACCCGCCCCCCAGCCCCATTCACTGTTAAATTTATTTAATATAAGTAGTAGTGGGTCAGGAAGGTTTGTTGTTTTTTTTTTTAATTTGGTTGCTTTGGTTTTCCTGATTAAGTTTTCCATTATTAGAATATAACATTTCTGAATGATAGGGTGGTGAAAAGGCTTTTTTAAGACATGAAACTCAGAAAATCTTAATATTTATTATTACTTTTCTTATGTTTCAGTCAGGTTGTAATAATGTAGTAATTAATTTGTGTCATTTGAAAAAAAACCCTGAGGATAAAGATAGAAATATTTTGAGTACTTAGTTGCTTCAATTCATACTCATAAATGAATTGGTGCATTAGTAACCAGAATCAGGTTATTGACCAAATATATACTCCATCTCAGAATCACAGGATCTTAGAGTTTGAAAAGACCTCAAGAGACCATCTGGGTTCAGTTATATGTGAACAAGACTATCCTCTATAATATTTCTATGAAGTACCTAACTGACATTTAATGTCTGAATATCTTCACTGAGGAAGGGGAAATAGTATATCCCAAGAATATACCCCCACCCCCACCTTGGGAATTTGCTTTAATTGCTGGGGAGCTTTTCCTGACAAATAGTAACTTTGTAACTTCAATTCTTTACTCTTTGCTCTGACCTCTTAGACCAAACAGATCAAATTTATTTCCTTTTCCTCTTAAAAGCTCTTAAAATGCCTGAAGACAAATGTCATTTTCCTACTTGTCTTTTCCAGGCTAACCATGTTAAATTCCTTTTAAAATGGTCTTTGTGTAGCATAAACTTGAGCCTCTCCCCCATCCTTGTTGCCCTACTCTTGACATTGCTTAATTTATCAATGTTCCTAATTTGGGGCACCAGACTGAACACCAGCTATGTTCACTCTAGATGTGGTCTGATTAGACTAGCAAATAGTGCAACTATTAAGTAATGGGGCCACTTACTAAATATTACATTATATATGTTGTACTTTTAAAGTTTGAAAAAATATCTTCCATATGATCAGTTTATAGGTGGCTGAGCCCTGTCTGAACCTAGAAGCTATCTCTGATAGTCATCAGTCTGCTGTTTAAAGTAGTTACTAAATAAAGAACAATTGAATAAGACTGGAATGATTTCATATATTATAAACTATTTAGAAGCTGCTCTATATGCTATCTTGAAATCAGCAGGAGGATGAGGGTCAACTTGTATGTTCAGAAAATTAAAAACCCCTATTTTAACATGGAAAAATTCAGGTAGTCTAATATAATTGATTATATCACGTAATATATGTGTTTGTGTATAAAAATAAACAAAATGTTATTTTTAAAATATTTTAAAAGCTTTTTTCAAGTAAAATGGGATGACTCCAAATTATTTAATATAATGACAAAATATTTAAACATATTATAAGAAATGAGAATGTATCTAGGTATTTAATTGAAAGCAGGGGGTAGAAAAATAAGCTTTCCTGTAGTTAGCTTATATCCTTAAATGACAGAATGTTTCATAAGAAAGCATATCTTTATTTATATTCATAATTACCAAAAACTGGATAGAATTTTATACTACTGTATTCTGTGAGTTCAGAAAAGGACAACCAAAATGATAAATAGAAAAATGTTAGAAAAAGGGCTGTTTGCTATTTGAGGACAAATGATCATAATTAGGACTCTTCAGTCTGAAAAGACAAAAGCTCAGGGGTGATGTGATTCAGGTCTATAAAATCATTAAGGTTACACATAAGGTGAACAAAAAGTGTTCATTAAATTTCAGAATACTAGAACTGAAATCCCTTTAAAGGTTGAAAGAAAAAAAATTTAGGACACATTAAAGGAAATGCTGCTTTACTTAAGATAGTAAACTTAGGGAATTCATTAACTTAGAAGTTGGTACAAGCTGACAATTTAAATAGGTTCAGGAAGGAGATAATTAGATACACACTTATATTTATCATCCATGAAAAATTGTGTGAACTTAAGGATGTCTTGAGGGAAATTACTAACATGGGAGATTAATGTCATGGGGAATGGCCAAACTATCTATTTGGGATGCCATCAAAGGATAAAAGATTAGATTAGTTGGACAACAGTGGGTCTGACCCCAAATGGCAGTTCTTATGTTCTTGGACAGAGTGACTTGATATCTTTTAAAGAAAAAGAGACAATACATCATTGTGGAATACAAGCTAGTATTATAGGTATCTTATCAGGGATTTAAGATTTTGTTTAAAGAAATAGTATGTTAATGGCATTTTGTAAATAGAAAAGTATTCTTCAAGCTGGAATTTGGGGTTATGCTTTAAATTGACTTAGAATTTTTTTAAAAGTTAAAATAAAAAGATTGACTTTGTTTTCTAGAAATTTAATATCTTAGACAAATATTTTAATATCGGTATTTTTTGTGTAAGCACTAAATCTTTCCCCTGGAACTTTAATTAAAACTATTTTCAAAAATGCAAATTTTTGAAAATAGATATACTTGTATTATAAAAAATGCCAAGAAAATATATTGAAAGGGAGCTGAATTTTTCTTGTTTTTAAAACATCCCTTCATTTTTGATAGTCAAATTATATAGTACAAATTCATATTCCTGCCAACTGGGTTATTTACAAATCATTTTCCTCACCACAGACCTTTGAGGAAATTATTGAATATGATATTTTTGCATTGCTTTAGATTAGTCCTCTTTAAGGAACAGAGTAATGACCACATTTACCTCTATTCCAACTAAAGTTTTTAATTGAATTAAAAAAAAAACAGGTGTGAAACATTTACTAATAAAATAGAAACTGAAAGATAGGCCATCCAGCCCCTTTGCTTCTACCTTATCTCTGCTTTTGGCCACCAATCTTGTTCTGTGTCTAGGAAATCAAGTTGTTTAGGTCATTTCAACTCAGATAGAGTGGTTCAGGTAGGTTATAATGATTCAAGTTCTACAGAAAATTAGAAAAAGGAAGGCTAGATCTTTTTACTTATATACTGACCAAGAATCTGCTGGGCATATGTTGGGTAAATAACTACAGGATACTGTAGTATTTTACAGGTAATATGGTATTGTGGAAAAGAAAACTGACTTTGAAGTAAAAGGAAATACAGCCATTATCCCACATCATATCTACTTGTACTTGGGTGAGTAACTTAAACTCCCTCAGCCTTGGTTTTGTCTTTTATAAAGTGAGGTCAGACTAAATGTACTATGACGTCCCTCTCAACTATAAATCTTTGATCTTGTGACTAAATGAACTCGCAGTGTTCTAGCTCTATATTTTTTCCTTTGTTGTAAGGGACTAAACTTTTTAATGCATCAATTCTAGCTTTTTCTATTTACTTTTCCTTCTTTGTGGGAAAGGACCTGGTCCATCCTGCTTATATCACTCACTTTACAGATAAGAAACCTGAGGCTTCCCAAAATTTGAGTGAATTACTCAGGTACAAACAAACAGTAAGTACCAAAACCAGGACTAAAACTCAATTCTTTCCTGATTCTAAGTTCAGCATATTTTCATTTTACTATGCTACCTAGGCTGAAATGGCTTCCTACCTTAAGGTAAAATTACTTTATCACATCCAAAGATATTTAGGCGATAAATCCATAGTTTGTAGAAAGAATTTTCTCTTCTATATATTTAACATACTACATGTTTTATACTTCCCTTTTTAAAACTGTTTCTGGTTCTTCCAATAAATGCCTGGAATTTAATTGATCTTTCTTTCCTATTCATGTAAAAACTATAAACCTTTTTTGTTGTTTTAAAGTAGATATAAAATAGTACCACTAATATTTTAAAATATATTTGAAAAGTAATTACATGCTTTCGCTAAATCAACACAGAATCCCATGTTTGTCACTCATTAATTTAATTTACTTTTCCGTTTGTAATTTTCAAAAACAAAACAAAAAAAACCTGTAATCTTCATGTCATGCCATCAGCCTCACCTTTAGCTCCCAATCTGCCACTCTAGTTTCTGTCCCAGAGGTATAAACTTCTTACTGCTGTATGGGCTGACTGAGTCAACATAAGCTTTTGCATTGGCATAAAACTCAAGCCCTCAAGTGAAATCTGAGTCAGATTAAAATGTAATTATGGAATGTTTACCAAAATGTTTAAAAATACAATAAAATTTAGATAATGTTAATTTTTAGGTTTCTAAGTGAATTATGCAGCCCTCCATAGATCTTTTTCCATGAGTTTGACACCTTTGATGTACCTCATATATAGAGCTGGATTTGTACTCAGGAAACCTAGGTTCAGATCTCACCTCTGATCCTCACTAGCTGTGTTACCTTGGGCAAGTCACTTTATCTTACTGAACCTGTTTCCTCATCTGTGAAATGAAGGTGAAGGGACTTGGTGAGCACAGACTCCCCACCTTTCCAACATACATCTCCAAATCTATGATCCTATAAAATCACAGTGCATCTCTGCCATCCTCTTGGCATGTGTGCTTTGGTAGTTCTATATTGCTATCCTTCTCTCTCTGTAAATGGAAATCAAATTAACCCCGTAATTCTTGGAAAGAAGGTTTCAATCGATTGCTGGATAATTCTATTTATCCTTCTTACTTCCAACCCCCAAATGAGATGTCTTTCCCTATTATAATTCTTGAGGTCAGATACTGGCTTCTTTTCTTTTCTTTCTTTTTTTCTGTATTTATTTATATCCCTTTCACTGAACTCACATCCTTGCATTTGGTAAATATTTAACAAAGGCTATTTTGTTTTATCCCTTTTTTTGGTTCATCTAATTATTATTTACATACAACCCTTGATCAGAATAGCAAGATTCTCTTAGAAATACTATATAATGGAAGTCATTAACACATCAGAATTCTCTTAAGCACAAGATTTCTCCCCTCTGTTTTCACAGTGCCTCACCAATATGTATTGGTAGGTTGGATTTTCTGATAACCACAGAGAAGCTATTTGGTCTTTTCTGGTACACCAGCATGTACATCTATGAATGAAGGTTAAGGTTAACTTAATTTCTCACTTCAATTGAAAATCAATTCTCCTGCCCTTTTGTCATAATCCTATCAACTACATAGAGAAGCTGTTCCATTCTTGAATTATATTTGAATTTGCACAGGGAATTAAATTTTAGCTTTCTGAAACTGAAAGGGTTTATAGGATGACAGGACCTTTTTGTCTGTATTTACCTTAATATGTACTGACCCTGGACTAGTAATAGGGTTTTCCTACAAGGCCTTTACTGTGAGTGAAGGGCATTCAAGGAAGGAAGATCTGTGTGTGTGTGAGCTGGGACTGAAAGAATTTGAAATAAACAGAAAATAGGTAGGTAATATTCAATCTCTGTAAATGGAAAAATATACATATTTTCATGCAAGGTATTTTAATTAAACAGGTGTTAGTAATATAACAATAGAAGGTTGTTTAATATTTAAAGTTGTTTACTAGGACTTCTTGAATAGAGTATAAATGACATATTAGCTATTATTCTTTTATTTTTTAAGTTGTCCATTTAACTTGAAGCCATTAGTAAAAGTTTAAGTTCTTATGTTGTCATACTTTGATAATGCTATTTTCTACATTTCCCCCCTCTGCCCCTACTCTCATTCATAATAATGTAGTTCATTGGCTTCTCCATTTGCTTAACATTTAAGGACTTAGATAATTCTAGTGGCTGAAGTTGAACAGAGATCACAAGGAGTTTTTAATGGAGTATAAAAAAAGAATCATTATGAAATGCCCACATAAAATTATCCTCATTGACAATGTTAATCTGTCTCTTTATTACTCAAGTTCACATTCATCATATTGTACTGTAGCTATAGTGGCCTGCCTGGTTACCTGGCCCCATATCACTTGGTAGAATTTAAATTCTACCTTAGCTCCCCCTGAATCAATCCTGATCCTGAACAATAGTGAATGACTAAAGTTCCATCATTGCTATTTCAACATTTAGTCATCATTATTAGTAATCTTACTCTGATTTTATAATCCCAGTATCCCATTATCAAGATTATCTGACACATTTCTAAGTTTCTAAGTCCCTTGCCCTATAACTACCTCCCAAATCCATACTGCTGGACTTTGTCACTGATACTCACACACTTGCATTTGCCTCTATGAATAACCTTCCACTTATTCTGAAAAAGCTTTTATCAGAATCAAAAAGAAAGGCTCCTGTCTTGTTTCTGACACAGTGATACAATAAATTCTTCATCTATAAGGAGTGGGTTAAGCTATATGCTTTCAGCTTTAAATACTTTGATTGCTATCTGCGCCCTGATCTGACCCTGTATTTTAGACATGGTCTGTACCCTTTACTAATGGCTCTCACATCCCACCTGTCTTTGTTCCCTGAATTAATCTTTTAGGCTTACATCTGCCTTCGGATTCATGCACCCAAGTGGCTCTCCTTAGAATAAATGCTCTCTGTCATTGTTTTAATGTTGACATCATATTCAGATCTTCAGCCTTTGCTGAGATCTGTGGGTATATCTTGGCCTTGCCTGGTCTGACTTTCTAAACATGGCTAGGGCTGCCTTTTATGTCTTCATTTAGAATAGTATATTATTATTTCTCCTCTTCAAATATAGATATAAAGTTACAGAATTCGATAAATGAATAAGACCTTGGAAATTGTACAGTCCAACTCCCTCATTTTGTAGATGAGGAAGCTAAGGAACAGGGTGACTTGCCCAAAAGATCATGGAGTAAATACAAGTTACAACTGAGACTTGAGTCCATGTCTCCTATCTCCTAAATCAATATTCTTTCTACTATATCACAGTACTTTACTTAGGGGACCTCCATAGAGCAAGCTAAGGCAGTTGTCATAATGGCAGCCATGAAATAATACCTAAGGATAGCTACTTAATGTTCTTCAGACCTTCATCACCAGTTGCTACCATCCTTCCTCATTGTTCTTCTGCATCACTTCTTGCTACTCCACAAAAAAAAGTATATTTTTCCACAGGCTATTAAGAAAGTATCCAATTATTCTCAGGAAAAGACATATGCTACTTAGAACTACTAATCAATGTAGATTGCAACTAATAAATGGAACAAGTCATGGAGAGCACTGTACATATGCTGCACAATCCTCATTGGTTGTTTTTTTTTTTTTTTCAGCAATAAATGGAATTACTAATATTGCCTGTGGTCAACTACAGACCTTAAATTGTTTGGCCCTAGGCATTGTGAGATTGCCTACATTCATTCTTATGACCCATTACAGCAGCTGAATCTACTTGGACATTTCCATTAATAATTTTCTGTGTAGAAATTCCACTTATAAGCCTACCTAACGATTCTAGAAGAGTAAAAGTTTGGAGTCATCTTTTAAACTTGAGAGTACTTGATCAGATACTTTGAGAGAGATGATTTTGGAAACATAGTCAGTGTATTTTCTTAACTTGTAAATGAAAAATGCATAAGAAGGTTTATTTACCCTCCTCTCCTTACCCACAAAATAACTTTTGCTATTAGAGACTAGATAACCCCACCTTTCCCTCTCTCTTCTATTTAATTTTATTTTTAGAAGTTAATTTTTTCAATTCTATATAGAAACATTTTTAAACCCTTACCTTCCATCTTAGAGTCAATACTCTGTATTGGTTCCAAGGCAGAAGAGTGGTAATGGGGTTAAGTGACTTGCCCAGGGTCGCACAGCTGGGAAGTGCCTGAGGCTAGATTTGAACCTAGGACCTCCTGTACCTAGGCCTGGTTCTCAATCTACTGAGCTACCCTGCTACCCCTAGAAATGATTTTTAACTATTGTTAACTAACATTTCACAATTCAGATTCTCTCCCTCACACCCTCTTCTGCCCCTCCCTAAGGCAATAAATAATCTTATATAGGTTATACCAATGCTGTCATGCAATATATATTTACATATTACTCATTCTGTGAAAGAAGACATATACTGCACATATAAGAAAAAAACTCACAAAGGAAGTAAAAAGTGATAAATGCCAGACACAGACACAGAGACATAGACACACACATATAAATTCATGTTGTTATCTTATTATGAATTTGTACTAAATGGATTTTCCCATAAAAACAATGTTATAAAAATATTATCTGCTATATTATTGTAGTCCATTAAAAAGAAAAGGGGCTAAGAATCAGTAGACCTGACTTTTAATTTCACCTTTGAAATTGAATATATGAGTGCCCTTGGGCAAGTCATTTATCTTTAAACTTCAGTTTCCTCATCTCTAAAATAAAAATAATTATGTTTACCCCCTTCAGAAGGTTACTGTGATGAGTATGTCTGTAAAACATTAAGGCTGTATACAAATGTAAACTTACTATTTATATTGGCTAAATAGACTTCTATGAAGTTGGGTAGGGAGTTGTATTGTCCTTAAAACTAGGAGATATTTTCCCAAAGAAACACAAAATTTTTTCTTGTTTTTTTAGAATAAAACTTATTCATTATTTGTATTTGTCTACATTTAATTTTCTGTGTCTAAGCCACTTGAATTTAAATTTTTTTTCAAACATTTATTAATATTCATTTTTAACATGGTTACATGATTCCTGCTCCTCCTTTCCCCTTCGCCCCCCCGCACTCCCCCCACCCATGGCGATGCACATTTCCACTAGTTTTCTCATGTGTCCTTGATCAAGACCAATTTCCAAATTGTTGGTAGTTGCATTGGTGTGGTAGTTTCGAGTCCACACCCTCAATCATGTCCACCCCGACCCATGCGTTCAAGCAGTTGTTTTTCTTATATGTTTCCTCTCCTGCAGTCCTTCCTCTGAATGTGGGTAGCATCTTTACCATAAATCCCTCAGAATTGTCCTGGGTCATTGTATTGCTGCTGGTACAGAGGTCCATTACATTCAATTTTACCACAGTATATCAGTCTCTGTGTACAATGTTCTTCTGGCTCTGCTCCTTTCACTCTGCATCAGTTCCTGGAGGTCTCTCCAGTTCGCCTGGAACTCCTCCAGTTTATTATTCCTTTTAGCACAATAGTATTCCATCACCCGCATATACCACAGTTTGTTCAGCCATTCCCCAATTGAAGGACATACCTTCCTTTTCCAATTTGTTGCCACCACAAAAAGCACAGCTATAAATATTTTCGTACAAGTCTGTTTATCTATGATCTCTTTGGGGTACAAACGCAGCAATGGTATGGCTGGATCAAAGGGCAGGCATTGAATTTAAATTTTTATTTCCATTATCTCATCTTTGTTCAAAATGTGCAAGTATTTTCCTTTATGAGAACTCCAGTATCAGAATAAGTAACCTGAAATACTGATTCTTAATTTTGCACCTATTCCTTTAGCCAATTATTATCAGTATTTCAGCTTCATACATCAGAAAAATAAAGCCAAAAAAATTAAGCTAATTTTCATTATATTGCATACATTATATTATATTGCATCATGTAAGCAAAGACTAGTTTTGTTATAAGGTAATCTTTGTATTACATTTTAATGTCTTTGTAATTAAGACTCTTTACATATGTCAAAAATGATGACAATTTGTTGTCTCTCTATATATAATATATGATCTTAGGTGTGTTTGTGTGTGTTTTTTTGTATGTGTCCAGTGATGCTGCTGCTAACAATAATAATTGTGCAGATGCAGCTAAAAAGAAGGATGTATCTGGAAGTCCTTTACTTGTTTTGTAGGGGAAAAGGCTGCCCTTTGATTTACAGTTACAGCCACTATTTGTATAGTGCTTGTTTCTGATTGTGACTCTGATTCAGCCATACAATAAGGCTGAAGTCTTTGCTTACAAAGAGCCTGTGCATTCCTGATTGCTGCTCTGTCTGCAGCTGTTGTTTCTCAGCAGTCCATAACTATGGCACGTTGTTTGAAGTTGTGCTTCTGTTTGTCTTTAACCTGTTTCTTCTGCCAAATTGGCTTGGATTTCCCCCACTTCAGCTCACCATACAGTGACTACTTAGGTATCTTCCTGTCATTCATTCTTTTCACATGTCTAGCCCATAGGCTGAACAGAGAGATAGTGTTGATAAGTCTTAGTTATAATCCTTCCTTTAAATGTGACTCAAAGTCTTAACTCTATTATTGATATATATATGTATATGTATATGTAAATGTGTATATATATATGCATATATATATATATATATGAGCGTGGATAGATATACAGAAAGATAGATAGATAGATCCTTATTCTTTAAAAGGGCAGGAGGAAGCTCAAGTAGGTCATTATTATGATTCCATAAATCCTAGTTAGGAATGGAGTTTAAGGCAGAGATACTTTGCAAGTGACTCAATATATTGTTCTTTTTTAAAATCCCTTAAATGCTGGTTGCCACAGTTTGTCATCAATTTATTTTGTAAAGCAAAGAATATACTTCTTAACTACACACTTTACCCCATTCCTCCCCAACCCCATACTTATTTAGGTAGTGTATTTCCCTTGTGCTCAGTAAGGGCTAAGAGCTATGTAGGGGCCTTAATTATGATATGAATCTTCCATGGGAAAAGGGAGTTTGAAGTTAAGGAGTTACTGAACATGTTGGAAGATCAGAAATGCAGTGTATACAAACTATGTTCAAAAATGGGGACAATGAACTGGAAAGATGAAAGGCCCTAAAGTGAGAAATCATGTCTGAACTGAATATCTGATCAAAACAGAAATCATATCACAGTTATACCAGCAAGAGACACAGACTAGGACCAATAGTCACTAAACATGATACCTAGTTTGACAGTTTTCCCTATTTTTCATGCTTAAATATTCCATAGACATTACTAGATGTTTCTGTTTCCTTTTCAGTTCTGTTTTTTTTTTTAACTAGAAAATTTAAGTTAGTGCTGTTCATGTTGTTTCCATTCCATTCCACCTGGGTCTTTGTCTTTACAGATCCATGATAGACTCTTCTTTCCATTTCCAGAGTTTGCTCTTCTCCATGTTAAGGCATGATATGATTTTTTCCCCTACCTCTCAATGCCCCAAGGCACCCATTATCTGAGGCATTCAGAAAATATCCCCATCCTGTGCTTCCACTTATACTTTGCCTGAATCTTCCACATGCGTTTCTGGGACTATAATGATCTTAAATCCCAGCATTATAAGGGATCTCAGAGATCAGATAGTCCAACTCTTAAATAAAACAAAAAGTCTGTTTCAAAATCACATAACTATTTGAGCTCAGATTCTCAGAAGCCTAATTTAATATTTTTTCCAATATATTCTGCCTCTATTAATAGCATTAATGGAGATTTTTTAGAAACTGGAGAATTAAAGGAACATAGAGAAATTGTAAAGCTTTTATTTGTCTGTATGAAAGTAGCATTACTTTGAGTAATTTACATGAATTGCTTTGTTTTTCATGCCTAGTAAAATACAGCACAATAATAATTGTTTTTATCATTACATGTGTCAGATTAGGTTGTGCAAGTTTTATTTACTTACCATACTAAATTTTCTCCAAACATTCTAACCCTCTATTGTTCTTAGCTCAGGAAGGCTGGTTGTTCATTGTGCTTCCAACAGTTAAGAACATTCTCTAGGTATTTATGTTTCACAGTTCACATGATAATCAAATTGTGTCATTAAATTTTATATAGGCTTTGTGTTACCATCGGTAAAGCTATTTGCAAATGCTAAATGTTAGCACTATTTGAAGCAAGTAAGCAATAAGCAGTTACTACAACAGTAGGTTGTAGTAGCACACAACAGTGTGCTATACACTCTGGTCCTGGGGAGAAAAGGTCAAAAAAAAAACCAAACAATGAAGCAAAGGACAAATGACTAGTCATCAAACTCAAATGATAAACTTTAATTTTTGTAAAGAAGCAACAAGGTATAGATACTTTATATAACTTCAAAATATATGCCTCGCTCTTTCAAGGGAATACCCTTGCCTTTATTAATTCTATTATTAAATAAATGGGGCTTTGGATCAGTCAATTGATCAACTCTCCACAAACACTATATACAAAACAAATATAGCATTTTTTGGTAAGGGGGAGGATTCAGAAAGATCTTGAATATAAGGCAATCTTTAATTTGAGCTCTGATAGACTAGGGTGAAGAAGTAATGTATTCAAGAATTTAGGAACTATCTCTGCAAAGGTATAGAGATAACAGATAAATGTCATGTCTGAGGAACAGACAGAAGACAAGTTTGGCTAGATAATATAGGATAGAAAAGGGAGTAAGACTGGAAAGGTTGATTAGAAAGAGGTTCTGAGGAACTTTAAATGCCTAATGGAAAAGTTTACATTTGATCTTAGATGCAATCAATAACTACTGGAGTCAACTTAGTAATATTATCAGTGATTTAGTAAAGATCTTTTTTTCTTATTATTAAAAATGTGACCATAGCTGACTATGTAGAGCACGTGCCCTGAAAGAGCAAATGTTCAAATGTTTGTCATAAGCTTTTATAAACTTTGACAACATGCTCACCATTGGTATTTATGCATCCTTGCAAATAGTGCATCATTCTCCTTATCTGCCAAGCAAACAAAAGGTCTCGTGACCTATGCCTAAGCACCTAGACATGACAGTTTAGGAGGTTCATCACCAAAGAATCTGTACACTAAGATTAAGTTTTATTTTCTATCAAATGTTAAAATCATCTTCGATTGTTTGACTATCACACAATTGAGATGCTATAAATTTCTGCTTTAAAAAAATCCTGTTGTAGGTTACATGACACATAACCAACACCAAATATAAATCTAATCCTGTTGGAGTATGACCCATTTCATTTTAATGTACACTCGTAAATATCTTATTAGTCAAACCTAATGGATTTGATTCAAATATACTGTTTAAAGCACACATACTACATTGTTTAGAAGTTTCAGACTGCCATACAAACTTGGTCATTTTAATAAAGGAATATTTCTCCTCAAGTGGTCAGAGAAACTCTGTGGGAATGGCTAAAGACATTCAGGAACATAACATAGAGAAGGTCTCAGCAGCTTTGGTAAAAGATATATTCCTCGGGGCAGCTGGGTAGCTCAGTGGAGTGAGAGTCAGGCCTAGAGACAGGAGGTCCTAGGTTCAAACCCGGCCTCAGCCACTTCCCAGCTGTGTGACCCTGGGCAAGTCACTTGACCCCCATTGCCCACCCTTACCAATCTTCCATCTATAAGACAATACACCGAAGTACAAGGGTTTAAAAAAAAATTTAAAAAAAAATATGCATTCCTGTAAAATACTGGTGAGCAAATGATTCATAGTCATTCATTACCACTGATCTTTTTCTAATTATGATATTCTATCTATCTTTGTCCTTTAAAACTATTTATCTCTGTTTCACTTTTTCAGGTATGTCACCTTGCTTTTAAATTATTAGATTATGCTACAGATACAGAAATGGGCAACACTACACTATGTTCTGATGTTTGAGGCAAATACTTGCAGAAAACCATGAGCTATCATAGGAAGGATCAAATGGCTTAGGAATATAGAATTCCTTATGTTTCTGGATTTTTAGGCAGTTGAACCTAATTTATAAAATTATGGATGGGAATTAAAATATGATACTGAAAGCAAAGATGTTCAGAGAAGCAGATTAAAAGCAGGCTTCTGTGTTAGAAAGACTGCCTCTGAGAAAGAGTATGTATATGATATGTGATCATCTCAAGCAAATTATGTAACCCCTTAGTTCTTTGGGTAACTCTTTACTTCATTTTGAATTATTTATTTTAGTAAGTCATAAAGAAGTTGGATATCTATATATAACTGTTGCAGTCAAATCAAGAAATAAGACAATATCCCTACAAATGTCATAAAAATTATATATATATATATGTATATATATATATATATCAGTAGATTCCTAGATAGGTATAAATTAATGTGATTTGCTATCATTTTCTACCTGTGTTGAAACATGTTCTAATCTGTTCTTCCTAGTTACCTGTCAGACATCACCATAAGTTAAAAATCCTAAAAACAGAAAAATGGAAGCATGGGACATTGAAAATCCTCTTTGATAGTGCCTGGGCTTGTCCAGTCCATAAGTTTAGAATTAAAGAATTTCCCTTATGGTGGATTATATTAGCAACAAATCTTTTGAAAATTGTAGAGAATTAAATTGAGCATGTCTAGATTTGCCTCGTCAAATTTATAATTTCTTTAATTTGTTTTTAATTTGGGGATGTGACCCAAATGAGCAGCCACATGAAGATATATTAGGATGTTTCTATAACTTGTATAAATATGTAATTTTGGTTTTACAGTCTTTATAAGTATATGAATATGTATATTATATGAGCTTATGAAACTGTTCACGTTTTATGTCAACTTTTAAATGACATCTTTGTTTTAATCCCTAGTGTATATCCAATTTTCTTCTCACAGTATATGTAAAGTTAATTTTTTTTTTATCCTGGGACTCCATTCTAGGAGCATAGGACCACAACCAGTAGGCAATGGGACACACAGTCGCTCAGGGTCACCCAGCTGGGAAGTGTCTGAGCCCGGACTTGAACCTAGGACTTTTGCGTCTCTTGGCCTGGCTCTCAATCCACTGAGCTAGCCCAGCTGCCCCTACTTTAGGTTGCAGTTTCTTTAGCAGATGTAGTTTTTACAGGGTGGGGTTGCTAGCCCCACGCCCAACCCTCCTCCTTTTTTCATCCGGGTTAGGGACCGTCCTTGGCCCAGGAGTGGTAAGGGTGGGCAGTAGGGGTCAAGTAACTTGCCCAGGGTCACACAGCTGGAAGTGTCCGAGGCTGGACTTGAACCTAGGACCTCCAGTCTCTAGGCCTGGCTCTCAATCCACTGAGCCACTCAGCTGCCCCTAAGTTAATATAGTCAAATATTAATTTGCATTAAAATAAATTAACTGTTTAAATATACCTAAGTTCTATACTGATATAGAACATCGAACAACTTCAAGAAATGTTAATTAGGTACCAAATTTAGTGTCAATATGTCATGAAATTTAATAAATGTGCTTTTGAGGGAGAAATAGAATGATTTTGCCAATGACTATATTACAACTGGGAACTTTAATAAGTTAAGTCACTCATTTAGTGATGTAATTAATAGCTTATATTAATCAGAGCTCATAAATTGCTTTCACCTCAGAAAGTGAAAGGCAGAAAGGGTAGACAAATAGGAAAGGTTCCATCTACGCTAAAACTGAAACTTCAAATGAAATAACCGTTTACTAGCACAATTAGCTGGTTTACAAAATTACAAATTCACTTGAGAGTTGTAAGGGACCTCAGTCAACCATCTTTCACCTCCCAACCACCTCTCAAGTGCATGGCACTTTTAGACAGCTCTATTATTAGGAAATTATCTTTTTTTAACCATTACATAAAGTCTACATTTACTTCTTCTCAACTTTCATTCACTACTTCTGGTTTAGCAAATCCCTCTACCACATGATAATCCTTCAGAATCTCAAAGAGAGCTATCATGTGCCCATGGAATCTTCTCTTATCTAGACTAAACATATCCAATTCCTTCAAGTGATCTTCATAGCAGTGCACAAAACGTAGCACTCAAGTTTAAATATACTACCTCAGGTGAGGTCCAACAACTCTCTTAGAGAATGTATTCAGATTTATTATGTCTCTTTTCAATGAAGCCTCTGATTGAATTATCTTTTCTTTTGGTTGTACTGTTGCCTCACTAATACAGAAGCCAACCAAATGATTCCCCAGAGTTTGTTCAGAACTATTGCTATCTAACTATGAGTTCCCTATTTTATACTTATAAAGTTGCTTTTTTCTAAACCAAAAATAAGATTTTCATTGATCCCTATTAAATTAATCTTATGAGAATTGTAATATTATAATCTTTTTTGGAGCAGTATTAAATATCCCTCACAGCTTCTGTCATCTGCATATCTGATGCACATGCCATCTCTACCTCTATTCACTTCACAGATAAAAATGCAATATAGGGCCAAACATAGAAACCTGGAGTACTTCTTTTCAGATCTTCTTCCACTAACAACTGTTCTTTGATTTTGGTCAACCAATTAAGTCTGATTCCTTCTGATTATCTTGTTTTCTGATCCATATCTCTCCAACATCTCCACAGAATCATATGAGAAACTTTATCAAACCTTTACTAAAATATAGGCCAGCTATATTTATGGCATTCTTTTTACCTACTAGCTTTGTAATCCTGTCCTGTTCTGGGAGCAATACTAGTACTTGATTATTACTGCTTCCCTTTTTAGATGATCATCAGTCATGTCCTTTAAGGATCTATTATAGAGTTTCCCCATGAATTAAAGTCAGTCTTACAATTTACAATTTCTTTGCTCCCTTTTATTTTTTCAAAATTGGGATAACCAAAGCACAGTGATGCACTTCAAATAAAAAATTCTCAAAACATTGGTATAAGTAAAAATTAAAATTCTAAAAAGAATTAAGTTTTCATAAATAAAACACTTCATTTCCTTTTTTAAAAAAAGTACACGAAATGTTATTCTATTCTAGCCTTGTCTAAATAGACCAACATAATCCATTTTCGTCTTAATATAACAGAGGTCTTATTGGATTTGTGCCTTTGATATGATTACTTTTACAGGTAATATTTGCTTACAATTAAAACAAATATGAACATTTTTAGGAAAATCTTATTTTTGATTATTAGATGATGGATAATATAGATAGAATTTTAAAAAATATTACTTAACAGGTGTTAAATCCCTGGAAAGATTTCAGAGAAAAAGTAGACAACAATTAATGAAGATTAGTAATAACATTATAAAATGGTTCATTCATTAATTTTTTTCTCAGAAGGTGAGTGATACTGTATTTTCCTCCAAGGAGAATTAAATTACAAACCTGTAATTATAGTTCTCTTAATATAGTATTCTCAGTGGATTTACATAAACCATCTTGGTGCTTTTTGGCACAAGAAATAAAGTATTATAGCTACATAGTAGGGGAAAAGACAATTAAAGTCTGATAGATGGTATCTTGAATTAGCATAGTATCTTTATTCAATAAAACTCTTACATTCTCATTTATCCTCACAATAATCCTTTTAAGTAGTCTTTATTACCTAGATACTGGAGTAAATATGTCAATTTTATAGATGAAGAAACTAAAGAACAGGTAAATTAAGAGACTCTCCTAAGGTCATGAATCATTTATTAAATAGGGACCAAAATTTGAGTCTGATAATTCCAACTACTGATTCTACTATATCACATTGACTGTATATTTGTAATTATTAAATAATAAACTAATGAGACATTGACATAAAGATGCTAAATTTCAGGGGACCAGAATTTAAGAGAGAGACAAAATAAAAAATGATGTTTTATATCTTTATATCATTTATTATAATTTATATAATAAAAGATTATAATTTATAATCTCATAATATAATGATATAGAGTAATTTAACAATTGCAGATTCATTACTACGAGAAAAAGTCTAAAAGAACACAGAAAGTGCCTCAGTAAGCAAACTTCTGACTAATTTGCTAAACAGAAACCACTGCAAAGGTAAATATCCAATAGAATATATCTTGTTTGTAAAAATTCTTATGAAGAAGAATGATGGTGCAAAATCTTCATTTATGAAGTAGAAACAAGAAGTGAAAAGTAAAAACAGTTTAACGGAAGAAGCAAGATTCCCAATTAACCAAGTCATCCAAAAGACAATTAAACATGAAAATGTAAGGATAACACACACAAAGGAAATATAAATATAATGGACTTGTAAAAAAATCATTATACCAAATTGTTTTCTCCATCATAGTTAGTTGAACCACCATACAATTTTACAATAATATCATATTCTTTAACGTAGGTGAGATCGAAGTGCACTACAGGGAAAAAAAGGAGTAGAAAAAAAAACTGTACTGCATTAAATGGAGATTAAAAGGAGATCTGTGCTGGAGATGACACAGTTGTGAGGGCATTCAATGAATGTAATGTGGGAGAAAAAATCATCAACATTATTAATACCAAATAAATATAACTGAGAGGGACCAAAAACTACTGATTGAAAAGAACTGTTGTCACATGTCTAAAAATTCTTTGTGAGTAATTTGTACAAAAAAATGAAGTCATCTTCCAAGGGATTGTTAATGGGGAATAAGAAGGCTCCGTAAGTGATGCAGAACAATGAGCCACATATTTACCATTTCACAATTATTTGACTGATATAGAGAAAATAAGATGTTATTGTACTTATTATTTGTGGGCTAGAAAAAAAAAGTTGCATCCATGCTTAAAAATCAATCAAGATTCTTTGAAAATTATAATAATAGAAACAATTTTATTGAAAGAATCTTTTATCATACACCTCAGGTGTGAGTTACATAATAGAACAATTTCTGCATGGCAGATGTGTTAGTTACTGTGATAGAAGGGATCCAGGAAGGAATCCAAGTTGAGCAGTGACTTTTTGTGGATGCTAATGTATTTCAGATACTTCTGTGTGTAAAAGATTGTCTACTGATTGGATCTATAATCACTCAAAGGATTATATAGCAAAATAATACTATATATATGTATCTATACACACATATAATTCAGCCTTTGGCTCAGTTACTATATCTTTGTTGTGTACATATACATTCACACACTACTTCTCGTTGTGTTTGTATGTATGTGCTCATGTATTATATATGCACATATGTATATTGAATATATACACACAGTTTCATATAACATGCATGAACACATGCTATGTATGTACATATATGTTGTCATTTCATGGGTTTAGTCATGCTTGACTTTTCATGACCCCATTCCTAAGCAATGATCCTGGAGCAATTTGCCATTTCTTACTCCAGTTCATTTCAACATTTCCAGAAAGAAGAACTAAGCGAACAGGGTTTAGTCACTTGCCAGGGTCAAATATCTGAGGCCAGATTTGAATCCATGAACTCCTAATTCCAGAGCCAACACTCTATCCGCTGTGCTACCTAGCATATATATTGAGAATAGTATGGCATAGTAGAAAGAAATTTGATCTTATAAACCAAGAAAACCTGGGTTTGAATTTACACCTCTGACATATATTCCCTACCTTACCTCCTAGTTTCCTATGCATATAGTTAGTATATTTAAGCCTAGTCAGGCTACCTTATAGAAGAAGAATTTCCAGTAACACGACGAGGATGAAGTAGAACTTCTGAGGACCTGGAAGACTATATCAAGATATAAGAGTTGGCCTTAATTAGAAAAGTTCCATGTCAGATATGGAAATCTTTCCATATAATACTTTTATTTGGAAATGTAGAGGCATTAGGAGGGAGGCTGGGATAATTATTCTTTTAATTTCTTTTCTTTTCTTTTTCCCCAATTACATGTAAAAACAGTTTCAAAAAATATTGAGTCTGGAACCCTTGGCTCTTGCGTCAGCTGCACCCAAGTCCTATGCCTGATTGGTACCTGTCCTGGCATGCTGAGCTCCCCCTTGGTGTAGTAGATCCCTCTTTCTGTCCTTCTAAGTTGTTTGAGTTTGAAAAATTACTTCACCTCATCTTTTTGTGGGGTATACCACTTAAGAATTCATTTTTGAAGCATTATATCATTGTCTTTTGGAGTGTAATTTGTTAGAAATCAGATAGATCCATGTACATTCTCCACCATTTGTGATATAATTATTTTAGTTTTAATTTTTAACAAAAGCAGCAAAACTTCCTCTTAAGTGTATGTAAATAAGTGGAAAGGCAACATAGAGATGGACAAAGAACAATGGATTTAGAAAAAAGAAGACTGAGCCTAGAATTCTCACTCTCCTATTCACTAGTTCTATTTTTTTCAAGCAAGTTCAGTCTATGTCTCAGAGTCACATTTTCTCATCCATAAAGTGGGAATGATATGTGCACTATCTACTTCACAGATTTTTATGAGAAACTTTTAAGAGTTTTAAAGTACTCTGGAAACATGAGTTATTATTACAGTTATCCTACTGAGTAAAAATTGATTCTTAGGATAATTCTTCAAAATAAAATCAGAGTTTTAGCCTCTGAGCAAAGAGCAAAGAGAATTGACATAGTAAGTTGTGTCATTTTTGTTTTCTCAAGTATTATAATTTCACATTAAAATGTGCACCTAAAAACCCCAGGATGATGTTATAATAGTCACAACAATAGCAAATATTTGCATGACACTTTAAAATTTGCAAAGCATATTATCTTTTTCCTATTTTTGGATCTTCCCAATAATCCTGTGAAATACAAGCTATTATTATTCCCATTTTACAGACGAAAAACTGAGGCTAAGAGGAGTGAGGTAATTTCCCCTAGATCACACAGCTGCTACTTTAAATATTTAAATTCTTCAGCTGTTAATGGTTTACAAATTTATATTTTCTTAATGTTTAAGTACTTTTAGGGATATAGAGTCACAGAATATAAACATGCTTGTAATAGTTAAAAATAAAATATATTATGAAAAATGTATGCCACATTTTATGTGAGTTATTTTTCACTGCTAGTCTAAAGAATAGAAAATGGAATTTTTTTAGAAATCTCATATAATAGGATTCAGAAGTTTTCTTGCTATTTGAAGGATATCGAAATATTTATTTAAGAAAATATGAACCTGTTAACCTATTTTTATAAGCAGGTTTTCATATTATTTGAGGAATGTACCTGAGTTCTTGGATGCTGAAAATAGATATTTAATACAACTTGTGTCAACATAGTTGAAGCTAGGTGATTAAATTTAGTATCAGGTGGATATTTCTCTTTTCACTTTAGAGGGCTGGTTGATTATATAGGATTCTCTTGAAAAGGGCCCTGCATGGCTCTGACATGGAAATTATATGCTTTTCTTCAACAAAGCATCACCAAGTAGAAAACACAGTGTGCAAATTTTAGTTGGTAGAACCCAGATCTAAATTGCATTCTAAAACAATAAAAAGAGATATTTTAATATATATCAAAACAATTAATTTTGAGTGTATTATCCACACACTTCATTCAGAAATGAAACTTCAAGGAGGCCAGGTAGATGTATAGAAATCCAAATTTAAAAAGACTAATACATTATTAAAGGACAGATTATATTATAAAAGAATTCTGAAGTTTCAATTCTGAGATTTCTTGGTATATTTATAAATGTTTTTTTTAATAAACCCTTGTACTTCGGTGTATTGTCTCATAGGTGGAAGATTGGTAAGGGTGGGCAATGGGGGTCAAGTGACTTGCCCAGGGTCACACAGCTGGGAAGTGGCTGAGGCCAGGTTTTGAACCTAGGACCTCCTGTCTCCAGGCCTGGCTCTCACTCCACTGAGCTACCCAGCTGCCCCCATTCTTGGTATATTTAAAACATGATTTATTTCCCTCTTTATAACATTTTGTTTTATTTTTTATAGATTTATACCGACTTTTTGAGAATTGCTGAAATTGGCATATCTGTGTTATTTCTGTATTTTTAGGTGAATCTTTTACCTACCTGCAAAAATTCTATTTAGGTTTCAAATTTCCGTAACTGTTCCCACATTTACAAATGCCAAATTTTCCTTCCTTGGTCATTCTAAAATCCTTTTATTACTCAGATCAATATGCAAAGTCAGCACAGTGCTTCTCTACAGGAAATAGTTCTGGTCCAAACACAGGATTTATTAGGCTTGTTGCCAGTTTTCCATTATACTTTCCCTGGTTTCTACTAGGCATTAGTCTGAGGGTTTGTGCTTGTTTGCTTTTGTAGTTTTGTTTTTTTGAGCTTTTCTCCCTTAACGGAATCCTCAGAGTCAACAGAATGCATTAACTATAGAGTAATTAAAAAGAAGACAAAGGGATAGAAACATCTTGGAAAAGAAAGTATCCCCTTATCCTTTATGTTAAGGAATTAAAATGTTAGAATGATGACAGGTGATATTCCCTGAAGGAGGCATTATAAACTTTAGCATTTTTTTCCCTCTGAGAAAGACACAAAGGTAATCATGAAAGAAAGTTCCTTAAATCACTTGAAGAATTTCTGCAAGCTAAAAAATTTCATTGTCAAAGAAAAGGTTTTTCACACTCCATTTTTAGGTTGAAAGTAAGGCAGCATGGCATGGTGGACTTTGCATCAGGAAGATTTGAATTTAAATCTTACCTCTGAGATTTCCTAGCTATAATTTTATGTTTACTGAGGTCTGAGCCTTAGTCAAATCTGTAAGACTTATTTGCTGATATACTGCACTGATCCCATCACAGATTATTATCATTTCACTGTTGAAATAAAAAAGTTAGTAATTCACAGGAAATTTTTTAAAGTAATAGCAATTTAATATTTTCCAAAAAAGTCATTTGCCCACTCTTCAATCAATTTATTCAAGTGAAGGAATACTTTGAATAATGGGAAATGCTTGGTCATTTTCACCTGTTTAAAAGAAGGCGAAATGAAATGTGAGAGATTAGTTTAAAAAAGTATTAGCTATCTCTTCTGCAGCATTGCTAAACACAGCACCACATACATACACACATTTTTGGAGGGAAAGTCTAAGCTGATCCTACTGATTTATTTCTGAATGTTTTTTAATCCAGGATCTCAGGGATGATTTAGAGACCTGCAAGCTTTCTGTGCTTTTATAGCTGCTCCTCATGAGCTGAGCCCTGCAAATTTGTGACCTTAGTTTGTATCTGAGCTGGAATAGACTTCTGCTAGATTTAGATCCTGATAGCCAATTCCATTGGTCCTTAGAAGCATAATTGTAAGACTTCTCTTTTTATTTGGTATTCCTGCATTCATTATTCCTCTTCAGGCTAGACTATATGTTGGAAATGAGACCCTGATCTAAGTCTGAGGTCTGAACTAAACTATTGTTACTATTGCTTGCTTCTGAACCCATTCCTTTTTCAGTACACAGGAAACCCTGCCCAGATCCCTTTCACAGTACATCCTGGATCTGTGCCCATTGGCACTTTAAAAAGTACTTCATAAATATTTATTGGCATGTTTAATATCATTGTAATTTTAGAAGGTAACTTGAGTAGTGAGTATAGTTATTGCTCAATTCTCTTTCAGTTTTGCTTTTTCTAAATAAAGATCAAACCCTCCTCATTTTTAATAGTGTGATAATCTTATTGATAGGGCGGCATAATCCTCCTTTGCCCCTTTTCATCTTACTGGGGTTTCATGTGTTTCATAATTGGGAGCTCTTGTAATAGCATGCTTCTAAGGACTTCTTGCTTTGGATCATGAGAAATTATTAACAAGATTGCCTTGTTATCAGGATTCATTCTTGTTGAACTTGTCTTCTGTGGTATTGGATAATAATATAATTCATCTAAAGAAGTCCTCTGGTGGGGAACATAGATCTATGGAGAAGAGAAGAGTTTTTGAACAAACAAGAGATAGAGAATATTACAAGATTTAAAATGAATAATTTTTACTATATTAAAAAGTTTTTGTTCAAACAAAAGCAATGTAACCAAGATTAGAAAGGAAACAACAAACTGGAAGAAAATTTTTATAACAAATTTCTCTGATAAAGGTCTTATTTTACAATGAGGTCCCAAATACATAGAGAACTAAATCAAATTCATAAGAATGTAAGCCATTCCCCAATTGAAAAATGGTCAAAGGATATGACTAAGTAGTTTTCAGCTGAAGGAATCAAAGGTACCAATAATCATATAAAAAAAGTGTTCCAAATCATTCTTGATTAGAAAAATGCAAATTAAAATAACTCTGAGGTACCACCTCGAGTCATTCTCATAGTAAAGGAATGTGATAGATGTTGGAGGGGATGTGGCAAATTCGGGACACTAATGCATTGCTCATGGAGTTGAGAACTGATCCAATCATTCTGGAGGGAAACTTGGAACTATATCCACAGAGCTATAAAACAATGCATACCCTTTGATCCTGTGATACCACTTACTAGGTCCGTATCCCAAAGAGATAAAAAGGGGGGGGGACCAACTTGTACAAAAATATCTTTTTGTGGTTGGCAAAGAATTGGAAATTGGAAATTGAGTTATCCATCAACTGGAGAATGACTGAACAAATTGTGGTATATGATGGAGATGGAATCCTACTGTGCTATAAGAAATGATGAACAAGTTGATTTCAGAAAGAGCTGGAAAGGCCTACATGAACTGATGCAAAGTGAAATAAGCAGATCCAGAACACTACACACAGGAACAGCAATATTGTAGAATGATCTCTCAACAATACTCTCAGCAATGCAGTACAATTCTGAGGAACTTGTGACAAAGATGTGCTATCCACCTCCAGAGAAAAATTATTGGAGTTGGAATGTAATTTAAAGCACATGATTTTTCACTTTAGTTTATTGTGTTTTAATTTGGATGTTTTGGTTTTATATGATTATTCTTTTACAAAAATGAACAACATGGAAATGTGTTTTGCATAATAATACATGTATAACCCAGATCAAAAGGCTTGTCAGCTTCCAGAAAGGGGGAGGGAAGATATATAGGAAAACAACTTGGATCTTATAACTTTGGAAAGCTCATGTGAGAATTTCTTATTTCATGCAATTGGTAAAATAAAATATATCTATAATTTATAAAAATAACGACGGCATTTAGGAGAGCCAGACTACTCATGATATTAGAGGAGGAATTTTCTGATGTAAAAACAGTGATAAATGTTCTGAAAACACAAAAATCTTCATTCAAATTAAGCTGTTTAGATGATTTGGATACCACCTTGTGTCTCACTGGGTATATTCCTTATGGATATGTTGAATAAAAATATCAGGGGACAGGCCAATACTTATTTCTCTTATAATAATCATAAAAGTGTTACAGTAGAGAAGACACTATTTTACCCATTCAAGAAACATTTATTAAATGTTCATAATATTCAAGGCATTTTCCTAGGTGTTGGAGAAACAAAACTAGAAATACTACAGTGTCTATCCTCATGGAGATTATGTTGACATTCTGGAATTTTAACACAAAATAATTAATCAAATTTATCCATCTTTGGTTTTCCCTCAATATTAGGTTCAAGTAATTATGCTATTATTTCTATTTTTTGGTAGCAAAATACATGTTTCACTGTGCTTTTGGTAATTGAAAGGAATCATATTAGTCTTTACTATATTATAGTAAAAATACATAGGTTTTTGTGGGGAAAGCATGCACAAATATGCATTTACATAATATAGATTTACATTCTGATAGTATTTCCCAAACAGATTAATTTTATAATGTACCAATGAAATAGAAAAACAGTATAATCCTCATTTTATAAATAAGAGGTTTGCACTTTGCTTATGATCATGCTAATGTTGTGATCAGAGCTAGAATAAATTCTGGATATTTGCTACACTTTGTTTTGAAAAATTCTCCTGTATTAGTATCTTAACTTAAGATACAAACAATTCTGTCCTTGTGTGACTTTGCTTCTTATTTTTATCAACAATATTGGCAACTTTAAATGAAACCATATATAAGATATGAGATACATATACATATCATAGTACAGGTAATAAAATAGTGTAATGAACAGATTACCATACATATCAGTCACCCATGCAGACTATAAAATACATATATGATAACTAATATTTATATAATGCTTAAAAGTTTGGAAAGTTTTTATGTATTTTTTTTATTCTCAAAACACCACTCTTAGCTAGGTGATTATCTCATCCGTATTATAGAGATGGATAAACTGAGGCTGAGAGAAGGTTACTCAATGTCCCACAGCTATGGAGGATCTGAAGTGAGATTTGATCTTGGATCTTTTTTATTATATCTATTTCTTTATATTCTTTATTACTGGTCTTGAAATAAGTATCCTTCCTAGATAGATGAGAGATGATAAAACCCACCTACGAACCTCCCCAGGGCCAGTAAAGCACAAACCTTGAAATTATTAAAACCAAGTTTATTAAGGGTAGGGAAATTATAAATACAGTTTTAAATCTATCTCCTCCGACCAATATATGCTCCCCCTCATGGGGTCTGCTCTTCTTATCTTCTCAAGCCCTTCTTATATCTCCCTTCTCTTAACTAAGACCCCAAAAGCTATCTGACTATATACACTATCCTAAATTATATGGATTAACAAAAGGACAAAGAGGAAGGAAGGACTCATAGCTATATTTGAGCCTTTTTCTAAAGTCTGGGGTTGGCTTCACTAGATAACCCAAAGTCCCAGTTGACAACTCTTGGATTACTTTGCCCAGTTGTATTTCTGGCATATGGGTCACAGGCAGATGGTCTCTGTACCTCAGGGAAAAAGCAGTCCACTCCAAGGCAAACTCTTAACCAAGGAAATCACTAATCTCTTCACAAGATAAGGACTACCAAGGGAAATTTTGCTAGAGCAAAACTTCCTTCCAGCTTAGTGGAAACAGGAATCCAAGAATGACTGTTAATGCCAGTAATCTCCCTTGGTCCTTTTCTCCTTGTCAGAATCCTCTCTCAGGGCTTGTGTCCAAATTCTCCTCTTTTCCTCTTTAAACTAATCCATGAAATTTACTCTATCCCTTACCTACATTCCTACAAGTTGATATGATTCCTCAAAAAACAGAAATTGCTATTTTAAAATTATGCATATATTACATACCCTACTATGTTCTATAAAAATATTGTCTAAGAATAGGATGAACTAATATAATAAAAATGACAGTCCTACCCAAATTAATTTACTCATTTTGTGCCATATCTATTAGACTACCAAAAAACTTTTTTTACTGAATTAGAAAAAATTATAACAAAGTTCATCTGGAAGAACAAAAGATCAAGAATATAAAGGAGACTAATGAAAAAATGTGAAGGTTGGAGGCCTATCAGTACTGGATCTTAAACTGTACTATAAAGCAGTGGTCATCAAAACAATATAGAATAACATTGGGGTAAATGACCTCAGCAAGATAGTGTATGATAAACCCAAAGATCCAAGCTTTTCAGACAAAACCTCACTATTTGACAAAAACTGCTGGAAAAATTGGAAAATAGTATGGGAGAGATTAGGTTTAGATCAACATCTCGCGCCCTACACCAAGATAAATTCAGAATGGGTGAATGACTTAAATATAAAGAAGGAAATTATAAGAAAGTTAGGCAAACATAGAATAGTATAACTGTCAGATCTATGAGAAAGGAAAGATTTTAAGACAAAACAAGAGATAGAGAATATTACAAAAAATGAATACTTTTGATTACATTAAAATGTTTTTGTAGAAACAAAACCAATGCAACCAAAATTAGAAGGGAAGCAGCAAATTGGGGGAAATCATTATAACGAAAACCTCTCACAAAGGTCTAATTACTCACATTTATAAGGAGCTAAAGCAATTGTACAAAAAAATCGAGCCATTCCTCAATTAATAAATGGGCAAGGGACATGAATAGGCAATTTTCAGATAAAGAAAACTATCAATAAGCACATGAAAAAGTGTTCTAAATTTCTTATAATTAGAGAACTGCAAATCAAAACAAATCTGAGGTACCCCCCCCCCCCCACACCTAGCAGATTGGCTAATATAACAGCAAAGGAAATTAATACATTTTGGAGGGTTGTGGCAAAATTGAGACACTAATGTGTGCCTGGTGGAGTTATGAATTGATCAAACCTTTCAGGAAGGCAATTTGGAACTATGCCCAAAGTGCTTTAAAAGACTGCCTGGCCTTTGATCCAGCCATACCACTGCCAACTTTGTATCCAAAAGAAATAATAAGAAAAAATATGTGTACAAAAATATTTATAGCCGTGCTCTTTGTGGTGGCAAAAAAATTGGAAAAAGAGGGGATACCCTTCGATTGGGGAATGGCTGAACAAATTATGGTATCTGTTGGTGATGGAATACTATTGTGCTGAAAGGAATGATGAACTGGAGGATTTGTATGTGAACTGAAATGACCTCCAGGAAGTAATGCAGAGTGAAAGGAGCAGAACCAGGAGAACATTGTACACAGAGACCAATACACTGTGGCACAATCAAAATTAATGGACTTCTCTACTAGCAGCAATGCAACAATCCAGGACATTTCTGAGGGACTTATGAAAAAGAATACTATCCACATCCAGAGAAAGAACTGTGGGAGTAGAAACAGAGAAGAAAAATGACTGCTTGATCACATGGGTCAATGGGGATATGATTGGGCATGTAGACTTTAAACAATCATTCTATTGCAAATATTAACAATATGGAAATAGGTCTTGGTCAATGATACATGTAAAATCCAGTGGAATTGCTCATTGGCTATGGGAGGGGGTGGAAGCAAGGGAGGAAAAGACCATGAATCATGTAACCATGGAAAACATTCTAAGGTAATCAAATTAATAAATTTAATTTTAAAAAAGCAAATATATATATATATATATGTATATGTTCCCTAAGACAATTTTCTCTTGTTTCTGAACAAACTCTTAGTATAAGTTTTAAAAATTAAATTGTGTCTGCATATACTTTGGAGTGGGAGGATTACTAGATATTATTTTGAAATATGTTTCAAATAATTTCAAGCCTTATAATACTTTTATTTTTGTCTATAGTATTTTAGAAATTTGCCAATCAGTTATTCTTCTCTGTATTGTTCTAGAGTAGTGGTTCCCAAACTTTTGGCCTACTGCCCCCTTTCCAGAAAAAATATTATACTTAGTCCCCTGGAAATTAATTTTTTTAAAATTTTAATAGCAATTAATAGGAAAGATAAATGCATCTGTGGCCATCACCGCCCTCCTGAGTCACTGCAGCACCCACCAGGGGGCAGTGGCACCCACTTTGGGAATCACTGTTCTAGAGGATGATTTTTTCTTTTACAAAATATGTAACCCTGGGATGAATATATATTTTTTTAATTTAAGATAATCAAATTGTATTTGAGGGGCCTAGATTCAAATCTCCTAGCCATTAACTCAGGATTTCTGATCTAATTTGTTAGGACTATTAATTAACTTCTATAGAGATCAAAATATTTTGAGCTTTATTGAAATATTGTTACGGTATTTAAAACTTCTCCAGATGTGTCATTTAATTGAAAAACATCATTACATTTAAAACGTATCAGTCAATGTGGTACCAATGATGTGATCAACAATTAACCATTTAAAAATCAAATTTATATCCCAGGATTGATAATAAATACCAACAAATTTAGCTGCCTTAAGGTCTGTGTTTTGTTTTGTTTTGGTTTGGTTTTCCCCTCAAAGGGGAATATATTTCTTATTCAGGGATTTTTTTTTTCTTAAGGCACTTTTTTAGATGCACAATAATAATTATTTCTATTAAATGGTTTCCATTTGACAAGTTCTTACTTACTGATGGATATGCATTTGAAACAAATATTTGCCCCCTACCCCCCAAAAAGTCATTTTAAAAAGTAAAAAATTGTTTTCTAAGAGGAAAAAATATCCATTAAAGAAGAGAAAAATTAAGCAATTGGACTCTATGCTGATTTAGATGCTTGAAAATTAAGGCAAAAGCTGTAGACAAAATCCTGACTTAAAACATATTTCTTTCAAGTTATCTTTTTCTCCCATCTGTGTTAAACATACCTACATATCCATCATTGTATTTGTATTTAGCATAGATCTATACAATCATATAAGAATTTTTAAAAATTTATGTTTTGTAATATGTCAACCTCACAGAATCGTAGAATCTCTGAGTTGTAATAGAATTTAAAGGTTATCTAGTTCAACTTTTGAGCCAATGAAAAAATTTCCTTTAGACTTATTGATATGTTATTCAGTTTCTGATTGAACCATCCCATTAATGAGTTCACTACTTTGAAAGGCAGCCAACATCATATTGTTGGATGACTCTAATTTATTTTCTTTTCTTTATATTGAGCCAGAATCTTGCTCCTTTTAACATCTGCTCCCAAAATCTTTTTTTTTTTTTTTTTTGCTTCTTGTTGAGAAACAAAATATGTATTCTTCTTGTGATGGTCTTTCAAATGTATGTAGAGAGATATTGATATCTTTATGTCTACGCACCCACACATATATGCCTAACCCTATTCACTGTACAAGGAGAATAGAGTGAGAAGTATCAATTTTTTCTTTCCCTCCTGTTTCCTACACCCCACCCCCACTTAATTTCTCCTTGCTCTTCCCCAGGAAATTAGATCCAAACATTTGACAAGGGCACTGTTTAATTGTTTCTTTTGCATTTTGTATACATTATATATTACACATATGCACAGTGTTCTTGGAATCTTAGTGTACTCTTAAGCTCCTAAAATTTGAAACATTCGAGATGCCCTACATGTGAAGCTAATATGAATATGGTTCAATTTATTATATCTGAAAGTAGACAAAGAGTTATATAGGCAAAGCTAAAATAATGATGTTAGTTTGGTGAAATTAAAGCAGCAAGCCAATTTCTATATATACCCCATATCCTGCATGTGTTATCATACAAGATATATTTCCAGGTCCATCATATTATAAAAGAAGATACATATTGTTTACACTAGATAAAAATTCATGGAGGAAATAAGAATGGAATGCTTCATTCTCTATTTAGAGCTCACTATTCCTTATAAAAGGATTGCTCTGTCGTTTTCCATCTTGAGCCCCTCCTACCCTTCTTTTAAGTGTGATCTCTAGCATTTTGTCCTCTCTATGACTTTTCTTCATTTTCCCTCCTCTTGTCCTTTCTTCTCTCCTTTGCACCAGAAAACAAACAAAAAAACAATACCAGACAAAAGTTTATCTTCTGAAAGAAATAAAGAGGGGGGATAGAAAAAATACAGGTACAGAGCAATTATGCGTAAGAATGAGAGGATGACAAAAAGAAATAATGAGAGAGATCTTGAGACAGAGAGAAAGAAAAGAAAATGAAGAGGGGAAAAGTGAGAGAAAAAAGGAAGAGTAAGAAAACAGAAAAAGAGAAGGCAAGAGAGAAGGAAAGAGACAAGAAAGGGAGAGGGATAATGAAAGACAGAGGAAGGACAAATTGACATCTGGTAAGTTCTGTCTTAAATTTATAATATGTGAAGGAAAAGAAGTGCAGAATTAATTGATCAAAATCAGATCAATGGAATATTTGTGGAAGAAATAGAATTTTTGTTCTTAATCTTAGGACTCTCTTAACAAAATAGGCATAACTTTGATGATTATTTTCACAGTGCCATCCTAAAACAAAGAAGAAAAAAAAAAAGAAAAGCTGGGGTTTTTTTACTATAACCTAAAGGCTTGAGCCTAGATTTTGCTGTGTTTGTCACATTTCCCTAATATGGGCATTTACCTTATCATGGATCTTGGTAGCTGAAAAAAAATTGGGTCAGTTCTATAGGGGACAATTTTTAAAGTGGGGTCTTTAAAACAATTTCATACATCTGGAATCTCTTAGATGAATGTCAAAAACCTCACTTTTTTCTATCATTGAAGCACAGTTTGCTATGGGGTTTAGTAATTTTCTGAAACTGACGACTTGATTGCTTTGGGGAAATTCAGATGCAGATTTTACCTTGAAGAGTCAAAAAGCATTGCTAAATGATGGATCAGCTGTAATGGGATTAAGGATTTTTTCCATCCTTTTTATATTAATTATCCATCCATAAAGAGAGAAACTAATCACCCTGTCCCTGACTAATGCTCTGCAGTCTTTTGAAATCTGTATGATGAAACTATCACAAAAGATAAAGCTCTAAAAATTATTTTATATTTTAGATATGCATATGACACTAGAATTGTCAAAAATTTGAGTTTCTGAGACAAAAATGAACACAAAGTAATAATATGGTATTCTATTTAAGAAAAAAAGAAAACCTTAACTACTCTCTGGCATTAAAATATGATATGGGTTGATCCTGTGTTAGGACTCAGTAGGCATATACATACTTAACCAAAGTTCAACAGGTTCATTGTGGGTATGAGCATGTAACACGTCTCTCTTCATGATAGTAGCCATCTTGTCCTGTTCACTGATTCCCAGAAGTCTTAGTGAATTGAAGTTTAAGCAAAGATGGGTGGATATCAGAACTTAATTTTACAGTTACAGCTCCCCAAAGTGTAATAAATCATCTTGTCCTTCCCCTGGAGTTGTTACAGTTGTAAAGGGAGCTAAATTTTCTCACTTCTGGAACATTTAGGTCCTCATCCAATAGCTCAGTGATGGAACTGAAAGGAACATTGGAGGTCCTGTAGTCTAGACTCCTCATTTTACAAAAGAAGAAATAGAAGTATGAGAGAGATTCAGTGACTTGTCAAAGATCGCAGCTTATTAGTGGATGATCTGACACTAGACTTTGTATTGGACCATTGTATTTTTTATTGTGCCAGAGGAACTCTATACCTAGAAGCCAATATCAAGGAGGTATCAGAAACAAGAGGACACTGAAAGGCAACCACAGCAATGGACACTATGCCAGAACAAGAGCAGAACAGATGGAGAGAGAATGAAATGAAATGGAATAGAATAGAAAATAATAATAACAGCCATTATTTATATATCATCTAAAATGTTTTAGACATTGTGCTAAGCATTTTAAAAATATTATCTCAATACTATGGTAAAATTGAATGTAATGGACCTCTGTACCAGCAGCAATACAGTGACCCAGGACAATCCAGAGGGATTTATGGTAAAGAACACTACTCACATTCAGAGGAAGGACTGCAGGAGAGGAAACATATAAGAAAAACAACTGCTTGAACGCATGGGTCGGGGTGGACATGATTGAGGGTGTGGACTCGAAACTACCACACCAATGCAACTACCAACAATTTGGAAATAGGTCTTGATCAAGGACACATGACAAAACTAGTGGAAATGTGCATCGCCATGGGTGGGGGGAGTGCGGGGGGCAAAGGGGAAAGTAGGAGCATGAATCATGTAACCATGTTAAAAATGAATATTAATAAATGTTTAAAAAATATTATCTCATTTAATCCTCACAGCATCCCTGAAAGGTAAATGTTATTATTACAGTTGAATAAATTAAGGTAAACAGTGACTAAGTAAGTTACCCAGAGTCACACAGCTAGGAAATGTCTGAGGCAGGATTTGATATCATATCTTCCTAAATTCAGGCCCAGCAGTTCTATCTAATGCTAAATAGAATCAAACAGAACAGAACAACATAAAACTAGAGAAGGAGGGCAAATGATTACAACCTTCCCCAGGATTTCCAAGGTCTGGTCTGAAATACACACACACACACACACACACACACACACACACACACACACACACACACACATATACATATATTCCAAAACACATTCTGAGGAATATTTCTAGTGTCAGTCCCAAAGATGTTATATCTTCTGAAATATCTATTTTTTAAAATGGTGGCTTGTTTTCAGTTTTTATCTCAGAATCAAGAAGTCCTCTGGCTAAAAATTCTCTTGTGAAAGCTTTGGATATTAAAGTTACAAATCAAATCTCTCCTCAGGGACAAAGTACCAGTCTGATCTGAGTTAAATCCTAATTGGTTTGACAATATAAGAGTGAAATAAAACAGGCCACACTTTGTTTCCTTCAACGAAGAACAAGAAATATCAAATAGCTTAATGTAGTTATGAGGACATTGTTCATACTTGCTAATGAAAATACAATCTGACTGTTTGGACAGCAAATAAAATAAGTGAGTTTATGGAGTCAACTGTTACTTATCTATCAGATTCATCAAATGGATTGGACAAGGCATATGTTTGAGTGTGCATATGGGCTTGTGTGTGTGCATGGATGTGCATGTGTATGTGTGAATATCAGAAACTGTTAAAAATTTTATCCAATTATCAAGACCAAAACAGGAATTTCAACAAGAAACTCATGAAATAGTAAGGTAAGTCTCATGGCAATAGAAATCTGAGTGGGCATGAATCAGGAAGATTGGGGTTCAAATGTGGCCTGAGACAACTATTACCTCTATGATCCTTGGAAGTCACTCAGTCTTTTTTGTCTCCATTTCATCAATTGTTAAATGGTGATTTTAATAGGACCTATCACAGAGTGTTGTTGTAAGGATCAAATAAGTTGCTATATGTGAAAATGCTTAGCACAATGTCTGACATATAAGTAGGTACTTAAATGCTTATTCCCTTTCAATCTCCATCAATCTTTAGAATATCCTTTGAATAAATGAATAAGCTTTAACTTATATCTTACCAATAGACAAAATTATTTATGAAAGCCCTGAAAGAAAGTTTTAGATTTATAACTCCCTTGATGCAATCAACTATATTGCTGTTCTCCTTTGTTGAGATGATAGAATGGTTGATATGTATTTGAGATAATGGAGGCTTTGGTATTGATAAATATCTTGATTCAGGAGCACAGAAGTTCACAGTATAAAAAAGATTTATATCATAATTGTTTATCTTCTAATGTAAACTTATTTACTCAGTATTTCAGACAATAGTTTGTTCATAGGAGCTTCTTAATATATTTCTTAAAGAAATTAAAAAAGTTTTTAAAAAACTTTGAAAATCTAAATTATCTAAATAAATATGAAAAATAGAGATAAATCACTTGGGTAGACTGATAAATTTAGTGGGCAGGCATTAATTTATTTATTTATTATTATTATTATTATTATTATTATTATTATTATTATTATTATTATTCCTGTTGACTCCCTAGGAGCATAGGGCCTCAACCATCTCACGCCAACAGACTCTGTTCTGGGGCAACTTCCCCCAGCTGGGCCCATGTCATTCCGACTGTTTTTGTTTCGGCAGATCTTCACCAGGTCTGTTTTGGCCTTCTGACTTTACTCCTCCCTGGAGGGTTCGAGCTCAGTGCTTGTCTGGCTACGTTGTCTTCCGGTTTTTGTAGAGTATGTCCTATCCATCTCCACTTACGTTTCTTTATGTCCTGACTAATGGGATACTGGATTGTTCTTTCCCAGAGACTAGCATTGGAGATCTTATCTGATGTTTAAGATGTGGCGTAGACATCTGTTAACAAAGACTTGGAGTTTGTTGGTGTTGACTTTCGTCACTCTCCAGCTTTCTGATCCATATAGGAGGACGGCCTTTACCTTGGTGTTGAAGATTCGGAGCTTAGTGATGAGGGACAGTGCTTTGGAGATCCAGACAGACCGTAAGGTGTTAAATGCCTGTCTGGCTTTGTTGATTCATTAATTTAAGTGGTCCCAAACTTTCATTGTTTATTTTTAAAATCTCTGTATAGGTTTGGTTTTTTTTTTGGTGGTTATTATTGTTTTTTTCTCATCTCAGGCTATACTACTGATTTGTTAAATACTTTAAGTTTCTTGTGACTGAGCACACACACCATCCTAGAGTAGTAACTACCTCTGATATCTTGCTCAGACTACAGGAATCATTCATAAATGTATAAGTATTTTCTTAAATTGTTGAGACCACTTTTTAGAATCACTTGCAAAATAAGAGTAAATAGGCTTTCAGTAAGGAGTTGAGAAATAACAGATTTAGGGCATAGAACTTCTGATAGGACTTTTGCTTGTTCTGACACATATTTTAAAAATTTATAGCTGGAGTCCTCCATTTTGTACTAGCTTTGTTGTTGTTCAGCCATGTCCCACTCTTTGTGATCCCATTTGGGGATTTATTTAGCAATGATGCTGGAGTACTTTACCCTTTTCTTCTCCAGCTCATTTTACAGATGTGGAAATAGGCAAACGGGGTTAAGTGACTTGCCCAGGATGACATAGCTAGTGTCTGAGGCTAGATTTGAACTCAGGTTATCCTGACTTAAGATTTGGTGCTATATCCACTGTGCCATCTAACTGGACACACATATTTTTATACATATTTGTATTAAAACAGTGAATAAAAAAAAATCAAAGTAGTAAAGTAAAAGTAGTTAGTGAGAGAGAACAACAGCCTTCTTGGAATATCAAGATTGGCTTCAGGCATCAATTGAGTGAGTGTATCAATGGGTGAATATAAATATATATATAAAGAGCAGTTGGAAAGGTATTAGAGGCTGGAGAAAGAAGATTGAAGGGTATATTTTAAAATGTCTTCTGCAGGAAGTAATATTTGAACAAAGTTTTTAAGGATGACATGGAGAAGATAAAGCTTATTATAGTATTTATCATCAAGTGTGAAAGAGAATATAGTTTTAATAATCTGAATATTATAAATTGTATTAAATTTACATTTTGATTGAGATGTCATCTATTGCAAAACTTATGTGAGTTTTTAAATGAAAAAATTAAAAGCTGTCTTAATTTAAGAGATTAATGTCTATGAAAGGGAAACTCATCAAATAAATCTGATTTTAAAGCTATATGTTCACAATAAAAGAAGGTTCTATTATAATAGGCATATTTTTATATCAATCATAATATATTTATTAATAACGGGGAGTAATATATTTATATAGTCTTTATTATTTACAAAATGTATTATCTTATTAGACCTTCATAAAACACAGTGAAATGTATGTTATTAATCTCCCCATTATACAGATGAAACAGCAAAGCCTAAAAGAAATTGGTTGAAAGAAAGATTGGTTGAAGCTGCCTCTACCACACCCTGTGACATTCCAGCTGATATTAGGCTAATCAGTATTCAACTGAACTTTTCAACTGAATTGAATCAAATCAGTATTCAATTTGACTTTTTACTTAGGATTAGTTTTCTAAGGCAGGATTCAAAGTCAGGCTGAACTGACTTGAAGTCTAGGGCTCTTTCCTCTAAGCCAGAAGTGACAGACATGCAGTCTGAACTCTGTAACTTCCAGATGAAAATTTTCTTGGGAAATATTTAGTAAATTGTGAGTTTAATAAAACAGAGATACTATTGATTTATGATTTTCTAAATCAATAATGTATTGACAGAAATCTTTCTTTTTTTAAATTTAACACAACTGCTCAACCAGTTAGCATTTAAATGAAGAAAAAAATTTTAATATTTAAAGAAGTAATAATTCCAGAATGATATGACTCTTTAAAAGCAAATTAAGAGAATCAAAAGCAGGTTTGACAATTTTGTTCTGTTGGGAAGGAAAGAAGAATAAAAAAAGGGATATATCTACTGTTCTGGTTAAGAAAATAATAATAGATGACTCAGGAAAAAGTCATTTAATTTCTAATTTGACAATCTTTGGGTTTCAATGGACAGAATCAAACAGAAAGCCAAGAAGCCAAAAACAGAGAAGTAAGGAAACACTTTTCCACAATGATTTTAATTGACTAAGCAAAGATGAATTACATCCCAAGTTACTGAAAAGTAATTACATGAGACTGCTGAACAATTTTTCAATAATCTTTGGAAGATTGTGGAGAATAGAAGAGATGGGATTAGTGGCATGATAGTTGTCTTCCAAATATGTAAAAGGCTTTCCAGTTCAATACTGATTAGCCTGGTTCTCCTTGACCACGAGTGGCAGATGTGATATCAACTGGAAGGCCAGGTGTCCTGGATCCAGCTTCGACCAGCAAAGTTGACTCTTAAATTTTCAGTGTTATAAAACACTAAAAATTAGGTCTTGACTAGTTGTTTTCTTAATTGTCAAGACTTAGAAAGTGGTGGAGAAAATGTTAAGGATGCCAACTAAACTTAAAAGTATATAATCCATTCATTTTTTAGGAGGAATAGAGCTGGTTCTTAAAAATTTACCATTATAATCCTGGAAGTAGTAGAGAAGCTTTTTTTCTAAAATACCTCAAGTTTCACTTCACTAATGGATTTCATGTGAAGACTGGATGTTCACCAATTCTGACATTTTATGGTTCTGTGAAGGTGATAGAAATATGTCTCAAAGCAATACTGATAAGCACTTGGACAATTTTCTTCACACATTCAAACTGCAGCCAAAAGGCAAAGAGGATATGATCTTGTATTGTAAGAAAAAACAAAAACAAGTAATCTACAGTTTCATTGAATGTTTGATTTTCTCATTATCTCTTCATCTAATGTGAATGTAATTAGAAAACATCTCCATAATACATCTAAGAGAAAAAATGAAGGATCATTTGCTCACATAGCCTTTGGCTAGACTTCATTAATAGTTAATGCCTCTAAACTTTGTCCTTAACTGTTTCTTTTTTTTTTTTAATGAAAGCTACATTTCCCTCATTTGAATGTTGTTAAAGTCAACATTAAAGTTTAAGAATTGTCTAATCTTTGTTCCCTAATTATCAGTCAATTTTTTTTACACACTAGAGAATCTCAATAAATTGATGCATTTATAACTAGAAACTGGATTTGTAGGATATGACTTCAAGTTGGAGTGGAATTTAATCTTTGAAATGGATCAGAGGTCTTTGAACTAGAAAGGAGATATGTTTATAATGCTTATTTGAAGCCTCAAGAAATCAAGTAAGTCTATAGACTACCTGGGTAACATTTTTTCCAAAATAAATTACCACCTAACCTTCCTCCCTCCCTCCCTCCCTTCCTTCCTTCTCTTTGTTTTCCTCTCTCTCTCTCTCTCTCTCTCTCTCTTTTTTCTCTCCTTCTAATCCAGCTAGAAGTGCAGTGATCCAATCCCACTACCAATTTATCACAGGAGCTTTTACCTGATGTATTTTTAACCTAGGCAAGTTTACCACCACCTTTGGCTACTTAGTACCACACCCCACCCCTTTGTTCCTCAGGGCTTAATGTATTGTAGAAGTCCAATTGCTTTAGCCTAAAGTAATTCACAATCCCTCAGCTCAAGAGATCCACAGTCTGAACATCTGTAGTAGCTGGGATAACAAATGTACATTGTAACACCTGGACTATATCTCTATAGTACAGTATAGTCTTCCCATTGTTTTCTATTAACCACAAACCAATGGGATTTATCAAATAGTAAAAAGAAGCAATATCAAGATTTATTTAGATGGTAACATGGAAAGATAAAGAAGTTTTCAAAGGTCAATTCTGTTCAAATTTTGTACTTTTCTTGGGTTTAAGTCATTGTACTTAAGACATAGGATGTGATGAGTAAAATTTTCAGGCATTCTGTATTAAAATCCAAAAACATCTGTCTCTGTCTCTCTGTCTCTTGATCCATCTCTTGAGAATGTAGAGAATGTATGTAATCAGTACAAAGTCTGCTTAAATTGCTTAAGAAATTTTGATGAGCTGATTGCTTAAAAAAAGGATATGAAAAGCAGGATTTTATTTCCAAGAGGTGTATCTCATGGGAAAAAATGAATAATAGTGAGCATTTATTTAGTGCTTTGAGTTTTATGAAGCACTTAAATATGTTATCTCATTTGATCCTCATAACAATCCTGTAAGGTAGGAGCCAATATTATCTGTTTTATAAATGACAAACATTAAGTTTGAGAAAGGTTAAGAGACTTGCTCAGAGTCATTAATATCTTAAATTTTCTGGACTCCAAAGTCTACTGCTTCAGCCAATGTCAGCAGACTTGTTGAGTAGCAGATGTTCCTTTTAGGATTTTTTTCAAGGATCGCATTTTAGTGAAATAAAAAAAAAGTTTTTGTCATTTATTGATATTCTGCACATGTCTCCACACTTACTGGTTGAGATCCTTAGTCATATGTTTTCTTTCTTTTTCCCATAGGATGAATAGAAATTCATTCTCCTTTAGAAATATAGCCACTGATTTTGATATTCAAAGAAATAGCAAGCAAAAGATTTGAGACAAACAATTATGAGAAAGAGAGAGGGGAAGGTACCTATATATTTTCTAACTTTTTTCTAAATTAACATTTGCTAAGGAAAACATTCCTTTAAAGTTAGAAAATAATGGAGAATTCGCTACCCTCTATAAAAATACTCTTTTAATGGATGCTACTTGACCATTTAGAAGTCAAATTACATTGTTTTTATTTTTAGCTACCATTGTTCAGAATGTGTAATTCAACATCATGCAAAAAATATTGTTAAGTAAGTACAATTCAATTATATAAAATTCTACATGAAAATGGCTCTAAAATGGATGCTATGTATAAATGCAATTTACACAAAATGTAGTGTGAAACCTACCTTTCAGATGATGTAAACAAAAATGATACTCTTAAATTAATACTTAGCTTTTCAGAGATTGCATCAGTGATGCTGGTGAAGGATTAAATAGCATTAAAGGCTAAAAATCTGTCGTCTGGTTATGCATCTGAGATCCATTTATTGAACCATGAACATATTTTTTATTATTTTCCATGGAAAATTCACTTATAAAAATGAGTTTTGCACATGATTATTAAAGTAAAACAACATAAAAAATATAGTGTTTGTGTTCTCAATATTTTCTGTTTTTAAAATTTTTTAAAATTGTAATCCTTAAATATTATCTACTATGCCATAGGTTATAGGAAAGAATCTTTTACTCATGTACCTAATGCTTTTGTTTACATTAAATAATACATTCTACTTCAGTGCTTAATTTAGAATCTAAGAGGTATGATATGGAGCCTCTGGAAAGATTTTAGGAAGCCTACTTTTTATAGGATACTATTCTGAATTTTGAATACAATGAAGGAAGAATATTCCTATAAATTGAATTATAAAAGTTAAAATGTAGTTTTTCATAATATGAAAAAAGGAATCTGGCAAACATTTTATCCTCTGTATCATGAAAGTCAAAGGATTCCACATATGGAACAGAAATTTTAGATTTAAGAATGCCAATTCTTCATTTCTCATGGTAGCATTATATTAAAAGAGAATAAAATTTCATAAATACACAGCATTTGCCTAGGGAATAGATGTAGAAAATGTCCACATCACAGGTAGTTAGACAGTTTTGGATAAAATTTTTAATCCTTTTATTAAAGGAGTATTAATAGCTACACATTAATTTTTTAAGGTCATGGTTCTTTGCCTCAGATTTCTGGATTAGTGCTAACTTCATTTACAGTTCCTCAAATTATTTTGTGCTTTTTTTTTTACCTGACTACATACTCTATTCCCCCCAAAGAATAAATGCCCCTTGAAGGAACAGATTATTTTATTATTTTGCTTCCCAGCTTCACCCACTTTGCTTCTTTAGCACAGAATCTTATACCTTGTTAGTGCTTAATAATGGTTTTTTGAATTTTACTTTAAGAAGGACTTGAATTGTTGAATATGAATTTAAGAGAGACTCAAATTTTTCCTGACATTGATATCTGGAAATATTAAAGGATCCTCTTGCATTCTAAGTTAGAGCTCATTTCATTTAGCTAGGTAACAACATTACTCTGACTAATCATAACTTCTAGGTAGAGGTCATACATGAATTTTATAAACAAATATAATTTTTCTTTAGTTGTGTAAAGTACCTCTTTAAATTTTTTCTTCCAGCAATAATTCTCTCATATGTATGTTAAAGTCATAAAAGATTACATGAAAGATAAACAACAGAACTTGAATTAAACCTCTGATTAGTAATGTCAAACAAGTCAACAGAGAGATATGTAATAACCAGAGGTGTTTGTCACTGTCGTGGAAGAAGTCTAGGGCAGAGTACAAATGGTTAGATCCTCCAGCTGTTCCTCATTAGACATGACATTATGTTGATTGCATCAAATTCTGGAAGATCACAGAAATTCCTAAATGGGCCCTATTGGCATTCAAGTGTTTTGCTTCTCTATACTGGAAAAGAATGGTAAAAAATAGCTGTGGTCTAAATTATGATAGTCAACAGGATGGGTATCCCATAGAGTTGGTTCATCAATATATTGACCAGACACTATGCTTGGAAAATTAATAGGACCCTCAATTGAAAGGAAATGGGAGGGAGATAGGATAGATCTAATATGAGACATTACACATTTTTAATGGTCCTGGGCTTTTATCTGAAAAAAAATACATCTTTTCTAACCACAGCAGTTTTTCTGATAATAACTATAAATCATAAAATATAATAGTCTCTGAAAAATTAAAACTGTGATTCACCCAAAGGGCAATGAAAAATATGGCTAATTTAACATAGACTAATATAGATTAAAGCAATTTACTGATAAAAGATTTCTTAAAACGGATATTGGAGAGTTAGAAATTCAAGATGTAAATGAGGACTAACCAAAGAACAGGTTTCATGCCCCACTGGCATTCATATAGTCTCATGAGTTTATTTTTCATATGTTCCTTCTTAGGAAATAGAAGAACTAATCTCTTAATTTCTTTTACATAGTTTTTAATTCCTTAAACTAGATCCTACACATTTTCAATAGAGTAATGAGGCAGTGTGATACAGTAGAAAATAAACTTTAGGGCCCAAAAACTTGCAGTCAAAGTAATAATTCTAATATCATCTCTTAGATTCTGGGTAAGTCATTTGATCTCTATGAGGGAGGCTTCATTTCCTCTTTGATAAAATGGATTTAGTCAGATTTATAGTGGCATATATGTGATATGTGTTGTGAAAAAATAATTTTGTAACCCTTAAAATGCTGTTTAAATATGGGCAATTATGTAGCTTTACTATACTATGTGTTCTGTAATACATATATAATAGAGACAGGTGGTGATGCAGTGCCTAGAGTGGTCTTGGTGTTGGGAATACTTGAGTTCATTTATGAACTTATATACTTACCAACTCTGTGGCCCTGGGCAAGTCACTTTACCTCTGCCTCAGTCAACTGTAAAATGAATATAATGATATCTACCTTGTAGAGTTGTTGAGAGTCTCAACTGACATAATATTTATAAAAGTGCCTTGAACAGTGCCAGGTACATAAAAGGTGGTTCATATAAGCTCTTTCCTTTATTTCCCCCATATGTATCAGATAATTTTAAAAAATCAAAAGGCAAAAATAAAAAAAGTAGCATGCAAATAAAGAGGTACTTAGACAGACAGATAGATAAAAAAGTAGCATGCAAATAAAGAGGTACTTAGACAGACAGATAAGCAGACAGATGGATAGATAGATAGATAGATAGATAGATAGATAGATAGATAGATGGATGGATGGAAAGTAATCTCAGAAGAAATTGGTAGTTGAGGGGCCCAAAAAAGAACTCCTTCAGAAGGTGAGATTTTAAATGAGAGTTGAAGGAAGCCATAGGTACTGAGGCAGAAGTGAGGAGGGCATGAATTCTAGGCAAGAAGTATATTGATTACAGAGACATGGAGTTGGGAAATGGAATGTGTTGTCAGGTATAGCATTATGTGTGGAATTAGAAAAGTATAGGAGGAGGCTATTTTGTTCAATCCATATCTGATGAAGGACATTTTGCTATAGCATTAACCAGCAAATTCACTCTTTTCTCAAAGATTTCCAATGAGGATAAAAACTTCTCCCACCTTGTATTTGCTAAGTTGAAATTCTTTGAGAACCCAAGTGCAAGTTGAGATTTATCATTAATACATTTTATCTTGTGGATCCTACTCAATGTTTTTGCTTGTCAAGATCTTCTTGAACCCTAACTCTTGATATAAAGTACATTAGCTATCTTTCCCAAATTCTGCCACCTGAAAATTTAACAAACATATCTTCTGAGGTTTTTTTTAAATTATAAAAATGTAAACAATCATAGATTAAACACAAATTCCAGGCAGATTCTCCTAGAAACATCCTTCCATATTGATGAAAATGATTGAAGAGTGCTGTTTTGGTTTAACCAAGGTTTGAATATATTTCAGAGTATTATTGTCTAGTCTATTTTTCCCATATTCTCCACAAGAAGAGCAGGAGCAACTTTTTTCAGATGCTCATCAAATTATATATGATTATCCTTGTCAAACAATTTAGTAAACTAACAAAAAATGAAATAAGAATGGTTTGGTGTTGACTGGTCTTCATCAAACCATGTTGACTACAAGTCAGCTTGCTGACTCTAAGTGATTGCTGCATAAATTCCTTTCTTTTTTTTTTAAGTTATCTTGGATACCTATTGTTTTTATTTTGACAATACTGTAATATTCTGATACAATATATCAAATCCTCCTTTGTAACAAGGAAAAGAAACAATACTTCCCTTTCTAGATGTTTACCCACCATCCCTAAATTAATTATTATAGATTTTTTCCAGGAATAAAGGTAAGCTCATTAATTTATGTTAGCATAGTCTAATCTTTCCCCTTTAGTAGCCACCTAATTAGAATTTATAAGTGACCTTAAAGGGAAAACTAATATCTTACATTTTTGTTATATCACTACAAAAAGAATATTAATATGTATTTCTTAGAATATAATATATCGCTTATATATTTAATAAAAATAATGCAGGTTCTTAACACATAACAAGTAATATTATGATCTCCATTTATGACAGATATTTCCTGAGAAAAAGTTAGTCAAGGGAATTGAATAGCATTTGACTCCTTGCCAGAGCCACCTAAGATTTGGTGAGAGAGGTAGAAGTGTCAACAATACTTAAACACTTTCCCTTTTACCTTTGGCAAACATGCCATTCATGCCACTTAAATTGTTTTTAGTAAACCTTCAGCCCAGAAAGGCACAAGGGGAGAAATTACGTAGAGTGAAAAAATTACAAATGAGTTTTTCAAGCCAGTAGGGAAGGGGAGAAAGTGGGACAAGGGAGTATTTAAGGAAGGAAAATATGCCAGTAAACTTGGCAGTATCAGACTTTGGATGGCTTAGAGAGGCTATAATTATAGCCCAATATATAAGAGCAAAATGATTCTCCCAGACATGGGCAGGTTTGTGAATGAAAAAGCCTACAGCCAGGAGCATTTTTTTTCTTATGTTAAACTATAATTACAGTCTCCCTGAGCTGTCCAAAACTTGGCGAAACACCCCAATGATATGAGACTCTGAGGCTAATAATTTGACACCATAATGGAATAATCCAACTTATTAAAAAAATGTCTTTATTCCCTGTTTAGTTTTTTTTTTCTTAGAGCAAATAAAAGGCATGTAAAAGCTTGGAATTTTTAGTTATATAGTTCAGATTTTAAAAACAAGTACTTTATAACATAATTATGTTATTGATATGATTAATGATAAACCATGATTAATAAGTTAATATATATACATACATGTATCACCTTTGTGTTTTAAAAGAGAAACTTTATTCTGTAAAGTAATCACCAAAGAATGGTTACATAATTTGAAATTCTTTGTTTTAATATGCTTTTGTCAGTAACATAGTGACATATCTTTGCCTATGTTAAGATTGTCTAAATCTATTCATACAAAAAGTGAAGATTAGAAATTGTGCTAAAACAGCACTGTTTCATACTACAATAATATTGTGAATTTTTCATATGCCAGTTTTGTTCATTTAAAATAAAAGATATTTTTCCTATCATATTTGAGAGAGAGAAAGAGAGAGAGAGAAAGAGAGAGAGAGAGAGAGACAGAGACAGAGACAGAGAGACAGAGACAGAGAGAGACAGAGACAGAGAGAGAGAGACCTGTTTAGTCACATGATCTTGGAGCCAGGAAGATATGAGCTCAAGCCCTGTGATATCAATGTGATCCTAGGCAAATCATTGAACTTCTCAGAACTGTTATGTGACTTAGATTGTAAACTGCCCAGAAGTTACCAACCTGCATTTCCTCTTCTGAGAATTTACTACACCAACAAAACCATACATTCAGACCCTATCCTTTTTCTCTTTATAAAGGGTAAGCAACTGCTAGTTATTTTCCTTCCCAGAAAAAATCCTTTATTTAATGTCCTTTTAAACCATGTTTTCATTTGCAATATTTCTATTTCAGTGATGTCATGTATTCTATGAACATTGGATGTTTTGTTTAGACTGGTATTCTCAAATAATATGTGGCATTTGAGTCTCTAGTATCCATGCTGTTTGATTATGGCATAGGCAACATTTAACTTAGAACAGGATCCATCTATCTATCAACCTATCAATCAATCAATCAATCTATTTATCTATGTAAAGTTCTATATATTATTTATGATTAATTTTTCCATAATTAAATACCCTATTTTATTCTTAATTGACCAAGGTCTGAATTTTTTTGCATCTCTCTGAGAATCTAGACAGTGCTTTTATACATATTTATTTACCAATAAAATATCCTAATGATTTTTATTATTAATGTTCTACATAGACAAATGTTTATAGGGCATTAATTTCTTCTCTAAATATTGAGATTTTTTTCAGTGTTAAATTATGTGATTCCATCATTACTGAATATCACAAATCCTTCCTCCTTCATTAGATTGTCAGAAAGAGTAAGTTACTATAAATCTTACCCCACCTGCCTCCAGACCTAAATGCTGGCAAGCCATTTAAGAATGAGCCTCTTTGCTTCATTTTCAGGAAACACGTGATCATGGGATTTATAACTGGAATGAAACTTAGAACCACAAGACCTTTACTTTATGAATAGGGAAACAGAAGTTCAGAAATGTGAAGTGACTTTCCCAATAGCTCACAGAGAAAGATACCTTTACAATGAGCATCAATTATATTGATTATTTATCATTTAAATAAGAAATTGCAATCGGCAGTTCTACAAAGGAGTGAAAATCATTTTCTTTCATTAGTAATCTGAAAAATTGAAATATAATTGATGTTTATTGTAAAGGGAACTTGTTGTACAAGTGCATAAATAGGAACAGTATTAAAAAAGTTGAAAGAAAAGTTATTTAAGGAGAGTAATTTCATCTCTTTGCAGTTTCAATCAGACATTCTAAATAGATAATTTAAAAAATTAAAGCACATGAAAAATATTCTATAGGAATTTTTCTTGATTATAGTTTAAAATGTCTACCCTGATTTTCCCTAAATTTGAAAATTTCTCAAGTTTGAGTCTCCTTAAGTTAATTTCTAAACAAAATTCAAAAGATAATTTAAGAGCATGTTACAAAATCTTTCAAATATTATATTAATTGTAATGCTATAAACATATAAAATAGTTTATTTATTAATTAATCATAATTGTAATCACATAAGATATATTCTGATTTTTTTAAAGGGAGATTACTTTCTCTGACAAGTTAAAGAGACATTTGATATGAGCTTTTTAAAAAAGCAGTCTTTATTATGAACCTCATGAAAAAAAAGGTAACAAGGAGACCTGAGAATTTTTAAATCTTGATGACCAGCAACCCATAGTTAAATTGAATCAAGAAGTAGAAATATATATTTTATCCCTAATTACTCATTATTATCATCAGTAAAAACATTCATTAAATAAGATAGGTTTTTCAATTTACTTTACTGAACCTTGTTAAACATTTATTTTGTTTAACTCATCATGCTAGGCATTATATGAACTATTCTATATAAACAAAACACCAAACATTATTTCATTCCCGTAAGCTGGAAAAAATAAAGAACTATGTTTTTGTTCTGGATTTGTAACTTCATTGATTTAGTAAACTCTAAGGTTAAAGAATCTCTCCATTGCTACAAAAAGGATAACAGATAATTAGACAGATTAATTAATAATTAATCAAATACTTGGCATTGAGAGATTGAGACTTTCCTATAGTCACAAAGCTTGTATATAAATTTAGGAATAGTTAAATTCAGGTTTTACTGACACTGAACTGGCTCTCTAGACTCTGTGAACCACTGCCTCTCTGAATATATACATGTATTCTCAGTTATGCATTAGGAATTATGTCAGTTAAGAAAGTGTTGAATATAGAAATCATACAATTTATATATTGGTGTGAGCACTGAATTCACGGATATTGTAATGGCCTTTTTTCCATGTGACTTCTTCAAATTCACCAGAATAGTCAAATATATTATACATATAGAAAATGTAGTAAATTAAATGTCAAGCAGCAAATGCTTTATAGCAGTGATTCCCAAAGTGGGTGCCACTGTCCCCTGGTGGGTGCTGCAGTAATCCAAGAGGGCAGTGATGGCCACAGTTGCATTTAGGGGAAATGAATAACTGTAAGGGGGCAGTGATAGTATGTGACAGGGGGCGCTAAGTAATATTTTTTCTGGAAAGAGGGTGGTAGGACAAAAAAGTTTGGGAACCACTGCTCTATAATTACATTACTATACACTTTGTACCTGTTTTAAAAATTAATTCTTTCATCCCTCCTGCTTATATTGTCCCTGGATGTGATCATTTTTATATCATAGATACATTAATGTGTTTTTAAAATTATCATATACCAATCAAGATTCTGTTATTTTTATTTTCCTCTTTTATATGAAAAATAAACAATATTCTTTCTCCTTTTATTTTTTCCTTACATTTTCATCTTTCTTTAACCAAATTGTCCCATTTTCTGCTTTTCTATTTAGTCTTCATAAACTCAACTTGTTCCTGATGCATTCTGATATTTACCTTTTGTCTTAAAAGTAGAATTGTAACTTCCATTAGCTGAGCTTGGTATGTTTAACCTTCTGCAGTACCTTGGTACTGAGTAACAAGAGTATGACTTAATATTTTAAAACTTTACCTTCCATTTTAAAATCAATACTAAGTATTGTTTTCAAGGCAGAAAAGTGGTAAGACCTAGGCAACTGCAGTTAAGTGACTTTCCCAAGGTTACACAGCTAGGAAATGTCTGAGGACAAATTTCAACCCATAACCTCCCATCTCTCTAGGCATGGCTATCTATTCAGTGATAGCTCACTAACTGCCCCAGTAATACTTAATTTTGAGGAACTTAATAACTTAAGTTTGTATATTTTTTAAAAGTTCAAAGACATAGACACTTAAAGACTACAAAAATGAAAGTGAAGATGATAATTTTCATATAGAATATTCTTAGAGAAGGAAACAGATGTACATTGGAGAGTATTCTGCCAATTAATGTAAATAAAGGACTGAACTCGGAAATGTAACAAGAGAATGTGCATTCTTCTATGCTATCAATCGCAACTTGTAAAATAGAGTGATTATTTCTTACTAACTTCCAAAAGTTTTAATTTCCCTTGATGAACTGGGATTTATTGTGTTCATAAAAAGTTTTCTTAATAAATGCGATGAGATCAGTAACTGCATCAATTAATTAATGAAGCACATAGGTAGACCCTAGAGTTTTTTATAATTCGATCTTTTAAAAAAAGTTAAAAATCCAGATATATAACTTGTAATATGATGTCACTATTTTCTTTTATTATAATAATAGAAAATCTATGATTGTATTAAGCTGCATAGTCAGCATACAGAAATGATCATTCTGTTTACATCAGATTTAAGATGGAATTTTATAATAAATGTATCAACCTTTCTTTGTTCAATAAGCACACAGAATTATGGATCATAAGGCAGAGATGATTATTTTATCATTACTAAAATTATAGATTTTAATATCTTTTTTGATAAATATTACTTTATTTTTTTACTGTTTGAATATATTTAAAGCATAAAGGTTTATATGAAATGATATTTAAATGGTAAAAATGACATTAAACATTTTTAAACACTTAAACTTAAATAATATGCACATAAGAGGAATGTCAATTAACTTTTGAACATGCTAAAAGGTAAAATTTATATATATATTTATATATGCTTACAATAACTAATTACTGGGGAAGTGTTTTTTCTCTCAATTTGTGTGTGCTTTTTAAACATTATTATTAAACATGAATTATTTTTGTTCAAGGGGGTAATTTTACTCAAGTTGGTAGACATTGAAGATGGATTATATTGCTATGATAGTACAAGGAAAGGGACTATATATTTTCTGACAGAAAGAATATAAAGAGAGAATGGGACAGATGACTGTGTCTTTGAGTATACATACAGACATTAAGAGAAGGGTGTAGTAGAGAGGGATCAACTAATGAAAGTCAATGAATGATCTGACAAGAAGCATCACAGACCTATTGTAACTGGACAAGAATGAAGAGGAAAATGTTCTCAGCTATATAGAGGCTTATCTGCTTTTCCCTGCTTTTGATGGTAGTTAACACAAATAGTCACAGGAAACCACCTCATAGAAGTATGGGGCTATTTCACAGAGAATAAAAGCAATCTATTCTCTACCATATAAATATATAAATTGCCAAATGGGGGTGGGGTAGGTGGAGATTTTAAAATGGTCCCAACAGTATCTGTATAAATGAGTGAAGGGCAACTGGATTTTGAAAGGCACTCAGTTTGTGGTTTATTGGAAAGCAAAATGTAACAGCTCTTATTGATCTTATGAAAACAGTGAGGCAAATGTTAGACTACTTGAGACCATAATTTATATCCATTCAGTTCCTATTCCAGAATAGCTTTAAAGAAATTTTATTCATGCTTGCAAAATCAGACTTTAATTTAAGTCATAATCTGAATACCTACTACTGCTTTCACAAGCTACTGTAATAAGATACTTAATTCAAGGAAAGGCCAGAATGTATAGCAGGAAATGTCAGTATACTGCAGCAAAAAATGCAAAACATCAGCAATCCTTTTTATTATAACATGTTTAATTATATCTTAATTTTAGCATCAGCAACTATATATGGGGATGAATGCAACTATTTGTGAAATAAAAAACCCTGTATTTTTCAATATTCAAACCTAAATATCATCTTAAGGACATACTAAATGAATAATCAGATAAAAATTTTATTTTAGACATTTTACATAGAGGATAAAGTTATGGGATCCATGGGCAGTTTCACTATCAAAACATAGGTGAAAAAAGATGATTATTTTTTCATTTTTTAAATTAAAATTATTTCACAGAAAACATATTGTATACTATCTATTCCTGGATCAAAATTCAGCCTGAAACTGATAATAATGCCTATGGCAGCTTTTTATGCTGGGTTATAGTGTCCCCAGCAGGTGGTTTAGTTGTGATTAATGATTTACAATTCTTGAATATTCAGATTAGAAAATGTGCTCAGCTTTTTAAATTGCCAAACTGTTTTCTACCCCCAGCTTGCCTTATGACAGCTTGCCTTCATTTTAAATGTGCTGTTACTGAATGTGGCCAAATGCCAGTTCCAGAAATTGTGAGGTAGCTTCATACATTGACTGATATGTGCAAACACCCTTGTAAAAACTTTTCTCCCACATAGAAAAAATAATAATCAATTACACAGTTCTCTGGTGGCTTGTTTCACTGGTTCTAATTTTTTTACAGCAGTGATTGCTGATTTAAGTCTTCAATGTGCTTTTTCATTAATCAAAATTTAATGTAATATTTACTTTTTTAAAATTTAAAAGCTTTTAAAAATCAGATGAGGCATAATAATCTTCAAAACTACAAAAGATATTCTTTGGTGTGGGTACCCTTTTCTCTGACATAGATCCCATACCTCCCAAACCTGTCTAAGTTACCTTTATGATTAGCTATGTCAGAAATGATTCATTTTCTGATGACTATCTTTTTCATAATAATCTTCTCCAAAACTTATATAAATTAGAATTAGAATTGAGACATACAGTTCATTGCTCTTCAAAAAGACTTTCTCTCTAGTTTGGTAGGACAAAGTAGAACTTCTGTTTTATTGGCATTACCTTTGAGAAGTCCAGGGATAATTAGGTAATGACAAGACAGATGGTAGTAACACATTTTCCTTAGAGTTATTTCCCTTGATCAAAAACACTTGTTTTGAATGTTGAATCCCCTTGACAATGCAATGGACTCTAGTGGCTAAAAGTTTGGTTTCTAGATTTTCCTTAAATATGGCTGCTAAAGAGACCATAGCTACAAAAGCAATTGTTTAGCTGTATGTCCTGAGGGCTTATTTCCTTGAACAGTGGCTGTGATACAGAACTGGAAGAAGAGCTGGTGGTTTAGGGGTTATTGAAATTCCTTCACTAAGAGAAAGGGGGAGATAATGAAAGGAGTAAAAAGTTATGACATTGGAGCAAAGATAGTTTTGAGGAAACCTTTTTCTCCACGCCTTTGAATATAAGAGCAGATTTATAGATATGTGAATGAGTTGGGAGATGAGATTGACCTAATTTACCTCTCCTAGTCCCAAGAAAATGAGTTATCTGTACTAAGGAAAACCTAAAGTGTGGAACAATAATTTCTGAAATAATCTCCATGCAAACTCTTTCTGTAGTTTTATTCAGACAAGTATATGCATATTTGCTCTATTTATAGTGGAACAAGTGAAGAAAACTCAAAATGCACTTAATTTGAAAGAGTTCTAACCCATTCTTGGATTATATAAACTACATGTATAATTTATAAATGATGATATACATTTTCTGACTCTTGGGAATATCACCATGTTAAGTAAATTATGTACTAGAGTGTTTAGGTATTTATTTTCTTAATTCATAGGAACATATATTTAGAAATAATAGATGTCTTAGAGGTCAACCTTAATTTTAAAGATCAGGAAACTGTTCCAGAGAGACAAAGAGATTTGCCGAAGGTTACACAATGAGTAAGTGTCTGAGGCTGGATCAGGTCTTCCTTCTTCTAGGACCAGCCTCTATCCACTGTTCCACCTAACTATACCAAGATGAATCTTAGACATGATGGTGACATATCTCATGCTATTACCAGCTCTATTAATCAAACAGTATAGGCAATGTCTAAATGAAGCTGATTCCCCAACATAAATATAATAGTGATAGCAACTGGAAATATAAGAGATAAAGAGCAACAATTTTATGGAGTGTCTGTGAGACTGATTTGTCCTAAATTCAGTGTCTCCCCAGCTTTCATTCAATAGTAATTCTAATCTTTATTTTTGGACCTTATTATTCTTATCTAGGTAATCATAAATTTGGAAATCTTTTCTAAATCTACATATAGTATCCTGTGATCTCTGTATGCCAAGCTGACTTGTCATCTATGTCTTCTTCCTTAAAATACAGGGCTATGCCACATATATGAGACTGTGTTTTGGTGACTTGGCATTTTTGCATTTCTTCTTTGCATTTCTTTTGCTTATTTCACTAGGCAATAACTTCATGGACAAGAATCTGTTGTTAATTTTTGACCCAATGTATGACCCAAGGAAGTCATTTGAAATTAAGGTACCAAAGAAAGCAATAGATTTTTAAGTCACAGACCTGGGTTCAGTTCCCTAACATTTATTCCAGTTATGTGAAAACTGTGAGCAAGCAAGTGATTTAACTTCTCTGGAACACAGTTTCTTCATCACAGGGAATCAGGAAGGCCTAAATTCAAATATAACTTCACATATCTACTTGTTGTGTGATCCTGACTAAGCTCCCTTTGCCTCAGTTTTCTCATCTGTAAAATATGGATAGTAACAGTACCTACCTCCCAGAGTTGCTGTAAAGATCAGATTAGGTAATATTCATAAAGCAATTTAAAAGCTGTATAATTGCTAGTTATTATCTGCAAAACAGGGACAATAATACTTAGAGACAGTAATACTTGTAGTACCTACAATACATAATTTTGAAGATACATTTTGACCAACGCAAAGGATCCCAAAAATCTTACAGCAAAGTTTAAACCTAAAGTATGACTTTCGGAAAATTATGTATGTACAAAGTACTTTATAAACGTTCATATGCTAAGTCATTGCTAGTTACTATTATTAATTCAACTAATTAGTGATTTAATTGATGCTCATTACCCAAAGGAATTATTATGATAATATATTAATTAATCTCTAATTAATATGAGAAAAGTTGTTTGTAAATCCTGAAACAATATATGCATACCACACAGATGGATATAAGACCTGTGATAGCATTAGTACAGAAAATTCCCAGAAGAGGAAGCTCCCTCTGCCAATACAGGTCAGCAATTTCTCTGCTGTTTAGTCTTAGAGAATTGCCTAGACTAGCCCATTGAGATTTTAAGTGACTTGCCCAAGATCACAAAACCAATATGGAATTTGAATCCAGGTCTCCCTAGCATTAAGTTTTTCTTTCTAAACCACACTGCCTTTTCTATATGGGTGTTATTACTGATTTAATTAAATATTAATCACCTATTATTTTCATTCCAGATTACTATGTTGCAGTTAGCATTACTTCAATCAGAGTAAGAAAACATGCCATAGCATAATAACTTGTGACCCATCTTTATGACAGCAATTAATATTCCTAGAACTCATAAATGATATTGATAGAATTATTTCAGGAAGCTAGACTGATGATTGGCTAGTCTAAGTCTCATAGTCAGATAGAGAGAACTTGATGCTTCATAAAAGTCATACTCTATCAATCCCTCTCCCAAAGGACATTTTGTCTATCTTGATTCAATTTTCCACTTCTTGGTGACCAAAATAAAATTGAGAAATTGGTTATATAAGTAACAGAATTTATTAATGTTTATGTATATGATAGCAGTATTATCCTGGGTTAATTAAGGTACTGAGAAGAGTAAGAAATAATAGAAGAGATGTATAGAATGTATAGATGTATAGAATAACCTCAGATGTATAGAACTCCAAGGCATTTGCAAGTGAATTTCAAATTACCTTAGACGAGGAAATTACATCTTTATTTTCACAAAAACTTTTAATTGTAAATTCAACATTTCCTTCAATAACAAATGTAAGCCACAAAACATTATTAAGAGGAGAGGTTCATAGGCTTCAATTGACTGAGAAAGGAAAGAAGGAAGGCAAGAAAGAAGAAAAGAATGATAGAGGCAGATAAAAAGTGAGGGATGAGAGAGAAGAGAGGAGAATGGAGGGAATGAAAAATGGGAAAGGGAAAAGGGATAAGTTAATGAAACAAAGGAAACAAGTATCCATTAAGAGCTTATTATAGGTGAGATACTGCACTATGTTCTGAATATACAGATTCAATAAAAAGAAAGACTGTCAATGGCATCAAGTAATCTATCTTATACACATATACACACACTCTAAGAACTTTTGGATGAATACAATCTAATCTAATTAAGGACTAGCTTTAATATCGTAATGAAATTCATGAGGAAATTGAACTTGAAAATATAATACAGACTATTACTACTTTCAGATGTTTTTGTTAAATCAATGACCATGGTATGAAAACTTGTGCATCTGTGGTGCATCAAACATTCTGTGGGCTAGTCAGCATTATGATATAGGACCCCTGTTTGGAAGAGTAAGCAATTTCTAATGCTATTCTAATGGCTCCTATGGAGAAATTATATCCAAATTAGAAAAAAAAAAGCTTGAAGTGGAAATTTTAAGAACAATCATTTAGGGCATTTTTCTTTCTTTTCTTTTCTTAAAATGGTAACAGTGCTAGCATATTTGAAGTCTTGTGACATTTGCTCCATATGTTAAAAAAAAAGTTTGTGTAGGTGTCTAAGCAACACTTCCCCTTGTTGTTTGAAGATCTCCACAGGACTGCCATTTGTTCTGAAACTTAACAATCTTTGTGGCTCTGACAGTAGTGATGTCCTTTTCAAAAGTTGGGATGAAGGGCATGTTATATGTTACAAAGAATTCTGTACTTTGTAAAGTTCCAACCTCCCTGGTAAAAACTGCGTTATGAAGGTGTTTTTGTCCTCTCTGTAGAATTTCTTCTGCCTATGATGATCTTGGAGCAATCTGTACTCCTCCAAGCTGTTGTGAAAGAATATGCAGATTTCCATTTATGCAGAAATCTTTGATTTGTTCAATTTAGCACTGACTTTTCAGTCTTGTAATCCTTCATTAGTCTCAGGTTCTTAATCTCATCCACCTATCTTGACACAGGTCTCTATGAAACAGATTTTTTATTCAGATCATGTTAACAAAAGATAACTAATTCTGTCTTCTTAATCTCAGCAATATTCTCCTTCAACAAATCCTGATGGGTTCAATAATGAATGTTAGTATACTGATTGACTTTGGCTTGAAAGCATCACAAGAACTCTTACTTAGGATTTAAACTTTGATTGCAAATGAGCAGATTGTTTCAGTAGGATTGCTAACAGGATATTGCAAATAACAAGTGGCATTATTCTCTCAAGAATGGTGAAGTAGCTTTTTAGATAGATTAAATGGCATTTGCCAGTACATTAGCAATAATGGGAATTTGGATCATGTCAAGCAATAATCTAACTAATATTTAGAATTCTACATGGCTTATTTTTATTTCACTATCCTTCAGATCTATTTTCTTAATATCAATATGATCAATAAAATACCACTGTATATATTCTGATAGGCATCAATACAGCACTCAGTTACAAAATAGCAATCACCAATCAGTTTGTGTAGATGGCAAAATCTTTAAATTTGGTATTGCTAAGCAATATTAGGTAGATTTTTAAAAATTACAGGTTTTTGTCCATTCCTTGAATCTATTTGCCTTAGCAATCTATTGTTATGAATGATATCTGTATTAAAATATTTTAAATATAAAAATATTTTACCATCATTAAAAAGATCTTACTTTCACATTGATGTTTGTCTTATGATATATATGTAAATATATGATATATATATTTAGTTTTACTTTTACTTCAATAAGAAACTTGGTGTCTTTGAAAATACAGGGCAGTTTTACAAATTCAATCCAATTTATTCTCTTATTTTCCTCCTCTACTCCTCTATTCCTGTTGAATTCTGAACCCTACTCATCATCTAGCCATAATGCCTATATGAAATATATATTCTGATGGATCAGCTCTTTGGCCTATCTATTTTTATAGGCATCTTTCTTCACTCGTTTTTCTTTTGTGGATAGTTTAGCCAGGTATTTTTTAGCTGTTGTGAGTCTTACTTTGGAAGATCTGTAACATTCTCAGGCAATGCAATCCACAGAATGCCACTGACATCAAGGAGTATCTGGACCTACTCATGATCCGTAGTAAATTTCTTTCCCATTTGGATTCTGAGCTGCATTTCCTTCATGATATTGTCAAGTATGTTTGGCCATTAACTTTTTTTTTTATCATTTTCATTTAATTGAATTAATTGGTAATTAATATCTCTTAGCCATGGAAATTCTAATTTTTAATGGTTTTCTCTATTAGATCTTTCATAATTTAATTTTTATTGATTTACTATAGGAAGTTATCCTTTCACTGTTTGCATTGACTTGCATTTATAACACACAAAATCCATTTGACTACCACTATTAGCCAGGCATTTTTCATTTACTCTCATTTTTGCCTTTTTCATCCCAGTGTCTTGCACTTAATGCATAAGTATGTTTTTGTTTTGTTTTTAATGAGTTGAATAAAAGCGTCTTTTACATTTGAAATATAATTTCCAATCTCCATTTAGTGTGTGACTTTGTACATGAAGACCAAAATTTGAAACCTGGCTCTGACTCTTACCAACTCAGTATTGTTATTTAAGGAATTTACCTCTGAGCCTATTCTATTAAGAAAATTTATGTTGTATCCCTCATAGATAAATTATGGAGAAAGTGTTCAACATATTAGGTGTTATACACTATTCTTAATCTTTATGTTTCAAATTTTGTTTCAAAATTATGATCTGTAATATTTAAGTTCTTGCTTAATAAATTCAGTCACTGATAAAAGTGGAGGGCTCTATTAAATATATGCTTTTTTGTTTTTATGTGAGCATCGTATTTCTTTTTCCTGCTGAAAAATGCAAGTTGCTATTCAAGTTTCCATTACATCTTTCAAAGGTTTAAATGTCAGGTTAACGCTTATAATAATATGTGATTTCTAGTATATATAAGTAGAGAATTAAGTCATTGTTTTAAAAATAATACAACTCAGATGCAATGCTTCATGAATCTTAAAGAATTATATAAATTATAGCTATTATTTTTGTTATCTTTAATAATTACATTTAATTACCATTGATTATACGGCCACTATTAAAATCCTTATAAGTTATTATATCTTTTCTGCTCTTCAGGCATTATACCATTTTTTTTCTTATTTTAGAAGTAAGGCTTTTTTCCCAAAATGCATATTTTATTTGGTATGGTATACCTTAGAATACAAGCCAATTTGATATATGTCAACCAGAATTGCTACAGGGAAAATTTTGGGTTTTGACCTGAACTTGTTTTTATAGGTCAACCCCCTAGAGTACCTGGTGGCTCCAGGAATGCTTCTTTCCTCCTCCTCAAAATATGTGCTCTGTTTCCTCAGAGTATCCAATTCTGGCACATTTATTCGTGTATTATACAAACATATTGTTCGTTAAAAAATAAATCTGGGATGGGGGAATTGGGAAGATTGATTGCCACAGACTGAGAGGGAATGGTTAATTATAGAAAGGTGCAGAGAGTACAGTTTTTTCCTCAAAGAATAAGACCCCAAAAGTATTTATGTATGTAGTAGCCTGCTGGATGGGGGGAAGGGTAATAAGCTAAATTTTTCAAAATTTCAGGAGAAGTTGCTTTCACTGTGTAACCATTGCCTCTTCCAAGAAGGGACAAAGTGAATTACCTGTTGAATTCCTCCAGGGTGATGGTCTCTGGAGGTTTTGGCACTTGATTTTCTGCCCTACTGGAAGAATTTTTGCCTCATGTCTTTCAGGCTTCTACCCTAATCCTAATGGGACTCCTACTCATTTACTTCAGAGAGCATTCAGATAGTTCAGGAGAATTCTAAGGAATTTTAGGGATTTACCAAAGCATTGTATACCTTGCTTCTTGGTCCCTAGTCTCCATTTCCTAGCCAATCTTTCTCCAGTTTTCTTTATGCTTCTTTATCTACTCCTTTTATCTCTGCTCTGTTTCTCTCAGGCTCAGCTCTAGCTCCATGGGACATAATCTCCCTCAGAGAGAGCAATGAGTAGTTTGTTTAAACTACAGGGGGCCAGACTATTTATAAACTTACAGCCTAAATGAAAAGGTTTCTTTCCTGCTTTATCAAACAATGTTACTAAAGTAAAATCTTTCCTAGTTTTATGGACTTAGTCCATAAAGGTTGCCTCTCTATCAGCTCTCGCTGCCAAGAACACGTGGACATTTGTTCATGGTACAATGTGTGTTTTATTAATTCATTCTTTTGACAAGTATATACAGTATTATTAAGTTCCTACTGTATACTGAACTCTGTGCTAAGTGGTAAAGGAAATAAGGAAAAGAAATAGAGTTAAAATTCAATTAGGTTCCTGCCATTGTGGAAATATAGGAGAAAAAGCATTATGATACATGATGTTATATAACTAATTTATTAGAGAAATATTTTATGAATTCCAAAGAGGAACATTTTTAACAATAGGAAGGAAGATCAGGAAAAAAGTTCAAAGAAATATTTGAGTTGTTTGTAAATATGTATTCTCCCAAATTCGGTGGCCTGGTTGTATTGATATTTTATCAAATATCAGAATGGCTTATATGTTCCCAAGTATTTAAAGATGAGACAGTATTAACTATATTACAGTGATTTTTTTTGTAATTTGCTTTAACTATCAATGGGTTACTTGAATTCTTTTATTAATTAATAACTTGACAACTCTAGGTATTTTATTTCATTTTTATTTCATATAATTATCATTATGGATACTCTTATTAAAAAGTTAGTGAAACACAGAAGAAAAACAACTGCTTGAACACATGGGTTGATGCAGATATGATTTGGGAAGTAAACTCTAAATGTCCACCCTATTACAACTATCAATAATATGGAAATAAGTCTTGATCAATGAAGAAACCAGTATAAATGTGTGTTGGCTATGGGGCGGAGGAAAATTTGGGGAGGGAGAGAGTAAGAACATGAATCATGGAACCATGGAAAATTTTTTTCTAAAAAAAAAAAAGGTAGTGAACTGTTTCATTATTTAGTGTGATCTGCTTGACAAATACTTTGATTCTAATATTTACTTTAAGTTCAAACCACATTTTGATAGTGATTTATTTTCTGGGCTTTTTCTCTAGAACTTTCAAGTTATACAAAGGAAATAACAAACAGTAGTTGGAGTTTTAAATGTAGAGTTGGAAATATTAGTGGAAACAGTTTTACTATCGCTCCTTGATCACATTTATACAGCTCTAAACCTTATAGTATTACATGTTTTCATTCCTCCAAGCTATTATCTAGCTGTAGGTGAGATCATTAATAGTTCATTTAAAACAACTTTCACTCTTTTTTCTCTGAGTGGATTTAATGATCAGTGACTAAAAGGATAATCCTTATAAAGATAGTAATCCACTTTAAGAAGTTTTGATACACTCTTCAAAACTTGACAATAAAAGTTCAATTAATTTAGTTCCTTTGAAATAAGAAGCTGCAGTTTCACTGGAGCTGAAATGAACACAAAGATTTGTCTTTGGTAGGACTATTTCATGGTGCAGTTAATAACAGTTTAAGCAAATCCCTAGGAATTATGTCTATTCACTTTTGCATATATATTCTTTAGAGAACTTAAAATTCTGAATTATTGTCCTAGATATTCATGCTGAAAGTAAATGGCAAAAGTAAACATTTTAAAGGACATAGTTTCATTGTATCTTTTTAAAATGAAAAGTCATAATTTTTGAAAAATTTACTATACAAATAATGTAAATTTTCTGTTCTAATATTAATGTATACTATTAATAATATGATTTTACTATATTAATGATCATATATTTTAAAATTGTATGCCCACATTACATTAGATTTACATAACATAAATTTGTTTTTTAATACAGCAGTAATTAGTGATTTACACCCTGCTTACATTTTTCAGAGTGCCTCAAATGCTACTAATCTATTAGATATTAAGGACCTATTTTTTTTCAGTAGTATGCTAAGCTCTATGAGTAATACTGAAATAATGTAAAATCCCTCCAGAAACTTTGTATATTATCTTATTTTTTCTACATCCTTAAAATATGAGTTCCCATTTCCAATGATCTATTTCCTATTCCCATATCACCATGCTAGTACAATGTCTTATTTTCACTCAGTTGGACTAAAATAATTACCATTTAACATTCCTTCCTACTTCCATATGTTTTCTATGTCAAGACATTCTTGGGATAGGCAAACCATGCTAACTGTTTTTGCAGGACAGCAAACTAAGAAGGTATTTTTTAATATTTTAATAAAATAAAATTTTATTGTATTTATGTTTTAAAATGTAAAAACAACATTTAACTTGTGGAGTGCACAGAATAGGAGGAATTAATTGGAGATACTTCTGATCACAGTAGGTACTTAGTTGTTTGTTTTGTATTTTTTTCAATTGAATTGAACTTATCAGGAAGGTATTCTCTCCAAAGGTCTTTTAGTTTTCATATTTAATGGTTCCATCTCTATTTTTATTCTCCTTAACCTCTTTATAGCATTTATTACCATTGACCATTCTCTTCTCCTGAAAACTCTCTCTTCTTTTAGTTATGATATTGGCTTCTCTTATTACTGAAGGGCTACTTCTCAGGCTATTTTGTTTATTTATTCTCCATGTTCTGCCCCTTAAAAACATGTTTTCTTATATTGCTTTTTTCAGGACTGTGGTCTTTTCTCTCTCTGCAAAGGCATTCTTAACCAGAGATCCTTGACCTTGTTTTTGTTGTTATTGTTTTTATTTTTAAGTAGCAGCATTTCAATATGATTGATTTCCTTCATCCTACTGTATATTTTAATTTAATTTACAAAGATTATTCTGAGAAGGGAGCCAGAGATATCACCAGATTGCCAAGGAATCAATGACACTAAAAGGCTTTCTTTGCAGCTAACTAGATCTAGCTCCAAGTATCTTTCCCTATATATCCCATTCTTAATCACTGTTCTGAGCTCCAGTCCCATATTGCTATTAGACATTTAAAAATGGATAATAATGGACAATACTAAAATAAATGGAACTCAGTATCCACCCTCCCCCCAAACAAACAAACAAAAATTCTTAACCCATTCTTCTTTTGAAATTTCCCATAAAGGTACCACCATTCTTCAAGACACGTAGTTTCACACATTTGTTACTCTCTCCACTCCTCATTCTCACTAAATACAAATATCCCATTTCCAAGTTTGTCACTTCTTTCTTCTCAACATTTCACACATGAATCCCCTCCTCTCCATTCATAGGATTACCATGAAGTTTAGTCTTTACTACCTGGCCCCCAGGATATTGCAGTAGCCTTCCTTTGTTCTCCCTACCTCAAATAAGTCAAAGTAATTTTCCCGAAGCAAAGGTCTCATCACCATAACACACACACACACACACACACACACACACACACACACACACACACGTACACACAAACCTTCCACATAGGTCAAAAACTCTCTAATTCTTCAAGATTCAAAAACAAATTATTTTTTTGGCATTCACAATTGGCTCCTTCCCTCACTTTCCAATCTTATTTTATATACATAATACTTTGCTCCTTGCCTCTATGATACAGTCATACTGATTGTATAGGAGAATTCTCCATCTTTCCTCTCTGTTTCCTTCCACTGAGGGTATACATTCCTGTAATTCATTCCCTTCTCCCTTTAAGCTTTCTAGATGTTTGGAACATTCTGACTGTTGTTCTAAATGGCTACAAAATTCCATTCTGATTAGCTAGAAAACTATCAATTATGTCGATTTTATTTCCATAGTTGTCTCTCCCTTATTTTGTCAGCTACCACCTTGGACTTTGGTTGGTGTTTCTAGCTACTATAATCTTCTTCATTATGATAAACCCAGTTGAGTAGATACAGGGATGAGAGTATTTCTACCTTTATAATGAATATGACTTTGAGATAACTATTTGATTTTTAAAAATCTCATATTTTCCCTTATTCTATGTTCTAAAAAAATCAATCTTGCTGAATATTGAAACTCCAGATAAGTGAGTTATTATGCAAATATACTTGTAACAATTTGCATAAGTAACATATATTATAGTTCTTAAATAATATACAAATATAATATGCCTGAATAGCTGAGCTATCAATCTTTGACTGTTATATACAATATGAAAAATATATTTGACATATTAAAACATAATCAATATTTAGAATATATTTCTTTATAGTTCTGCTAATTGAATTATTTTACTCATTAATATACATATATTATATTCTTATATATGTCTGCCAATGTGATTATATTAAAATTACTGTTTTAAATATATAGTTGGTGTCTTGTTATAAAATTTATAATTTTTCCTATCTATATCAACTAAGCTTATAGTTATAGCAAATATTTTCCTTTATCTATACTTTCAGATTACTCCTTTTTATATTCCTTTCTTAAGTATTTGTGAATATAATCCTTGATTTATGAAAATTATTTATATTTTATTAATACATTTTAGTTTTTATGAAATAGCTTGGTATTAGTCATAACTATTTAAATAATGAGTATATACTTTATAAAGAGACTTTATGATTCTACATGACTAAAACTATAGATCACTAGCCCCAACTCATAAATTTACCATTAATTATTCAATCTCTTGACATAATTAGCTCAAAGCAAAGGCATTTGATGAAATGTCATTGCATGTTAAAAATTAAACTAGGACATATATCCTCATAACTATACAATATCAATGAGGAGGTAGAATACATGTTTAAACTCTACTAGTAAATTGGCACATACTTAGGGGACATTTAAAGCCCAGATGACATAAGGGACCCCTTTTCATTTTTCTTCTTATAATGTTCCTCATCATGCTCCCATTAACTAACTATGTTGTCTTCTTTGCTGGGCTTTTAGGACCTGGCCTCCACATTTCAAATCAATTCTGAATTCAAACTCTTTTGGTCTCCTTTCTTGTATGGTTTCTTGTAATAGGCCAGTTGTTCTATTGTAATATATTTTTACCAATGAAATCCCTTCCCTCTTTGTTAAAGTCACAAACAAAAAGATAGTGATTTTGTCTCAAGAGGTTGGTTCTTCCATAGCTAGCTCTCTTCTGAAGTGTGAGGATGACTCTCTTGGTTGACAAATTTTTCTATCTCTCTTGGCTATGCTGACTGACTAACTTGCTATTTAAAGATAACTAGATATATGATTCATATTAGACTGACAAGTTGTCCTCAGAGTCCATAAAATTTGAATGGACAGCTTCCTTACATCTCCTAAAGGGTCAAAGTATAAACTCTTTCTTATTCTCTTCATTTATTTCATTCCTCTACAAACTAAGAATCTTCAGTATAAAGATTATGAATCTATGATATGTATCTATTCCCAGTTTCCTAACTCTTTTCTGTCTGTGAATAGTTTATTCATGATATAAGCCTTTCAAGGTCTAATATCCTTAATAAATTGAGATTGGAACTAGAGTGGTCAGAAAACCCTGAACATACAAACTCTTAATTTGAAAATTTTATGGAAAAATATAGTAAAATAAGAATCCCCTATATAATACTAATATCCTTTAATAAACCATGTTTAAATTATTTTAATAGTTTGTATTATGTTAATATTGCTTACAGTTCTAAAGGATTATGAATAAATATAAATATAAATGTTTACTCAAACTAATGTGTTTTACTTAGCAGATTTCCCCCCACAATACAGAAAAAAGTAGAATTTCAAATTGCTTTCTTCTTTGAGATTTGTGGAAGTAGGGAAGTAAAAAGAAGGAAAATACAAACTAAAAATCATACTTTATTTTTTAAATGTTTAAAACCACAAACAAAATGAATATTTTGTGAGAAAGCCCTGTTTCCATTAGATTTTAAAGGAAAGTGAGTAAATGAATGGTGTTAAAATACTCTTTTCAATTATTGTCTTTTTGTACCACTTGCTATTCAAAGATTTGCAAAGACCTTTTTGTTTATTCTAATAAAAACATTCTTGTAACATTCTGAGGATTTAAGTGAAAAAAGATGTAGTTTGACCAATAGAAAGCCCATGAATGTTGGTTTTTTGACCACCCCTCTACTTCACCTTGTGATTAATGTTGCTGCCAGATTTTCTTTAGCTCTTTAGGGCGGTTGTTTTTGTGCTTCTGGCAACATGATTCCACACATTTTAATGAATTTCTGACTGGAAATGCGAGTCATTGAAAAAAATGCTCTTTCTGATGAACTAATTGACTTGCTTTTGTCCAAACAAAATGACTGAATGAAATCAGAGTATAACATTTTGATACATTTTATAATAAAATTGGTTTTATTCAGTTCCACAAAGATTTATTAAATATATATACAATGAACTAACAGAATTAAGACAAGAATGAAAGCATCCCTGATTAAAAAGAGTTTATATTATAATGGTGGGGGGGGGGAAAGGGCATGATTATATAACTAGGCAAGTCAGTAAATAAATATTTATCAAGTGCTTCCTATGTGCTAGCACTGTGCTAAGCACTAGACATGCAAAAAACAAAAAAATGGAAATGATATGGTGAAAAGGAGGCATTGGAGATGTCCTAATGAGGTAATCTAGGAATCTTTGAGGAAGGAGAAAGAATTTTAACTGGGGAGAATTACTTGTAAGAGACAGTACCAAAATTGTAACTAGGTCAATACGACCTTTGCCACAGGATACTAATACTTAAAGAATACTGTGAGTACTTGTACTTCTTTAGCTTGAATCTTTTTCCTCTCTGGCATCCATAATGGTTACAAACCAGCCCTGGCCTGCTCCCTTTCCCTAGGTATCCCATATCCTCAATTCTGAAATCTCTTTAGATTATTTTTCCATGACTTCATCCACAACAACTGAAATTATAAATTATTTTGAGACTCTTTCCATGCTATTTGACTTGGTTCCATTTTGTAGTAATGGCTCAGGCTGCCAGAATTTCTATTTATGGTATTGGTGGCAAGAATATTGAGCCATGAAGAATTTTGAGAGCCTCAAATGAGGTTAGAATGTATCCCACAAAAGGAGAATGATTTTTGTGAATGCTCAGAGGTAGGAAATGGCAAGTTGATTTCAAGGAATAGTCCGGTTTTGTTGGAATGTACAATACTTTTAAAAGGGGCAAAATGAGAAATTGGACTGGAAAAATAAGTTAGTAGTGATCCAGTGCCTAAAAGAGTGCCTGATTTATTGTAGGTCTTTATTTATTTATTCATTCATTCGTTTGTTTAGTTTTCATATTTCTATGTAATCCTCTTAATTTATAATAATTTCTTTTGTCAACTAACATCAATCTATTTCATTATCATAATGAAACATTCAAATGAGTGATATACATTTGGTAGCTTATGTCTTAGTCATTTCCCCACATTTATTTGTCAATTATTGCCAGCAACTATAGTATTTTTCTTCTTCTAAGCCATTCTTCTCTCCTACTCTTTTAGCCATAATTAATTTAATTAAAGTAAAAATGACAATTAGAATTCAAACACTACTGAATATAAAGAGCCCCATCTGATTCTAGCATGAGGATTGTTGTTCTGGTAGAAGGAATCTGGAGAACAAGAAGAAATGTGATTTTATTAGGTCAAAACATTAAAGTAAGAAAATGTATAGGGAATAGTTCTGAGTCATGTTAAGAGTACAGAATTAAGAGAGACAGATTCTTATCAGAACAAGTAAAAGCTAATACTTTGTATGGGGTTTAATAGGACAATCAGACTTGCTTTCCTTTAGCTCACCTAAAACTCCATGTTGATCCATGAGTATAATCCATAAATTGATCAAATGTTCAGCAGCCTGTCTGACCAGTCTTTGCTGACAGTGAACATATCTAGAAAAGCCCTGTGATGTTGATTGCATTTTTCATATTTATTAGAATTAATGGATTTGCAACCGCTTTTATGCCTGACCTAATTTTTTTTTTCTAGGCACTAGGTCAATTTATATATGAATCTTAGTAAACTTGACTTTAATTGTATGATTTGAAGGGTACTTTGTCATAAAAACTTTTTGCCTGTTCTGGCCAGAAATGTTTCAATAATAGTGCAATTTTAAGACCAACACAACAGGATATAAATACAAGCAGACGTATGCCTTAGCTAGATAAGAATTACAATAGCAAAAAAAGATAGAATGGCCTAAAGACACACAGAGATGGATAGAAAACTAGCAGGGAAATGAAAACTCCAAAGTTGTGCTCACAAGGTGACCTGGGAAAGAAACAAGCAGTGAGGGTAAGGAGAAGGAAGGATGTGTGTGTGTGTGTGTGTGTGTGTGTGTGTGTGTGTGTGTAAGATTTTGCTAGTTTAATAACAAATAAGTATACATGAATAATTAGTTTTTGACAGTTTTAATGACAACTTAGTTATGGGAAAAGACAAATCTACATTTTGAAAGAAAGCCGATTTTTAAAAAGTCAAGATGAACTGACAGAGTTAAAGAGAATACATGTGAGCAGAGACAGGCAGCTTGTCTAAATAAGACTAATATTAAATGCAGGTGATTATAGCATTTGAAATTAAAAATAAGTTGTGATTCGGTTATTTTAAAATTGCCAAGGCCTCTCAGCTGCATATTTCACCAGGTGCCGATGCAGTTGTAACAACAAGCATATCCAATGATTTAAAAATAACATCCATGGGTGTCACCTGATGTCACTCCAGATAAGAGATGCTGTTCCCAATCAGAGAAAATACTTTCTTATATTCAAATGTAACACTTTCCAACCTGTGCTACATATTGATTCCATATACTTAAAAATAAAATAAGTTTTGTGGTCATAAACATTAAATGGTTCTACCCTTCTGTAAGGTTGGTAATCATGGCTAAGAAATTAAGGACTTTGATTCTAAAAGTTATGTGTATGTGTGTTGCTTTTCAAAAAAATAAAGATCATGATTTCTTTGACATCATCCATACTCAATTGAAGAGATATTGAGGTTGAAAGTTCTATAAACCTACTTGGATACAAACTTGTTAAAATGTATTAGCTCAATCACAAGATCTGTTATTTATACATTTAAATATTATTGTCCTCGAGCTGAGCTTGACTTTTGTAAGAGTGCAGAGGAAAGAAAGGGACTAAAACAAAGAACCTTGTTCTAGGTAATCTTCCTTTCATAAAAAACAGCAATCCAATATTAGGATAATTAGAAATTAACTATCCAGAATTTAAAAATGAAGGATTCTGGCATCATGGGCAAAGGAGTAGAACAAAATACCTAAAGAAAAGTAAAAAAGGATAACAATGTAAAGGGATGAGGGAGGGAACTTAACAGGGATGTGGAAAGAAGGTTTCAGTTACCCATCTACATATAATCAGTTATACAATAAGTAGTCTTTGAAATACTATCATATTCCAAGAATTGTGCTAGATGCAGGGAATCAAATGAGCAAAATGTAATCCACTCAAGGAATTTACATTTTGTAGGGAACAGAAAGTATACACATATAATCATGTACTGTATACAATTAATAAATAATAATTATTTAGGGGGAGTACTAGCAGGAAGAAAGGCTTCATGAACTTTAAAGGAAACTAGGGCTTCTTAGAAGAAAGGTTGAGAAGGGAATATATTTCTTTTATGAAGGACTCTATGCAAAGGCACAAAAAGAAGACATTGAATGGATTGTGTAAGGAAAAGCAAAAATAACAGTTTGTGTGAAACAGGTATTTCACAAAGGGAAATGAATAATGTATAAACCTGGAAATGTAGCTGAGAACCAATTATGAAAGGCTTTTGAGGACTCTAAAAATAAAGGGAGCCACTGGAGTTAACTGAATGGAACAATAGGGCAATCATGTGATTCCAAGGGAGGTGCTGTTTTTCTCCCAACAGTCTAGACTTGGGAGTCCCTCAAAAATACATATACACATATGTGTGTGTGTGTGTGTATACAAAAAACAATTCTTTGCATTATACCCTCCATTATTCTTTTTTTTCTTGCCACCAATGCCTTTATTTTATTTCATTTTAATTTTGAATATTTTCCCATAGTTACAAGTTTCATGTTCTTTCCCTCCCCCCAAACCCTCCTAACCCCCTTAGCTGACGCACAATTCCACTGGGTTTTACTTGTATCATTGATTAAGACCTAATTGCATATTACTGATAGTTGGACTAGAGTTATTGTTTAGTGTCTTCATCCCCAATAATATCCCCAAAAGCCTATGTGTCCAAGCAGTTGTTTTTCCTCTATGTTTCTCCTCCCACAGTTCTTCCTCTAAGTTTAGCTAGTTTTCTTTCTTATAAGTCCCTCAGCCTTGCTCTGGATTCTTGCATTGCTGCTAGTAGAGAAGTCCGTTATGTTGGATTGTACCACAGTGTATCAGCCTCAGTATATAATCTTCTCCTGGTTCTGCTCCTTTCACTCTGCATCAATTCCTGGATGTCATTCCAGTTCACATGGGATTCCTCCAGTTCTTTATTCTTTTGAGCACAATAGTATTCCATCACCAACAGATACCACAATTTGTTCAACCATTTGCCAATTGAAGGACATTCTCTCATTTTCCAATTTTTGGCCACCACAAAGAGCGCGGCTATAAATATTTTTGTACAAGTCTTTTTCCTTATTATCCCTTTGGGGTATAAACCAAGCAGTGCTATGGCTGGATCAAAAGGGAGATAGTCTTTTAAAGCCCTTTGAGCATAGTTCCAAATTGCCATCCAGAATGGATGGATCAATTCACAACTCCACCAGCAATGCATTAATGCTCCAATTTCCCTCCAACATCCATTACTCTCTTCTGCTGTCATTTTAGCTAATCTGCTAGGTGTGAGGTGATACATCAGAGTTGTTTTAATTTGCATTTCTCTAATTATTAGAGATTTAGAACACTTTCTCATGTGCTTATTGATAGTTTTGATTTCTTTATCCGAGAATTGCCCTTTCATGTCCCTTGCCCATTTATCAATTGGGAGATGGCTTCATTTTTTGTACAATTGATTTAGCTCCTTGTATATTTGAGTAATTAGATCTTTGTCTGAGTCTTTTGTCATAAAGATTTTTTTCCCAATTTGTTACTTCCCTTTTGATTTTGGTAGCATTGGTTTCTCCATTATTCTTAAAAACCTACTTTTGCCACTTTCTTCAATTAAAAAAGTAGAAGATTTTGGAGAAGGAGGGAAAATTGCAGAGAACCCTTATCCACTCTGGAATGTCATGAGAGTTTGATAAAGAGAAGTCAGAGTCAGGGACATGAATAGTTACTGAAGAACAGGATTGATAGGAGCTGGATTTGTGCTCCAATACTTTCTTTGATCTTAGTTTATTTGTAGTCAAGATTATACTCCTGATGTGATGATCAAGATACTCGAAATGGCATATCCAAATAGAAGTTCCAGAGACACAATACCATAATGCAAATCCTACCTTTGATATTTACTCTCTGTATGACTGAATAAGTCTCCTTGGCATCCTGGGCCTTAGTTTCTGAATTTGTAAAATTAGCTCAGACTAAAGTGTCCTCTAAGGATGCTTCTAGCTTTTAGATCTATGATTCTAAAAACACATTCTATGATAAGGAGTCTTTTAAACCTACTCTGTAAATCTTCCTATTTTGTCATAGATAGCAAAAGACATTATGTTGGGGCAGTTGGGTGGCTCAGTGTATTGAGAGCTAAAGAAGAGAGATCTTAAGTTTAGATCTGGCCTCAGATACTTTCCTGGGCAAGTCACTTAACCCCCATTGTCTAGCCCTTACCACTCTTCAAGTATTGATTCCAAGACAGAAGGTAAGGGTTTAAATTTTTTTTTAAAAAAAGCCATTATGTTGCTTCTTATCAAATTGTTTTAAAATGATAATTGTTTTCGTATTTTCCCAGACTCCTCTCATTGTCCTTACTTTTATCATAAAAATCTCTATGAAAATTTAAGGTGTTAAAATTGTCTCCAATAAGAGAATGTCCTTTGACTGGGGAATGGCTGAAGAAATAGTGGTATCTGTTGGGTGATGGAATACTATTGTGCTCAAAGGAATAAAGAACTGGAGGAATTCCATGTGAACTGGAATGACATCCAGGAATTGATGCAGAGTGAAAGGAGCAGAACCAGGAGAACATTATACACTGAGGCTGATACACTGTGGTACAATCCAACATAACGGACTTCTCTACTAGCAGCAATGCAAGAATCCAGAGCAAGGCTGAGGGACTTATAAGAAAGAAAACTAGCTAAACTTAGAGGAAGAACTGTGGGAGGAGAAACACAGAAGAAAAGCAACTGCTTGAATACATGGGCTTTTGGGGATATTATTGGGGATGTAGACACTAAATGATAACTCTAGTTCAACTATCAATAATATGAAATTAGGTCTTGATCAATAATACGTGTAAAACCCAGTGGAATTGTGCATCAGCTAAGGGTGCTTAAGGGGGGATTGGAGGGGAGGGAAAGAACATGAAATATGTAACTAGGAGAAAATATTCAAAATAAAAAAATAATTTCAAAAAAAATAAAATAAAACAAAAAAATGTCTCCAACAAGTTTTGCTCCAAGAAGTATTTAACTTGCACCTAGTAGAGGAGAGAAAATTTTCTTTAGACCATTCAGAGAATTTAGGGGCAAGCAGGAGGAAGCTCTATGCATATCAGTTTAATCGTTTGGCATATTATACATTTTCTTTTTGAATCCAGTAGTTAAATTATCTGTACTCTCCTGATTGGGGAAGAAGAGCCTTGCCCTTTAAATTACATTGCTGGCCTTCCCCATCCACTCCTACTTCTCTTCCTCCAGAGATATCTTTGATTCTATTCTTAACTGTTCATAAGGCAATAATTTTGAAACAAATAACTGCATGTTGAATTTCACATTTCATTAGATTCCAGATTACCTAATGAAGAAAATTAAAAGAATATGATTGATACCGAATTAATCCTGTCCTAAATTTTCTAAGTAGTTCTTGGAGAGGTAGTCCCTAATCTTATCAATGAGTTGTGGTTCAAAAGTCAAAGTAATAGAATCGTAGAAATTGAAGCAAAGCATGAAATGATGAAAGACTATGTGCCTATATGTGTGCATGTTTTTGGGTGTATAGCATATATAATATGTGTTTATACAATATACACATGACTCAAGATTATACTTAATACTGAAGATTATAATGCTTAATGGTGTCTATCCTTTTTAATGTAGCAGAGCCCTTTCCTAAAACATAATTAACTCTAAAAGAATAAAATAAAAAGTATGTTGAAGAAAAGTAGTCTACATTGTAATTAAGGAGTCTTAGGAACATTGAAAAAGAGGGACAATTTTGAAAGTTGATTTCATTAGCACTGCAACCACCAAGAGAATCTTTAGCATATCAGGTGCTTGACCTTGTCAACAATAAGTTCTTGTTGTTCAGTCATCCCAGTCATATCCAACTCTTTGTGATGTCATTTGAGGCTTTCTTGACAAAAATACTGGAATGATTTGTCATTTCCTTCTTTAGCTCATTTTACCAAAGATAAAACTGAGGCAAAGAGGGTTCTGTGTATTCGCCTAGGGTTATATATAATAAGTATCTAAGGCTGGATTTGAACTTGAATATTCCCAACTCAAAGCCTGGAGCTCTATCCACTGAGTCATTTAGCTAACCTGTCAAAAATAAGACTCTATAATAAATCTATGGCTCTTGTATCATCAGTAGTTAGTTTCAAAACAAATTTTGAGAGGTTTCAATATATTAGCAAGGGAGTAAAAAGAGAACAGATGGAAAATGGGCTAGCTAGCATAGCAGGCAAGGCACAAGGACTAGTTTCAAGAGAGAATATAATTGTTCATTTTAAAATTCAAAATTTCTAGTTTTATCCTATGACCACTAGATTATATATTTACAGCAAGAAAGGATAAAAAAAAGTTATCTAGTACACTTTAGGAATTTGGAGGAAGTTGGTAATTTGTCAAAACTCATATGAAAAAGTAGGCAGCAGAACTGGTATCTGAAGCCAGGTTTCCTGTTTTTTTTTTTTAATTTTTAAACATTTATTAATATTCATTTTTAACATGGTTACGTGATTCATGCTCCTACTTTCCCCTTCACTGCCCCCCCCCCGCTCTCCTTCCACCCATGACTGATGCACATTTCCACTGGTTTTAACATGTGTCATTGATCAAGACCTATTTCCAAATTGTTGATAGTTACATTGGTGTGGAAATTTCAAGTTTATATCCCCAATCATGTCCACCTCAACTCATGCGTTCAAGCAGTTGTTTTTCTTATGTGTTTCTTCTCCTGCAGTTCTTCCTCTGAATGTGAGTAGTGTTCTTTACCATAAATCCCTCAGAACTGTCCTGTGTCATTGCATTGCTGCTGGTACAGAAGTCCATTAGATTCGATTTTACCATAGTATATCAGTCTCTGTATACAATGTTCTTTTGGCTCTGCTCCTTTCGCGCTGCATCAGTTCCTGGAGGTCTTTCCAGTTCACCTGGAACTCCTCTAGGTTATTATTCCTTTTAGCACAATAGTATTCCATCAACAGCATATACCACAGTTTGTTCAGCCGTTCCCCAATTGAAGGACATGCCCTCATTTTCCAGTTCTTTGCCACCACAAAAAGTGCAGCTATAAATATTTTTGTACAGGTCTGTTTATCTATGATCTCTTTGGGGTACAAACCCAACAATGGTATGGCTGGATCAAAGGGCAGGCATTATTTTATAGTCCTTTGAGCATAGTTCCAAATTGCCAGTCAGATGGTTGGATCAGTTCAAAACTCCACCAGCAATGCACCAGTGTCCCAATTTTGCCACATCCCCTCCAGCATTCATTACTCTCCCCTTCTTTCATTTTAACCAATCTGCTAGGTGTGAGATGGTACCTCAGAGTTGTTTTGATTTGCATTTCTCTAATTATTAGAGATTTGGAACACTTTCTCATGTGCTTATTGATACTTTTGATTTCTTTGCCTGAAAGTTGCCTATTCATGTCTCTTGCCCATTTATCAATTGGGGAATGGCTTGATTTTTATACAATTGATTTAACTCCTTGTATATTTGAGTAATTAGACCCCTGTCAGAGTTTTTTGTTATAAAGATTTTTTCCCAATTTGTTGTTTCCCTTCTGATTTTGACTACATTGTTTTTGTTTGTACAAAAGCTTTTTAGCTTAATATAATCAAAATCATTTAATTTACATTTTAGTAATTTTCTCTAACTCTTGCTTGGTTTTAAATCTTTCCTTTCCCTGAGATCTGACAGGTATACTACTTTGTGTTCACTTAACTTATTTATAGTTTCCCTCTCTATCCCTAATGAACATAGATGCAAACATCCTAAATAGAATACTAGCAAAGAGACTCCAGCAAGTAATTAAGATCATCCACTATGATCAGGTGGGATTTATACCAGGAATGCAAGGACAGTTCAACATTAGGAAAACCATGCACATAATTGACCATATCAACAGTCTAACAAACAAAAATCACATGATTATCTCAATAGATGCTGAAAAAAGCCTTTGACAAAATACAGCATCCATTCCTATTGAAAACACTGAAAAGTATAGGAATAGAAGGACCTTTCCTAAAAATAATAAACAATATATACCTAAAACCATCAACAAGCATTATATGGAATGGGGATAAATTAGAAGCCTTCCCAATAAGATCAGGAGTGAAACAAGGATGCCCATTATCACCTCTACTATTCAACGTAGTACTAGAAACACTAGCAGTAGCAATTAGAGAAGAAAAAGAAACTGAAGGGATTAAAATAGGCAATGAGGAGACTAAGCTATCACTCTTTGCAGATGATATGATGGTCTACTTAAAAAATCCTAGAGAATCAACTAAGAAGCTTGTAGAAATAATCAACAACTTTAACAAAGTTGTAGGATACAAAATAAATGCACATAAATCATCAGCATTATTTCCAACACATTAGAGCAGCAAGAGGTAGAAAGAGAAACACCATTTAAAGTCACCCTAGACAATATAAATTACTTGGGAATCTATCTACCAAATCAAACACAGCAATTATACAAAAACAACTACAAAACACTTTCCAAACAAATAAAACTGGATCTAAACAATTGGAAAGCCTTTAATTGTTCATGGGTAGGACAAGCTAACATAATAAAAATGACCATTCTACCCAAATTAATTTACCTGTTTAGCGCCATACCTATCAAATTACCAAAAAAACTTCTTTACTGAATTAGGAAAAACTATAACAAATTTCATTTGGAATAACAAAAGATCAAGAATATCAAGGGAAATAATAAAAAAAAATGTGAAGGAAGGGGGCCTAGCAGTACCAGATATTAAACTATAGTATAAAGCAGCAGTCATCAAAACAATATGGTAGTGGCTAAGAGATAGAAGGGAGGATCAGTGGAATAGACTTGGGGTTAATGACATCAGCAAGACAGTGTATGATAAACCCAAAGAGTCCAACTTTTGGGACATGAATCCACTATTTGACAAAAACTGCTGGGAAATTTGGAAAACAATATGGGACAGATTAGGTTTAGATCAACGTCTCACACCCTACACCAAGATAAATTCAGAATGAGTGAATGACAGGTTTCCTGGTTTTAATTTCAAAGCCCTTTTAACTGTGTCAGGCTTAATTTTAGTCAGGGATTAATCTTTCTCACCTAATTGTGTATTCTTTGTTCATCTTTTATTTCCACATTGAATCTGAATTTGAAAAAAAATTATTTTCCTCTCATACATTTTTGACATATTAATATCAACATTCTTCTTTCAAATTTCCCCAAACCTTATTTTTGAGTCAAAGGGTCAAGAAAACATCATTCAATTTTGAAGCAAAGAAAAACATGCAATAATGTTTGACCTTAGAAGTAGTTATAACCAGAAAATATCAAAAAGAAAACATATCAAAATTTAAGGTTTCCCAAATCCAATATCTTTATTTTGGTTTAGAATATTTTAATATTATAATCATAGCTAGCAGTACATTATCATATGAAATGTTATAGTGTGAATTTGGTCTAAGTGAAGTCTTCTTAAACTAAATAAGTAAATTGATTTTTGCAAGTATAAGAAAGAAATAATTATAGATGTTTCCTCTCTTACCCAGTCAGATAGCATGGTTTCTGCGTATGTTTAGTTTAGAAAAAACACTGGAAAAATAATGGCATTTTACACAAAACGAAAGATATTTTTATGGCTTTTTCATAACAGGTGGTAGTAAAAAAGTTGTTTCTCGTGACATTTACTGAGAGACAAGTTTTTAGACAAATGTTACCTTTTGAAAACTCCATTGAGTTGTTATAGCATGTGTCCTGTGCCTCCAAATATCATATACAGACTGATTTGACATGTCATAATTTTCTTATGGAAATTATTTTAGAATGATGGCAATAGAATTACCTAAGATGAAAATATCAAGTTGTGGGTACCAGTTAACACACATTTGTGAGGTTTTAATGAAATGTCATGCAAACCAGAGATTAACAATTTTTTGTTGCTAGTGATGAATTAAAAATACATTTGAGGCAGTTCTTAACTTGCCAATATCAAAGCTGTTTTAAGCATACCTCTAAGAAAGTTACCCTTTTCCTATGACTTGACATTTCTCTTTCCTATTTCCTTTATTCTTCTCTTAATAGTCCCTCGATTGTCTTCCTCATCTAACACTTTCAAACACTTGTTGCCCTACTTCTTAATTTGTTAAATTATCTCTCATTGTAGGAATCTAAGATTAGAATGTATGGTGCTATCATGGAGAATTTAGATGAGACTGTAGTTTCATAGATTTTGAGCCAGAATTGATTTTCAGAAGTTACCTAGAACAACCTGATAATTTTTCAGTTGAGGGAAAGTTAAATAGCATGTCCAAGGTGTCAGAGAAGCTCAGAAAATTCCACAAAGTTGTTACAGCATGTCCTATGCCTCCAAATATCAAATACAGTATTTAACAAATACTTTTCTTAATAAAATAATTTTATCTTAACTTTTGCCATTATTTTTATATGTAACAACATATAGTACAATATGATATATGTGATTTGTTACAGATATTCTGTATCTTATTCTTTCTTCCCTTTCCCTCACACTTCTCCCCTATCCCCAAAAAGCAGGCAACATGATATTTGTGGTCCATATATTATCATATCATACATATGTCCCTATTCATTCTGTCATGAAATAAGACACATATTGCTTGCACTGGGGAAAAAATCATGAGGAAATAAGGTGAAAATGCTCTGTTTCAATTTGCATTTGAACTGTGTTCCTTCTGTGGTGGTGGATATCTTTTTATGGCAGTGGATATCCTTTTTCATTATGAGTTCCTTAGAGTTGTCCTACATCCTTGACTTTTTAATAATAGATATCATTCGCAGTTGTTCATCATATTATTATTGGTTGTTGTATACAACATCCTCCTGATTCTACACACTTCGGTTTGTATCACTTCATACAAATCTTTTCAGGTTGTGT